>NW_020884888.1:3714116-3784003 GCF_003945725.1 Corapipo altera
CTGAAAATCACAGTCTTATCCAACAGATAACACGTTAAATTTGCAACGCTTGAATTAAACACAGTGGAGAACTTCTCACACAAAGATGAGGTGATCTTAAAACTAAAATCCTGTTCTGGATCTTCGGCCATTGATTTCAGCAGTGTTGGAACTTCCTTATAGTTAAAACAATAATTGGTACTGGAGTTGCTATTTGTTTTTCTCACCAGTCAATTATCAGCCACTGCTGACCCTTTCGTTGAGACTTGAGCAAAGTATTTTGCAGTAGGAACATGGCAGGCCTGAGGAACAGCTCAATTTTTTTAGAGGAGTTTTGTGGGGAAGCCCAGGCCCAGTGCAGCAGTTCAAGCTGGCAGATAGCTTTTTAGTTCGAAAGGAGAGAGGAATCTGAGCTGAACGGGAATTGTGGGTTCTGATAAGTGAAGCTTTGCATGGCTAGCTGAGTCTCAGAGATCTGAGACTTGTCATGTTGAACACTTATTTCTGTTTTCTTAACAGAAGAGAATGACCCCACCTCTTGCTTTCCCGAAGATAAGGCATTCTGGGTGATCGTACTTCAGATTATCGCTGGCATTTGAAAAACATGACCCATGTGTTTGACAAGTTGGCTTGAAGAAAAGCTGACTGTAAAGTAGCAAGCACAAGCTTTAGATTAGAAGGTCAGGTGAAATATCTGCTATAAAAGGATGTAGTTGATCCCCGGATGGAATCCAGGTATGCCACTCCTGTAATGGTATAACTGTGAAGTACTGAAGTTTTTTTAAAAGGAAATATTTGGTGCATTGCTACTAATTAGTGATACAATTTTAATTCATTTAGATTATGATTTTTACTCAACTGATGGCATACTCTCAAGTAATTTCATTTTATCACTAAGAATACTTGCAAACCTCTTGACTTTAATAATGATATTTACAGTTACAGAATGCATTCACAATTGAGCTAACAAAATTTAGCTTATTAAAACAATATTAACATTTAAAAACATTGCAATTACTATCAGCAATCAGAACATTTAAATTCATTTGCTATAATTTTCTATATATAAATGTGTATGTATTCATTCCAAGAAGACATTCTTTTTAGTATATTAGTATTTTCCATGCTTTTGTCAGGATTTTATATTACTATACTGATTCAGTTGTTTTACCTTGGAATTGTACTAGCACTCCTAAAAAGGCAACTAAAAATGTTGATTTTTGCCAGAGTAGTATTTATTAGGATAGTATTTATTAAAACCATGAAAATATTAGGAGGTACCCACTGAAGAAAGGTAAATCAATGCTACACTGGTTTTCATGTCACTTCCTATATATTTGTTGGCCTCCAAGTGCATCCACTCCACTCTGTGGGTTTAGCACCCTGGGCATGAGGGCTGATATGGCCCAGCAACGTGGCCTTGGATCCAGCTGCAGCAAAGGAAGCCTGAGAAAGAGCTGTGAGAAGTCTTGTTGGGTTTTTTTTCTATTTTGCTTGAGTGCTGTATTTAAACTCAGACCCTTGCTCCTTGCTGCTACCTGACCCTTATTGCAGCTATGGCTACATACTCCATTGAGCCAGACACGGACTTGTGGATTTAACTCCCTGTTTTCACTGTAGACCTGCCTCAGCATTACAGACTTGTTGATTAGTTTGGAATCTTGTTGCCACTAGACCTACTTTGCTCTTCCTTTTTAGGTACTGCAGGTCTGTGCTCTTGCTGATGAAGTCTCTGCCTGCCTTGCTGTCTGGTTCCGTTTACCTTGTGGAGAAACCAGCCCTTGATGTTCCCTGTTGGTTTCCCAAACCTGTCACCGTTTTTCTCCTGAGCATTCCCGTTATTTCTCTGCTTTCTTAAAGTATGGTGCTGGGAAGTGGCTGCTGTGTTCCAGCCAAGCTGACTGAACACAGAGTAAAATGGTCTTTATCACTTTGGTCATATATATGACAGTCCTCAAATGATAAAAAAGATTTTCCTTTCACAGCAGCAACATCACAATATTGAGTCTGTCAATTTATGGATCTCTATGCGCCAGCTATTCAGTTATTCTTTATATCCTGTTATGCACATCACTTCTTCAGGCCACAGTTCTTTGCATTTGCCTATGGAATATCTTCCTGACCTATTAGGGTCATTTTGATACCACTTCTATCCCTGGTGTGGTGTCTTCAGATCAGTGGCGTCTGCAAACTGGTAATTTGGTTTGCTCTGACATTCAAATTTTAAATTAGTGTGTTGAAGAGAGTTTGGCCAAATCCGTGTTCTATTCCAATTGAAATGTATTCCCAACCTAACATTTATATTCCTAAGGAGCACGTTTTCTATCAAGTGAGTGCTCACTCTATTGTGAGTTAATCTCCACTGCCTTTACTGGTCCACTTACAGGACTGTCATGAAGTTTTAGAAAAATGAGTGTATCACATCTGCTGCTTTTCTCTTCCCATTTTTCCAGTTATGTTGTCAAGGAAAGTAAGTAACTTGAACTGATGCTACAGGTTCTTGATGTGTTGGCAAATTCTTTGTCTCTTATATGCTTAAATGCTGATTGCTTAATAGATAGTCCTGGGGTCTTGAAATCAGACTGGTTTGTATCTCCTCTCATCTTTCTTTTCCTTCCTTTTAGGTACACTGTTTCACTTTTGCTATTCTACCAATGTCTCTAAGTTCTCAAAAATGAGTGGTTTAGAGATCACACTGACTCCTAAATGTTGCAGGGCACTGATTATTCATCAGGGAAGCCAGTTTTTCACCAAGCAGTGAGAGATAACGTGGCAGGGATATTCTGAGGCAGGAAGGATAAGGTACCAATTCCAAGAAACCCTTTCCAACACATTCTTGTGGTAAGGGAAGCACAACAGCCATGCTGAGACTGAGATAGCAAGGAAGAAGAGGCAAGGAAGACAGAGAGCTCTCCCTGAAGAAGCCCAAAATAATGCTAAATTTATGAAATATGGCTTGATGACAAAAAGATTGGCAATCTCTTCTAAAATTATTTCTTCTAGGTTTTTTGGGGTTTTTTTGGGTTTTGTTTGTTTGTTTGTTTGTTTGAATTGGTCTGGTGTTTGGCCTTTGATGAGAATTGTATTTAAGTTTTGGAAGTTACTGATGTTGTGAAGAGGTAGACTATGCTGCCATTAGAGGAACAGAAGAGAAGATTTCTGGTGAAGGAATTAATCTTTCCTCCCTCCTTTGGTTTTGATGTTTTTCAGAGGAGAAGTCACCTATGTGTGCAGTTATTGAATATTCTGATTTCCTGCTATTTCTCCACCTCTCCACTGCAGTAAGGAACCAGAGCAACTTTGCTTCCTGCTTATCCTCTGATACTTTAGCATTGAGTGGACTAATAATATGAGTATTGAGGAAGCCTGTAACAGAAAGTCTGCTTGCTGACAAAGCATAAATAAGCTTTAACTTGGTACTTACAGACAGATGTGTATAGCAGCTGGATCCAAAAGAAGATTTGGAGTGCTCAGCACTTGTTAGAAGGCTGTATCCATATATGGTTTTCATGTCTGGATGAGCAGCATTTTGTGTTGTCCAATACTGCGTGGAGGAGAGAGGGAGATATTCTGGCAGTGGTTGGTACTTAGCTGCAAGCAGGCCCTGATGCCAGAAAATATTTCAGCATCAAAAATAGCTACATTTCTGTACAAACTTGAATGGGACCCAAGGGTGCAAAACATCAGGTTCTTGTTTTCACTATGTGACTTGTGCAATACGAGAAAAGGGACATCAACACAGGATGAGAGTAATTTTATATTTATAAATTAAACTTTCCTTTTATTTGGAGTGATCTATATGATGTAGTGTTAGGCAAGATTCATTATGAATTTTCTCTGGTTATTCAGCTTTTGATGGTTATTATAGATTGCTTCTTTTAAAGAGCAGGAGCTTTTGCTCTACAGACTTTTTTTATTGCTAAGATGACTGTATCCTCATGAATGCAAGTGCCTATATTGATCATATGCCACAATGTAAGCAGGGAAATAAGAGACTTTTATTTCATATCTGGAGGCAGGATGATTTTTGATGCAGTTGTGGAGTATTCAACAAGAATGTCAACGTTTTAAATTGAAAGAGTGCTGTTATACCTGGAAGAGCCAAGTTTTCTTAAGTTCTTTTTGCCAGAGAAGGAGGGGACAGTAGACTCTTTTTCTTCTTTCTCCAGGGTGGGAGTAAAACTACCATTCCTTCATAACTCCCTAGCATATTCTACTGGTTTGTTTGTCAATTAACTTTGTCCACCACCACAGTGGAGAAATGGGAATGGGATCACAGAAGCACTTCCCGTTCCAACTTTCTGAAATATCATTATAGTGGAGACTTGCAGAGTGGTTCTGCCCATCTGTATGCCCATATAGTATATACAGAGTATATATAGTATATATAGCTGGAGGTCAGGGGTGTGCACCATCATTCACTGATCTCTGTCATGCATTAGGAGTGCTGTGGCAGCTGGCTTTCCTGCAGGAAGGGGTTTTATGGATCAGTGTTGCTGTAAAATTATGATGATTAGAAGAATAAAAGGAATATTTTGTTGTTGGTTTGGTGGGCGTTTTGTGGTTTATTTTTGTTGTTGTTGTTTGTTTGTTTTTTTAACAGGTTGAGGACAATAATTCCAAAAACTTAAGAAATCTTTAATGAGGAGATTTGAGTGATCTCTGACTGAAAAAAAAAGCTGCCACAAGACTCGTGGGAAAAGTCATGCCTACTGTGTTTAATAATGATTTCCCCAGTATTTGCCTCTCTTGGTGATGATCATAAAATTGCACCCAATAAAAGGTAATTTCCATCTGAGAAAGAACAATAATACTTTTGTACATTTACAGTATATCAGCAAAGAAGCATATCAAACTACAACAAAAACATTGTCCAGTTCTGTGATACAAACAGTATGCATGTAAAGAATATGGACCCCTCTGTCCCTCACAGGGACAGGATGCATTTCTGAGTAAGGGCTAGCATTTTCATGGAAATGACAACTTTTCAGTGTCAGACTGGCAAAGGGCTGGTAAGACAAGAAGCCCTCTTGATGTGTTTGCCCAGACAGATGTTTAAGAACACGTTTCAAAGGCATCTGCATCTCCATGGCATTCTGAGTTCATGGCTGTTCTGCCTGCTGGTTCAAAGGAGGCTGACAAAGCAGATAAATACAACATTTTGCTTACCCAGTCTTCTAGTTTTCTTCACCTTGTAGTTTGTTTTAAACATTTGTCTGATCTTGAAAAGACTCAGGACAAGGGAATTTTTAGATGTTGCAGTCCTCATTCTATTGGGTTAAGTGGCCCAGTGCATATTTGTGCCAATGTCTTTGATATGTCATCCTTTAAAAGCCTGCATATACATATCTTTCTTGTCTGTGCCTTAACATAGGTGCTGCTTCCTCCGCTTTGGGAATTTATGCAAAAACATAAGCCAGCTTTCTTGCTTTCTCTATTCTTGTAAGCAGAGTTTTTTATAAGATGTAATATTAAATCCCCTGCTATTAAGCTGATACTCATAGAATCTGAAGAGATGCAATATTTGTTGTGCTCATAATTTCACTAAAGATATTTTTATCTTCTCCTCTAATATAGATCTATCAAACATCAAAACTGCTAATATGTGAGTCATGGTCTATTTTGTATAAATTATCCCCAGTATTACAAATTTTATTCTGTGGCAGTGTTAGCTATCAGTCCAAAGTTTGTTCATGATTTGAAGTGAGTGGCTCTGAATAGGACCTTCAACAAACATCCATGGAGTCAGGGTAAAAGCTGTTCAGATTATAGTGATTTTATTTAGTCTAAAATCTAGACCATTATTAAACTTGATTGACATTCAGCAGACCATTTACAGCTGTTCGGTCCTACTGATTTCAATGTATTTATGTAATGATGTGTTCCCCTTGAGACCCCCACATTAACCTAGAAACCATGTTTACAGACTGTAATCCTTTGTGCTCTACAGGTTTGAGTAATCAGATTACAATACACCAACTTTAAAGAGACTTCCAGTTTAAACCTGAACAAATGTCAGGCAGGAATTCAGGACCAAATTGCTATCAATATTTTTCCACTGACTTGTTGAACTGATGCCTCAGAGCTTTTTGGTTTTTTAACTTTTGTAGATTTTAGAAGTAGTTGTGTAGTGAATGTAGATTTTAATGTAACTGTATTATATCCCTTACCCTTAACATAGTAGTTTACACATTTACTCAACCCTACTACCCCCTTTCATATCAAACTTTCCAAATTCCTTAGCTTGATTAGACTTCTCTCAAGGTAGGTTCTGTTTAAGAACATTTGCACCCTGGCCTGGACAACAAGATACAGCATAGTCAAAGCATAGTCAAAGCATAGTCAAAGCATCCTTCAAAACCCAGAACTTTGAAGGAGCTCCAAGAACTGGACTTTGCTGTGACAAAGAGAAAGATGGGGAAGAAGGGATCCGATATGCTCCCAGACCCAATTACCGAAGGGGCGTGTCAGGGGCCAGAACTGGGAGTGGACAAATCTGGAATTGGATGGACCTTATTATAAAATCATAGAACCACTGTCTAGAAGCGCACGCGTCATCTGTATTCCCTGGGCCTCAGGCCTGAGATTAAAATATCTTATACACTAAATTGGCCTGGAGCCTTTTTCTCTGTGGTCTCTTAAGGCAACAAACAGTTGTTATTGACAACCCATTGCTATGGTGGTCACAAGGTGAATAGACTTCAAGAAGAACTTTGCAACCTGTAAAGGTTGTCTGTTAAAAATGTATTTTTTTCTATTTGTTTCCCATACACTCTGATGAAGAAGTGCTGTTTTGGAACACCCTAATAGCTGTAGCGTCCTTGAAGTTGTAGGTTGTGAGGGATGCATAGGCAAAGGTTCCCAAAGAATGGATCACAATGAACATCCAACACTGTGAATGTTTAGGTGAGGAACTATTTAAACAGATGTTAATAATGAGACAAGAATCTTCCCTCCACTGCCCTTCCAGTTCCAAACAGAAGTAGGATATCTGGAATTTTTAAAACTTTGATAGAACTGGTGCCACACTGCAGATGAATTTATATTAATAATGATATTAGGGCCAGGGTCCTAGTCCTTTAGGATATATACTATAAATTTCTAACTGCTGGGGGAAAAAAACAAAAGAAAGAATCCCAAACCCCAAAATTTCTGTTCATATTTGAGAAAATTTGTACAAAAAATACTATTTAGTACTGATAATTTGAACACACACTTTTTGTTAAGGGTCCGTGAAAAACTGAGACCTTGGGTAGGTGTAAAAGAAATTTTTAATTAATTTTGAAAGCACATAAAGCAACTTTCTGTGGTTTTACAATTGAAAGTGTTGCCCTTTTGGGCTGCTGGCTTGTACATAGCCCTTGCAGTTGCTTTCACTTCAAGTACAGAGGCTGAGAAATACCAGCTTCCTTTGCTACAGTTCAGTCTTTCTCATTAGAATATGAGACCCTTTCAGGCCGTTATGCTGAAGAAAGTCAGGGACTTTTACCCATGAGTAGCTTTAGAATGATGTTCCATTTTTCAGAAATTAGTTTCTCATAATCTTTATTAATTATTAATTATTATATTTTACAACAGCTGTAGTTTTCTGAGTTAGCATTAAAATGATCCTTACCTTGTCTTTCTACAGTTTTGTTCAGCTGATTAACTCGAACTGGTTTATTGCTGTGCCATCCATTTAAAGTAACAATCTGCAAAGAAAGCCAATAAAATGCTTCACACATCCCATTACTGGAGTAGTAATAGTTACTCAATTAGGCACAGCTACTTTAGTTTCCAATCTGTTCTTTAATGATCAACAGAACACATTAATTTAAAATATTATTAATCAACAAATCTATTTAAAGAGATGTATTTTAGCAAGTAGAAACAACATTAACAGTGAGAAAAACATGGTGTTTTTATTACTAAGCATCTGCACTACAACTGCTATCATATCTATGAAGCAGTACAGTGTTACAAACTTTCTAATTGTGATCTCTAGTTGCAAAGAATATGGCTGGATTGATTGTCCATCGACTTTCAGAGGTGATGAACTAGGAACATCTCTGACACATTTTCCCATCATATGGATTGGGGGGGGCTTGAGGGTGGAGACATCTTGCTATAAAGTTTATCTAGCGTTTGATATGTTTTGGGAACGAACTTCTGGAAATCTTTAACAGTTACTTAAGCAGCTGCTCTGTAGCAATCTGATAAGAGTATTGGGCATAGGAAACGTAGTTCAGAACAGAGGACATTAAAAAGATGGTTTGATGACATATAGCACATCCTGTTCTTAAGCATTAACATTTTTTACACACTGGAGAAAAATAAAATGGAACATACTGTGAAATCTCTGACAATCTCTCAGTCTCAGGAGCACTACTACAGAGTTTCATTTATACCTTAATATACTCAGTGCTGCATTAGCAAAATGGCATCTCTGACCTGGAGAAATGTTCTGTCTCTAAAATGTGAAAAGCATGACTCATTAATAATTTTAACATTTAATAAGTGGAACTCCACTCCTTTTTTACCACTCTGTCGATGCTGCAAACATAGGAAATCAAATGTGTTGGTACTTCCTATGTACGTGCTCGAAAGATTCTGAAGCTGAGTGCTTCTATGAAGGTTGATTAAGCATCATACTAATTCTGCACAATCAGCATGTTATACAGTTTTTGTAGGTGAGTAAGCCAAAGCATGGAGAATCTGCTTTGCCAGACATTACACAACTAAGTTAATACCCTTGAAAACAGCGAAAAAAGAGTAAAGTAAGGGAAAAGCATGTGGAAGTGTGAAATTAAAAAAAAAAATTATTTTGCCTCAGCAACTAATAACTGCAAAAAAATTTGTGGTTAATTGAAATTAAAATGAAATATAATGAAATTTTGCTATGAAATGAAAGGAAAAAAGTTCAAACTCATTTGAAAAGACAGATATCAAATTTTCTTTTGAGCTCATCTCCCTGTTGTATCCTTGCAGATATATTTTCAAAGTACATTCTTTTCATCAACATCCCATAATACTTTAACCATAAAGTGTTTGGTAGTGTTATTATTCACAATTTAAACAAAACTGTACTTGTCAAAATAAAGGAACAAAGTACACTCTGTGATGCAGTATCCTTGACTTTTTTAATCCTGTTTGTTTATTCACACGCTAATTGCAAAAATTGATAATCCATATGAGGTCATCTAGGTCCATGCAAATGAGTTTTTACTGTATGTTCTGATATTGTAAATATTTATTTAGCTGTCCAAGTTGTTGGAACTAACCACTACAATTTTTCTGTAAAGGACAGGTTTCTCTGTAAGAGCTTCCTGAAGGGGAAAAGGCTGTAAGAGAAAAGTTATTTGTGGAAAGGTTCTTTTTATGTTAATATGCAATCTTATTTATATTTTGCAAAGTTATGTGAGTGTATAATAATATATGATTGCATACTATCATCCACATATATCATGGTATAATATGCTATGACATAACCAGTCTTATTTGCTGTGTTCAAAGTGTGAATTGTCAATTCCAAACCAGATTGCAGTCACCCTGAAGTTTGGGGGGAAATGTATGAAAATACATTTTAGCATACCTCTAGCATACCTTTCCACTGGCTCACTTATTAGGTGTTAGACAACCATTTTTGCAATGGGCTGAGGTAGATAAAATCTCAAACACCAAGGAATGTAACCTTTATATCACAAAGTTGCTTCAAGTGCCATATATATTTGAACATAAACTGATTACATCAGATACGATTATTTTTAATAGTAAATAATGATGTACAAGAGTCATTAAGCTTTTGTTATGCTTTTTGTTCTTGTATGTATGTTGTCAGGTTGGAGTTCTGTAGGAGATTTAGAACTATCATGACTTCTTTAACATCTTTGATAATTATCTTTTAACATTTCTGTTACAAACATACTAGGTGAGTCATGCTATGTATTTTATATTAAAAAATGTCTATAAATGTTAAATGCTTATTCTCTCAGCCTTCATTATGTGTAACAATGCAGAATTAAGTGGTCTTGAACTTATGTTTTTCTATATATAGACTCATAAATGAATACTTGAAGGAACTACAGTTTTCCTGTTAAAAAGAGGTGTCATATCTTTTGTGTATGAGAGTTGCAGTTTCTGTTTATTAAATATCAGATGAAGCTGTAAAAATCGACCAAACAGTGCAATTGTTTAGAAATTATGTTGAATAAAAAGAGGAATAAAAGGTGATAATAGAAATGTAGTTGCTCTGATGTTCTATTGGAAAATTCAGGGTTCTGAATCTATATATTTGTAATAAAATGCAGACATTAACAATTGTATGCTTCTGGAAATCACAACTGCAGATATTAACCAGACTGAGAGTACAGTAGACAAAAATGTAGATATTCTACTTCAAAATCAGTTCTACCTGCAAATATTTTAATGTAAGTATATTTAAGATTGAGTTTATTTTTATAAAAGGGCTTTCACTGCATCTGTATTAAAATATTACGTCTGCAAGTACATATAGGGAATATCTGCATTCATAGACACTAGTGTTCTCTCATTCTGTAAAGTAACAGCTATAAATTGATATGTTTTAAGATCTTTCCTCTAGTATTAAAGAGACTAAGTGTGTCTAAACCCAGATTTGCTTGATGATAGGCACATAAACAATTATGCTATAATTTGTGATTATGTTTCTTAACCTCTAAATATTGTGGAATTTTTTATGGTTAGTTTTTGGTCTTATTTGTTGATAATGGCCATTCCCTCCTTCCCCTTGACCACTAAGATGTTTTTTTTAGGACTAAACATGTACCATGTTTGCTATTTTTGAAACTTTAAAATGTGAAGTGTAAAGTTCTTGACACTTAAATCGTGTACTTAATTTGTATTGTTGACTGTCTTTAACAGAAATTACTTATTTTACTTTTTTATTTGTTTGTTTGTGGGGTTTTGAGTTTTTTTATGTTTTTGAACCACAGGTAGACAAGATGCTCCAACCTTTTTCAGAAGTAATTTAGTATATGCTATCTAGTCCCATAAAGGCATGTAATCTATACGATCAGAAGTGATGTCATGCCTCTTGATCCTGCAACCTAATATAAAGCAACACAGCTATCATATTAACAACAGTATAAGCTTGATACACAAACAGAAATGCAGTTCTTCTCCTCGAAGAGGACCAGGCAGGGCTGAAAAACACATTGGAAAGAAACTTTCTGCCAAAATCTACTGGAGAGAAGGGAAAAAAATGAGTAAATAGGGATTAGTAACTCGATGAGACATTTCTTTTGCAGGAGGAGTGAAGCCACCATCTGACATGTTTCTTCTGCTCATTTTGTTGCCTTTCCTGGGATAGATTTTAACTTTTTCATCTTGAGATACCATAGGATGATAGTTGCAAAGAGAGTGAGACTGTAGACATTTCTTTTGCCATCTCAGTAATATTATGATATGTTAGCTTTGGTTTATTCCCAGTAGAAGACACCTCTTGAACTGAGGTCTGACATTTGTGTTGATTCTGATTTTTGATCTTTGGGATTCATGCACTACTTGACCAGAAATGAGTTTTGATGGCTGCCCTTACTGCTCATTGTTTCCTTGCAGAGATAGCAAGTTCTTCGAGAATAGTCTTAGGCTTATATGTAGACATTTTCTTCTGTCAAGTCCAGATGCAACAGCAGTGGTTTCCTTTCTGAAGTTTCTGAAGTTAAATTCTTGAAAAGTGATAGTGTGCGTCGACTTAAAATCCTCATCTCTGCTGTTCCATGATTTAGCAATGTCTTAGGTCTGACGTAAAGACTGTTGCTCCTCATGTGTGAAGATCAGAGTCCAGACTAATTTCTAACATAGAATCCATTTCGTGAATTCTGTTTGCAAATTGCAGAGTGCAAGTTGCTTGTTTATGGATATGCTTTGTTACAGGAATTATTTTATATGTATAGTCTTGGAGAGTGAACTGTTTGTTCAGCTATTCACTCTGTGCTGTTCATTCCTCATGCTGAGTGAGTGGCCACCTCAGCTGCTGAGGCTTGAGTTTGCTTCCTGACCAAATGACTGAAACTTTCAAAATGTAATCAGAAATGAATAATATATGGGGAATGCTCATATTTGCACATTACTAACCTGGTTTACATGCAAGTATTGGAATTCATATTGCTCTTTGTGTTTTAGAGTATCTCTAGGAACGGCCTGAGAACAGAAACTCTCATGGTGCATTATTCTAAGAATTGATGTCACATCACTGTTAAGTCTAAGTCCACTCTCAATCCAATTAATAAAATTGCCTTCAGTTTTGTTTCATAGTAGAAGATGGTAGTATTGCTCCATCACTACTGGAATATAGGATGGTGGTGGCCACATCAGAGATCAAGTGACATCATGACTTTTTTTACTGGTGAAATCAAAGTGGTATGTTGAGTCGCATTCTAGCAAAGAGCTCTTTTGCATGACCTCAAGGGAGAAATCTGGGTGATAAAACAGCAGTGTTGAATTGAATTTTTCTACACCTTAAAATAGATAAATGTATATGTACGAATATGGAATCATGTATACATAAATAAGTAAACAGGTACATATGCACATACATATATATGTATGTGTGTGTTTCTCATGGTGGAAAAGACTAAGAAGCATCTATTGCCCAGCCTTCACAAGTAATTTGAAATTCTTTATCCTCTGTGTAAACGTCTTAAATGCACTCTCATAAGTACAGTGTTTTTTCCCTGGGTGTCCATTCATGACAGTCATCATAATGGGCTTCTGGGGTTGTGAAGCTAGCGAGGCATGGAAAAGAGGGTACACAGTGCCTTCCCCGAAGTGGCTGCAGTGTGAAGATGTTTCTCAGGATGATATCGTTCCTGGTGCCTTTATTATAGGCTGATATTTTAGGGGTCTGAGCTGACCTTCAAGAAGCTGTCCTAGAAATGCTTTGTCCACTGTAAGTTTTCCACTGGTTTGTCTTGGAATGAGTTCTCCTGGCTGATTGCTAAGGCTTAAATCTGCAGTGGAAGCTTGTAACAAGTTAGACAATTTCTCAACCAGCTTGGACCTAGATGTGTACTTCTATATGGCCAAAAAGCCACCTTGGGAAAATGAGAGGTAAATGCATGACAAGAATCACATTCTCACTGTCTCTCAGAGAATAAGACAGTGTGTCTCTGTCTCTCAGACATAGAAAAGAGAATCAGAGGTTTCAAAATTCTGGCTCAGTAGTGTAGCCTTTGCTTTCAGAAGCTGGGTATAATGTCTATAGAAGTTACTTCATCTTTCATAAAGATTTCACCCTCTCAGCTGAAGGAAGTAACTTTTCCCTGCTTGTTCCACATTTTTTGACATTCAGATGTTTTACGTTGAAAAAGGTAACTGAGTCTACCCAGTAACATCTGCATGCCACATGGGATTCCTGTGGCCTTACCATCTCTCTTTGTGAAGAAATCTACATGATGCTTTACATTATACATATTTGTGTATGCATAGTGCCAAATAAAACCTTTAATTATATCAGCATAAAGAGGGATGCAACAGCTATCAAACATCAAAAGTTTTTACCATCATGTGCATTCTTATCACAGCTATCTGTTGACTTCTTGGATTGTTTTTCCTTAGTACAATATATCTATATTCCATATGCAAATTCCACTGTGAGTGATTTGCCTGTTTTGTAAGCTAGACTGCACCTGTAACATGTGGGATTGAGTTAAAAATGACAAGCAGACAAGCACAAGGCACATTATCTTGACAAACTCAGCCTCCGAAAATTAGCCTGTGCCTGAATTATTAAAATAACAAGGAGTATTTCACTCAGCTGTGGAGAAATGCTCCTAATTGTCCACTTTAGCCAACTTCTTTCAGACTTCACGATCGGTCAATTTACAGTAGTGGCTTGCAAATTCCTGAACTCCCATTAGAGAAAAGTGCAACAGCAGTCCAACACACCCTCATTTATTTTAATAACCTGCCAAGCAGACATGAAAATGTTAAAGTTGGAAGGCTGTAACATGACAGGAACCTGACTTGTCACAGCCACATTATAATCTAGTTAAACTACTTTCTTTCTGCCTTTCATGTCTTTTCAGGTAAGTGGAAAACTAATTGTCAAATTACTAATTTTGTTGGCATTAATATCAATACTAGGGCTAGAGAAGCATGAACAGATAGGCCTGTGGTTTTTCTTCATATTGTGCTTGGATGCTGGAAAGCATTCTGAAAATATAGAAGGATAAAATCAGAGCCCAGTCTTTTATCAACACTGACCTATTTATTTTAAGAGGCATTGAAGCTCTATAAACAGGCTAGTTAAAGTCTCTGGGTTCTTTTATTATTATTTAATGCCTGGAAATCTTGTTTACTTCAATCTTGTTTCCTTTGTGCATAATAGTGTACCTGATGTAACAGGGCCAGTATTCACATCTAAAGTATTAATGGCAAAGTCTGATTTTGTAGGAGACTACAAGGAACTGCACTACCAAGAAAAAAATCTTCAACAATGTCAGGGTCATACTTTCTTTCAAAATGAACTGTAAGTAGGTCATGCTTCAGCTGCAGGCAGGGTCAGAAACATTACTGCAAAAAGTGCTTGGGATGGTTGAGGAGCATGTTGAGAGATCTGGGGACAGCTCAGGTGACTGGGAGGAGGACCTAATTGTGGTGAACATGGAGATATGAATCCAGCTACAGAGAAGCTGCTAGACCCTTATACTTACAAGGGGTTGCTTGCCCTACATGGCCTGAAGGTTCCCAGGTGCTTTCTCAAGGCAGGACTGAATCTATTACTTAAGTCTTCAGTACTTTTTCTGTTTGTTTGTTGGTTTTTGGCGTAGGGTGAGGGTGGGGTGGTGTTTGCTTGCTTGCTTGCTTGTTTTTCTTGCCCATTTGATGATGACCTTTCTGGGGAATGGGGCTTGGCTTCATAAGTGTTTGCACAGATTTTACTGTCCATCATGGCACAGATAGCTTCCTAGGAGTAATAAACCTTCCAGGAAGAAGACTGAGACGCCTTTAATAAAAGATTTTCCTACCAAGTAGGGTTTGCAGGGAGCTGAGTGTTCAGATTGTAGAAACATGTTACTATTTCTTGGACCATTTGGGATAGAATTTATTTCCGTTGTCTTTTACTTGCTCTTTTTTTTTCCCCTGCTGAAAAGAAACATGCAGAAGCCCCTTCCCACAGCTAACTGCATCAGTTCTGTCCCAGCTGGAACCAGGAAATGTAGCATTTTAAGACAAAACTCTTGATGTTACTGACAGGATTAAGTGTGATTGCACTTGAGTGAGTCCTGATGGCTTTGTAAATATGATCTTCTGGAGACTATGAACCTAGGCAAATCCATAACAGGGCCGAGCAACAGTAGCTCTGTATGGGACTGAAAAATCAAACTCTGAAAGATTCTCTGTTCCTCTGTCTGTCTTCATCCCCTCCTCTTTTCTCACCACTCTCACCATACCTCGTGCAAAATGCATTGGCAAGGTTTGGACTATGACACAAATGCTTGCAAAGTGGTATTACTGCAATGAGCAGGAGGAGAAGAAAGAGAGGAGGAGGAAAGTAGGTGTGCTGAAGCACAAGCAGGGATGGGCAAGCAAAGAAGTACAGTTGCCTTTTCAGTTCCCAGAAGACAATGAGGATCATGTGCAAACTTGAGACGGTAAATAAAGCAGCTGAGGGTATAAGAGCAATCGCACAGCACTGAGACTGGGTCTTACAAATAACTGATTTTCTGGTGGTACCATCAGAACAGGGAAAGTTTCTGTAGTCCCCTGAGAGCTGGGTCACCTGAGAGCAGCTGCTACAAGGCTTCACTCAGAGTGAAATGTAGAGAAGACTCACTGATTCCCAGAATGACTGATAGATTGGGTTGGATCAAAATGTTGCTAAATCATTTTCCTGCCTAAATAAAGCTTTTTGAATAATTAGAAGTTAATCAAAATACAATGATTTTTTTTGTCGGTGATGCTGCCTTTGTGTTCGCATGTCTGTATATGTGGCACATACTCTCCTGTACCTAGTTCTTCCTGTCAGGAATCTTCAAAGTACTTATAAATGTGCTTTTTACTTTTCCCATTGTCTGTTTTAAAAATGTCTCCATTTTGGGAGACAAGAAGACAGCCGTGAATGTTTAACTTGCCATTAGCATCTATATTTTATGTTTGAAACATTTAAAAGCTTCTGTTTTAAATAAAGATAAACACGTCCCCAAACAGCTGTGCAATGCATGACACAGAACAATTGAGTAAGCATCAAAGTGCTTAATAGATAAAACAGTGCTGGATGTGGTAAAATAAACAGGACTTAATCCCTTTATAACTTGAGTAAATAAATACAGCTTTAATTCAGATACAGTTTTGCCTTTAGGTTGCTCTGTTCTGTTAACACCTATCTGTCAGCAGTAATACCATGTAAATGAGCCACTCTGAGCCTTTCCCCTTGCATCTTGTTTAATCCTTTTCCATTCTTCTAATCATCCTACACACAGAGGCCAATATCTATTTTCATCTGGCAAGATAGGATCTCCTAAGGAATTAAAGACTGTTTCCACTTAGCTCCACAGTAGGCAAAGGCTGGGCTGTGATCTAGGGCTTTAGGGACTTCTCATAATGCGCTGGTGCTCGCTAGATCGAAGAATTGAGTTCTGGCTACTGGATTTTTAATCCTCCTGTGGCTGATGTTGGGCGCTCCAGTGATTTAAGATCTTTGATTACTCAGAGCTTGGCCCTTTGATTGAGTGAACTTCTGAAGACAGCACGTGACTGATTTCAGGTTAGTGGTTTTAAGTAACTACTGGAAAAAACAGATAGGAAAAGCCCTGTGATTAAGATGCACCATCTCTCTTTTTAATTGACTTTCTGAAGCTATCTGATGCTTTACTCTCTATACACAAAAGAAAAAAATATATAGATCAGTACTTGTTCTAATGAAGAACTCAAGTGTCACCGCATTTGTCTGTGCTTGTTTGCAGTGACATGTCTGTTAAAACTGTATACAATAAATATATTTTAGAAGCATACTTCTCACAGGACATTTATTAGAAGTATCAGCAAATAAAACCTCAATGCACAGGGCTAAATTAAGTAGTTGACACCATTTCAGTTTTCAATACATTTTCAGATACTATATATTTCCCAACTGAAGAACTGTACGTACATAAAGGCAGGTAGGGGTCATGGAAATCTGTTTATGTTGGCAATTTGACGTATTAGCAGTTTGTGAAAATTTGGAGTGACCTCACATATTTCTTTAATGGTAAAGCTAGGGCTTATGATGTAGGACAGTGAGTGGGAACTGATCAGCTTTGCCATCTGGGAGCTGAGTTTTCCTTTTCCTGTTTTGCTGCTTAATTGTCAAGTTCACAAAACACTGCAGAAGGATGTTCCTTTTTGCTTAGTGAGGCAGACATAGGTTATTAACTATGTTTTGAGGCAACCACAGCAGTTATAGATATCATTCCTATTCACTGGGTATGTAATTTAGTTCTGTTTCTTAGACCTGTCTGCAAAGACAATAGTGTCAGGATCTTTGCCTTACAGCAATTCAGACGTTTCAGGAATGCACCAAGAACAGCTGGTTGTTTTTAAAAAGTATAATTGACACTGCAACTCTTTACTGACCTTGTAGATCAAGGGTTTTTTTTATATAGTTATATAGGACATTTTGTATGTTTTGTATACGTTTCTATCTATAAACCACCCATGTGTGCACATCCCCTCACTCCCATATATGTGTTTATATGAATGTGGTAGCTTCAGGAGCTATGACAATCATTATCATTTCTCCTCTAGTGAAATAAAGTCTTGCTTGTCTTCTCCAGTGAGAGTTTCTTGTGCATTCCCTTCACACAGCTTGTCTGTTTGGAACAAAATGTAAGGTTTTCCTCCATGCTTCGCTACCTTGTTGCTTTTGCTTTGTATAGTCTCTATTAGCTCACCATTTTGGATGCCTGTCTCACAAGAGTCTTATGTCTTTCCCACAACTGTCTTTCATAAGCTAAGGTTTGCAATCCTCCCAGATTTCAGATTTTGCATTGGAGCTGCACCAACTGAAAAAATGGAAGTGTTTGATGCTAATACCCTTTTGTTCTGTGTGAACATCCCCTGTAATCTTCTCAAGCAGGCTTTAGGGAATGTGCAACTTTGCTTTTGCACTTGAAACTGGGCTTGGTGAATATGCTAATAAACTATATAAATCTCATTCATATAGTGTAGACCATCTACTGCATTTCCGATGGGCACACGCTTGGTCATTTGGGCGTGCTTTTGTGTGTGGACATGATGTGACAGATCTGCATAACCAAATATTGGGCAGTATAACACTCCCTGTATAATCATTTATTAGATTTATTAAAGGTGAGCTGAGACTGGAATGGGGATTAATTAGAAAAAGTAGAAAGCATAATTAGTAACATGCTTTTCCTCTCACAGATTTCTTTTTCTCTGAATTCTTTTTCCTGGTGCCCTAATTATTTCGCATCTTTTAAAATTCACTTTAATTTCAGTTTAATTCTCCCTGGGCATGCAAACTTGACAAGTGTTTTTTTTCTCAAAGATTGATTGACAGCAGTTTCGAAACTGTCACAGTGCTAATTAAAACCTTGAATCTGTGTCTTTATGAAGCCCAGAACACTCTGCAGTTCTGCAGGATCCTGGATCTTGTGTTTTGAATGAGGTTTCTTAACAGCTAATATGGAATCATTATTACCTGGCTTTCCTCAGGCTTGATATCCAGCTCTCTATTTATCACTGAATTTAGAGCTTATGTTGACAACATGAGAAAGAGAAGCCCTCCAAGGCAATGACACCTGCTCTGTCTAGCCGATGTCACTTTACACTTGGCCTTTTCTGCTTGGCAGAGCTGGGCAGAGTTAGCCCTTACCAAAGTGCAGCACAATTTGACTCACAGTCCTATGGATACCTGGGGAATTCATGATAGGAATACTGTGGTCATATTTTACCATCTGTGGACTGACTGACTTGACTGCAACTGTGTTGTCAGGAATCTTCTACCTTACACATAAAGAAGAATATTGATAGAATAATACAGTGAGTGCTGTATGCGTCAGACTTGGGTCCTGCTTTTTAGCTTACAAACTTTCTGGAGGCCACAGTTTTCCCAGAACCTTAAGAAAGGCATGGCTGAGCCACAATTGTAAAGGCAGTATAGAATAACGGTCCTTGCATTCTGTTGGTACATGGCTGTCTTCCTCTCTCTAACCCCATATTAGTCAGTTTTACAGTAAAACAGAGAAAATTATGTGTAGGGTGAGGATTCAGCATTCCTTCCTTTGTGGCACATAGTAGAAATGAGAAACTGCAAATCTGTTTGAGAAGACATCCTGCAGCAAGCATGTTACCAGCCCTGGTGAGAACATCCAGAAAGGTCTTGCTGCTTTTAATGGCTACAATAGCACTGTGTTACTTCTCAGTAAGTACTGTTCACTTCATACAATAAATACTTCGTGTGGCAATAATGATTACATGAATAAATGAAATGAAACTGGACTGACTACTTCATGCTTTTAGAATCTGCTTCAATATGTTGCAGAGGCATTAGTATAAATAATCTGTATTATCAAGTTGTGGCATTTATGGGGGGGATTTTTTTTTTAATTACTGGTATGACTGTAGACAGGTGATGTATTTGCATCTTCTGCAGTCTTACAATGCTTAAAAATGGGCTTATTTTCTCTTTTCAATACTTGTTGATGTAAGCATTCTGAAAGATTGTTGTATTAAAGACTTTTTTTACTTTTTAATACAGAGTGATCAAAAATGGAAAATACTACCTTTATTTAATCTAAGTATTCTTGTACTGAACTGTGTGAAAATAGAAAGATTAACATTGCCTTTTTATGAGGTAAGATGATATTGCTACAAGTAATAATTCTTGCAGAAACAAAATCAAAACTTTAACAGTTTGGCTAAAAGTTCTTTCCTCTCTCAGACACTCAATTTCATTGGCTTTAATTAAGCTTTGTAATTGTTAGTTCTCTCAGTCACCGTGCTGCTTAGGCCCTGATTTTTCTTTTCTCGATATACAGCATGATCATCAGGATCACCTGCTGTTTTCATCCTCATCATCTTCCTCTGCTAAATCAAGGTCAGCAAGACCATCCAGAGAGAAGAACAGAAAAACAGCATAGTGACAAGAGATAGCAGAGCTTGGTATGAATTGATTGGTGAAGGATGATTTCAAAAGATCTCAGCTGCTGTAAAACCAGCCACTAAAAAAAAAATCTTCTCCAGATGATAAGGATGATCTGACTCCTGCCTCTTCATCCCCCACCCCATGCACACTTGCTGTATCTATTTAGAATGTATGTATTTCTTAAGTCCCTTCCTGCATCACTCCTGTGTCACAGTAATTTTCATGGGAAAAATTGCTATCCATCAATTTGTGAGCTGTTGTACCTTTTTGGAATACATCATAAGCACATCAGGGTATAGATAAGAGAGGTGAAAATGCATTCAGCTATGGAGGGCAAAAAACAGATGTCACTGATACATTTTTCCCTTCCCTATGCAAAAAACCTTTCTGGCAAAATTGTCATAAGGAGCCAACAGAGTTATTCTTAAATAACTACTTTTGCCACATGTATTCAGTCTTGGGTAGAGGGGCTATTGATTGCATTTCTGATTTTAATATGAACGTTTGCACAAGAAATTGTGTCTGGTGATAGTAACTGCCTACTGTGGCAGTGATTGTGCCTAATTGCAGACAAGAGATATCCATAGGTCCATTCTCAGGAACAAAAACTGCTAATTTGGGTCCCCTCTGCTCACAGAAGTAGAAGGGATTATGTGATTTTGACTCATTTTTACATCAAAGGAGGGTTTATCAGTCCTTGAACATCACATTTTCAAACCAAAAAATTAAAATTATTTAAATATAAAAATATTTTTTTCCACCACTTTTAAGTTATTGTTAGTACTTACAATAAAAGTGTCCTGTTTAGGAAGTACTGGGCTCTGTATAACATGTATTATAAATACTCTTGCCTACAAATGCTTATAAGGTAATTTTATGACAAGCACAATAGATTATAACCAGCTAAATACAGCATTGGAAAGTGGTAGAACAGCATAATGATCTTGTTTTGCATGAAAAGCAATAATTTTAGTTGATCACACTCTGAGACAGATTATAGTTCAAAAAATGTATTAAATAAGACAGAATATGGTAATTTATTTTTTTTTCTGAGCAGGACTTTCTTATCAGTGTGCAGACACTGGAGGATCTCTTCTCTTCTTGATGGGTATCAGAGTGCAAAAGGTCTAACTGTTAAAACTTTTTAATGATCTAAAGGTAACTTTGGGTAGTAAAGGATATCAGATATTGGAGGCTGAAAGAATTATTGCTCTCTGTATAGTAGCAGTGGCTTATCTTTCATACAGTGAAAAAAGTGAGCGACGTTTGAGGCAGAATGACTGTTTATTTGACTTTGTCAAATTTGGGTCTAAACAACAGATAGAACAGAGAGAATAGAGCAGTGAGAACCACTGTGTTTTTCATCTTTCCTCCATGAATTTCTTTCTGTTAGTGTTCTTAGACTGAAAAAAAATTCTGACATTGTTATTAATCATATTTATTATTACAGTGGTTAAGGGTCAGCCAGGTATTGATCCCGATTTTGCTAAGCCCTGTACAAACACAGAGTTGACAATCTAAATAGACAAGTTGCGAATAATGTAGAGCATAAGTGGAGTAAGCTGGTCATAGCAGGACCCATCTTGTCAGTTCCACAGGTACTTTTTGCAGGAGATGAATCATCCAAAAAAAGAAGCAGAGGAAGTTGGTTAGGGAATGATTGAAGAGCAGTAAAAGGAAGAAGGTGCTAAAAGCTAAGTGTGTTTTGGCACCATAGAGCTGCTTATAAAGTAAAAACCACATTATTATTAAGAGACAATCATCTACTACATCTCTCTCCTCCATGTCAGTCATGAGACTGACATCAAATCTATGTTCAGAACATCATTCAGACATACATGTATTGAAAAAAACATACTTTTTGTTTTGTGTTGCCAGTGTGGAAGCAATTTGTTTTCACCTATTTGTGAACCCATTTGTTTCTCACAACATCACGTGGTAGCATACAGAAGAGTTGAAGGGCACCTGGGGCTGATTCAAGCTTTTCAGCTCCTCTCCAGCCTGTTCTTGTATCCCACAATATCAACATAAACCAGTTTCTAATTTTCCAGATCAGTTCTCTTGCATCACTGGCACTATTCTACTCCTTCAGACCAGGGTATGCTTGGCCACCAGTAAAAGTATTCTTTGGTTCTGATGTGGCCAGAAATTGCATGTGGTTGCAGAATCTTGTACTCTTCAGTTTTTGTGGAAGAGCCACTGCTCCTACATGTAGCCTACTTCTTGGGAACCCTCTGTCTAAGCACTCCTACATGACATGGAGCCCTGCCTCACGTCACCACTGGAAGGACAAGAAATCCTTAAAGTTCCATTGGCTGTCAGAGACCTCTCTTTGCTCGCACGGTTATTCTAGTACCATTACTGCATTAGTGCACTGGAACAGTTTGCCTGGACAGGTTGTGAAATGCCCATCCTCAGAGAGCTTCAAAATGTGATTGGACAAGGCCCTAGGCAATCCAATCTAGCTCTGATGTTAAGCATACCTTGAACCGTATGTTCAACTGTATGGCCTCCTATGACCCCTCATACCTAAATTACTCTGTGATGACCTGAATTACATTCAATACATCAGTAGAATCTCTGGGAAAAAAAAAATTGATCATCTTTTAAGTGTTTAGGGAGGGATGGAAAAGATGAGACCTGAGTTGCCTCCAAATGAAACCACATATCTTCCAAAGCTGCATTTGAAGTGACTACAACTGCTCCAGAAATCGTGTCACTAATATCAGAGGTTTTTTTGCATGGATTTACTGTTTCTTGTTCGTAGAGTTTAAAACAGCTGGTGCACAATTCTTCATTAAAGATTATGCTTTATTTACAGACTGGTGGATTGAAAGAGTTCTCAACAGACCTTAAATTTATGTGATCTATTTCATGGGACCTTTACTGCCACTTCTATATGCCTCTTTCAGAATTTCAGGAAAGATTTTTTGGGGTTTAGGGTTCTAACCTTCTAGGTCCTAACAAGTAGTATTTTGTCACAAAATCAACAGATCGTCTGGCAGTGGAATTCTTTCCTCTTCTGAAATAAATCAGAAGAATTTTTGTGGTTTTAACTGAAATAGCTTCAGGTTCATGCACAGTGCAGCAAAATTTGGTCATTTACTCAAAACTCTTCTCAATATTAACCTATTTTCACCTGTCAAACCTGGTTTTCTAGTGTAAGCACAAAATACCTAAGAATATATTCTATGCTGTCAAGCTATTAACTGTTTTCTTGAATCTTGTTATTGACCATAAGGAAATGTGGACTGGACACAGCATAACAGTTATAGTATCCTTATTCAGAGAAAAGGAAACACGGTTTCTGAATTATGGATCAGATAAATACAGTTATACATATATATGTATCAGATATATAACACATATAACATATGCATTCCCATCTCCTTTTTAGTGTGCTGTGTTCAGTGTACTTGAAACAGCACACAGTTTCTTCTTCCTTGAGAAGAATACTTGGTTTTCTCCATGAGTATGTAATATTTAAACAGTATGGTAGATCCAAATTCTACTAAGGTCAATTAAACTTGCCACATTCAGTGGTCTTTCATTCTGTGTTAAGGTGACCTGTTGACAATAACTTAAATTAAATCACTATTTCCTTTCACTGATGCTATTGCTTACAGAGTTGGTGTGCAATAAGTGCATCTTACTGTTGAGTGGGAACTCGTGCATGAGGAGTGTTGCCATCAGGTCAAGGGACATGATTCTTCTCTTCTACTCAGCACTCGTGAAGCCACACCTGGAGTGTTGGGTCCAGTCCTGGGCAGCTCAGAAGAGAGAAATGGACACACTCTGTCCAGTGAAGGTCTGCTATGATGAATAAGGGACTGGAACATTTGTCTTACAAGGAGGGACTTAGAGAGCTTGGACTGTTTCCCCTGGAGGAAAAAAGCTCAGGAGAGATCTGATCAATGTACATAAATACCTGAAGGGAAGGTGCAAAGAGGACAGAGCCAGGCTCTTTTCAGTGATGCCCAGTGACAAAACCAGAAGCAATCGACATAAACTGAAACACAGGAGGTTCCATCTGATAGAAACACTTTTTTACTTTGAGAGGCCACACAGAGATGATATGGAGTCTCCCACCTTGGAGATACTCAAAATCTGTCTGGATATGGTCCTGGAAACTGGGCCTGTGTGGCCCTGCGTGAGAAGAGGATTGCACCAGGTGATCTCTGGATGTCTTTTCCAACCTTAACCATTATACAGTTCTGTGACTTCTTTGAAAAAAACATGAAGATCAGGAAGATCCCTACTGAATGGTTGTACCATTAAGCTCAAAGGGCAGTGGTTACTTTCCCATAGTCTACCGGGATTTGAATGACAAGAGCTGCAGAGGTTTATTCTGGAACCTGTTTTTTTAAGCACATCTATCAGTGACTTGGAGGAAGCAATGGAGTCCTTGCTTCTCAAGCTTGCAGATAGCACTAATTGTAATTAAGGCTAGGACTGCCACTCAGAGGCACCTGGACATGCTGAAAGAATGGATCAACAAGAACCTTTTGAAATTCAGTGATGTCCTGTGTATGGGAAAGGAAAACCCTCGGCAAGAATGCAGAGTGGGGACAGTGGCAGGCAAACATCTCTGCAGAAGCTGGATGTGTGCCAGCAGCGTGTCCTGGCAGCAAAGAAGGTCCTGTACTATATTAACAGGAATATAGTCAGTATCTGGAGGAAAATTATTATTCCCACCTATTCCACACTCGTAGAACCCATCTAGAGAGGGGCAGTGATAAAATGGAGCAAGGTGCAGATGGACTAAGGAATAGTTGTGGGTCCCTTTCTATTCTGAAGTTCAACATAGGGTGCAAAAGGTTGGACTGGAGACCTCTTGAAGTCCCTTCCAACCTGAGTTATCAAAAGAACCATTGTTCCTATCCTAAGAATCCTTTTCACACTGGACAATCCCAAATAAACAAAATCCTTGTGAATAGGAGTTTATGTGACACTTGCCCATCTGCAAATTCTCTAATTTATTGATACTTATTTGCACCAAGAAAACTAAAAAAAAAAAAAGTAAATTTTGTGTTTCTTTAAAAGTCATGTAATATGCAAGTATTATCTATTGGATAGATCTCAGTAAAGAGTTTTCTGAACATGTACTAACAAAGAAATCTTGTTTGGGTAAGATCAAATTATTGTCTTGAATAATGAGCTGAAGACTCAAGCCAAGGTAAAGGTAGTTACAAAAATGAGAGAACAAGACCTTCACCAAATGCTGTCTTTTACTTTCTATTAAGAAACATCACTTGATGTCAGCACTGATTGATTGGTCTAATAGCTGAAACTTAGTCTAAGCAAGGATCTTTTGGATTATCAGAGAGGGAAGCAAGTGACACAGGAGGAATGTAGTCTTTTTCAGGGTCTTTCACTTTCCCTTGTAGCTTTTTACAAAAAAACAGGCTGCAGAAATAGCAGAGCGAGGGCAGAATAATTCTAGGGGCCAAGCTTCAATGAAGAAGGGCAGTATGTGGGATACAAATTTGTTTCAGAGGTTTATGAGTAGAGGGGAATGGCATGTTGGATTTCTTTACAGATTTTCAGAATTCCTAGGCTTCTCCTTCCTAAAGAGAAATTGACTTATGCAAAAGGTGTTGTTTAAAACACTAAGAAGTTCCAGATTTTTCGTTGTGAAAAAATAATAATGTTAAAACAGGAATTTTCAAAGTTAGCTACCTTATTCTTTGACCACTTAAATCAGTGCAATTGTTTTTCTATATGTCAAACAAGTAGAACCTTAGAACAGAATTTGGCTTCAACTGCATTTGTTAAAAAAGGTAATTTTTGTTCATCTTAGTGTACGTAGTATTTGGTGATTATACATTATTGATCTGTGCAACCAGTTTTCAAAACTGCTATTAATAATTAGAAGTCTTTGCATGGAAGTATTTTTTGAAGAAACTGTAGTTTTGCTCTTTTTAGCAAACTAGAAGTAAATTCTGAATTTGCTTTCTTATCATGTCCATAGTCTGGCTCTGTAATAGGCTATTATATGTTTCAAGTTCTTGAGGTTTTGGATATGGTAAGAAAAAATGTAAGTGTCACTTCTGGAGTATACAGTAGGTAGTTTACTTTGTAAAAAGCCAATAACTTGGTTTTTTT
Source organism: Corapipo altera (assembly GCF_003945725.1). Taxonomy (NCBI): domain Eukaryota; kingdom Metazoa; phylum Chordata; class Aves; order Passeriformes; family Pipridae; genus Corapipo; species Corapipo altera. Next base: position 3,740,308 of record NW_020884888.1, read on the forward strand.
TCTTCTCCCTCCAAAATATAGGTGACAGGTTATTTATAAAAACACATCTTAGGCAAGTAATTCAAACCTCAAATTTCTATATTCCTTTAAGTGTCATTTTTTTTTCCTAAAGGCTGTTATCAAAATAATCTAAATCACTTTCTTTCTATTAATCAAAGAATTACAGCACTTAAATTTGTAGTTGTCACTCACATAGTTTGTGCCTAAAGCATTTTGAAATTGTTTTGTGTGGTCTTTTCCATCACTCTGTTTTTTTTTTCTTGAGACATTGTCAACATGCACAAGGAATGGGATCACAACTGTAATGAATTTCATTCCTTTGGGACTTATAAGGTGAGATGTAATCTGATCTCCAAGGGTTTTAGCAAAAATAGTCGTTGTTTCAGAAATTCTGACGTTAAACACAGTCAACAACTATTCAGTAATAGAATATCTTCTCCAGCAAATTGGAAAACAAACCCAAGAGTTTCTACTCATCTTAACAAAACCCAATGAAATATGTAAATTAGCATCTTCAAGAAGTAATTTCTGGTTTTCATATTGAAAGTTCAAAGACAGTTAACACCTCATCATTACTTTGGGCATTTTGTATTATAACAAATTCCTAAAATAGCACCTGCATTGTTATTTTAGATTAGATTAGATTAGGTTAGATTATTCATACTATTATTACTAGGAATTATTTGTTCGTGTTGTAGAAACTTGGAAAAGCAGACATTACTGTACTATAGAACACATGATCTTGCAGTATTTTTGTCTGTAAATAACAGGGGCTGAGAAGAAATAATAAATAGTTCAGTGACTGATGGATTAGATCCATTTGAATCTTGGACAGTCATGCATAAATGTAAAAATAATATTTCTAATACAGGCTACTGCAAACAGTATAGTAATTTTAAGTAGGTTCATCAATTAACTGGACATTGTTGCGGTCTAACATATTTCTCTTTGGCTATGTATATTATTAATTAGCTCAAATTCAACAAACAAAATTTATCTAAAATTTATGGGATAAATAAATACAAAATTTTGCACAGCATCTTAGACTTTCTGGGGTGATATCAACTTTTTGTTGCCTCTAAGTAAGTTTATGAATTAAAATGTAAAGAACAAAAGAGAGAAATATTGATTATTATGTATTAATTGAATATTATCTTTAAAAAGTCTATTTTACATTTTCACATTTTGCTTAGCTCACTGTTATGACAGTTAACAGAGCCATCATTCATAATAAAATATTAATTATTCATATTTAACACTTAGTGTAGCATGTTGATGAAGAGAACAATAAATATATGTAAATTACCCATTGAAGTTGACCACAACTTATGTAGTTGCTCACATCCAATATACTTATTAGTGACATGTAATCTCCCTAAATTATATCTAATTTATTTAAAAATTAGGCAATAAAATCAACAGTGGTAGAAAAAGCGCAAGAATGAAATATGTTTGGAGCTGGACAAGCGCATTGAAAGAAATAAAAATATAAATGAAGGAAATAAATGTGTTCTTTTCTTGATTTTATTCAAAGAACAGACAGAACTCTTGGGTAATTTTCTCCACCTTTTTGACAGCCCTGACAGAAGTGAATGTTGTGGTTTGATGTCTTTTTTTTTAATCAGTAGGACAGCAACTAAGAATTTTACCCATGACAGCCAAAGAGTCAGAACAAGACAAGAAAGGTAAATTTCCTCTGGTTACTTTTATAGAGTTATGGGCAACTCTGCCAATCCTTTAAAGCTTTGTTTATTTTAGGATTTCCCAACTGTTTTGTTGATAATGTAATAAAATTGCAGAATAAAGCAATGAAAAATATATTTCCTAGATAATTTGCACATTTATTTTAATTCTGAGAATAAAAATATATTGAAGCTAATAAATTAGTTTGTTTAAATGGATACACTTGGGAACCTTAGGCATATTAATTGGGGGTGGGGCAGTTCCACTCCTCAATTCTGACTCTGAGACTCATCACAATCAAAATTTCAATAATAGCACATTTAAAAAATATTTTAAATACTTTATTTGCCATTTCTTCTTGGTTTAGCTCACTTAAGTTTATTTAACAAGATAATCTTGCTTTATTCCTTGATTTATCTTTTTTTCTTCTTTGATGATGCCTTTGATAACTCTGGATGCTATAGCAGGGAGACAGAAAGTGAGAAAGAGAGAAAATGTGGAAGTGAAAGCATTCTTTGAGGAAGATAACAGAATTTGGTAAACATTTGAATAAACTGTGTTTAGTAGGTGGCTTGCATCATGTTATCTTCTTCCCACAGACAACCCTGGACTTTTCTAGTATATTTTAAAGAAGATATCTGAAATCACACAAAGAATTGAGAGATCAATAGACTAGCTTAGTTGCTCAAGCAGTAAAAATCGATTTTGTGGTCTCTTGTTTTCTAAGCAAAGTTTGTGGAATTACACTGTAATTATGGACAAAGTATGCAAAAAATTAACTTCCATGAAGGAATAAAAAAATGCAATTGTATATTTTTTCTTTAACGAGCAGTACTAAATTCCATTTCTTAGTGACATTTTCAAATGAAAAAAAGTTGTCACTTAGTACAGTTAGCTATCCAGTAAATAAAATAGTTAATTTTCTTGCAATATATATTATATTTCCGTTATTATATAATGTGTATATAATAATATGTATTCATCCTCATCTTTTGGGTGTAAAATGGGAAAAAAAATTGTGTCTTTAATTACAGCATTTAGCCTGATTTGAAAGACAGACCTTTCTATCATGAGCGGAACAGATTTGCTAAGGGGAGTAGCGGCCAATTCATTCTAAACTTTTTGTGAGTAAATCAAGTCTGCATCCATACCAGCAGCAATGAAAAAGAATGAACTATCACATGAAAAGTCTGGATCTCAGATCTGTTGTGTTCAGTGAGAGGCTATTGAGTGACTGGGATTCAGGGAACAACTGACTACAGTGAGATTTGCATCAAGAGCTCTTTTTATGTTTCAAATCCATTCTTTCTAGAAGCAACATATAGAAAGGTTAAACATGCCTCATTCAACCTGGGCATGCATCATACCTGTTTGTGCATGTGAGAAAACAGCTGCTAAGGGACCAAAGTGGGTTTGAAGGATTCTGGATATTTTCATGGCAAACTCACATCACTTAGACAACCACCTTACAGCAGACTACCTAGGAGGTACAAGGTCTAGTCCTTAGAATGCGTATATAAAAGGTGTGTTCAGCATTTTAAAGAAGGAGATTATATCCTTCCTAGGATTATTTTACTGAATTTTTTTGTGACTTGAGGTGCCCAAGGAGAGGAAAGACTGACTACTCTTACCTCTATGAGAGATGAATACTGTATCTGCTAGGTGAAAGTTTGCTCTTGTATATATGACACTATCACCATCTAACCATTATGGTTTGTATGCAGTCTGAGAATACGAAAATAATCAAACTGAGCCCTGTGAAGAGCTGCTGTAAAAGTCCTGTGTGTCATTAGAAAATGGGTACCTATTTTCATGGTGGCAAAATAATTAGAGAATAATCGTCACTGAAACCCTGAGGGACTTAGAGACTCATAGAATGGTTGGATTTGGAAAAGACCTTAAATATCATCTAGTTCCAACCATCCCGCCATGGGCAGGGATGCCATGGGTTTCTCAAAGTCCCATCCAGCCTGGCTTTGGGCCCTTCCAGTGAAATGTTTGTGATGCTTCTGTGTGTTCAGCTTTGGCATCAAAACTAGAAGGTGGTAGGTAAATTTAATATTAAAATCTTAGAGCGTACAGCACACTGAGAGTATTGAAAACTAACACAAGAGTGATATCACACTTTCATTGCTGCTGTAAGAGACAAGAAAATGCTGTGGCCCTGTGCAGGGAATACAACCAGAAAATGAGGAGTCTAAAACCTCTATTCCAGTCATCTAGTGCTGTTTTGTTTTTTCCTGGGAAGCTTCAATCCATATAACCTGAAGGAAGAAAAGTGCAGCAGTGGATAAGATCCATAGTATACAGTAAACATTTCACATATTTAAAGAAGTGAACACATTGTAGCCATCATCATGTTTAAAAAGTCTTAGTAGGCTTGTTGCTTGTGTTTTTAGAACTTACTCTACTTAAATTAAACGCCAAAAGGATTTTAACAGAATAAAAGGTTCACAAGTACTATTTTTTAGCATTTACAATTAAAGTGGCCTGCTCAAGCCAATGCATCAATGAAAAAGCCAAGCTTGCCTTTTAGAGTTCTTCAAACAAAAAGACTTATTTTGATTGTAACAAAAACACCCATAAATCTATGCACATATATATTGATCTTTCTTTCCTCTTAAAAATGACTCTGTCCCAGTAGGTTGGCATATTTCATAAACAAACCAACAAATTATTGATCCATCATATACTCTAAAAATCCTGTGAAGGATCTAGGTTGCTTTTAAGTTCATGCTGTACCTAAGGGAATGAGAAACTCCGAAATGAAAAATAGATGTTTAAAAAGTCACACAAATATTAGAAGATGTATAGCTACTTTTGCTTCTTCTTAACCTTTCATTGTAATTCATTCTGTGTTCATTAAAAATATTCTTTATGAGCTAATAGATTATTTAATTTGATAATATGATTCTTTGTGGTGGCTATTAGATATTACGTTAATTATATATCCCTGCAGATATCCCTGTTCCTTTTTGCCAAATGCTGTAACAGCGTATATTTTCTTAAGCAGGAATCATACGAAGTTAACACTGCCTGGCATTTTGTTGGTGAAAACAATGTTACGTTCATTTTGGATTAGAGATGGATTCCAGTCACATGTCCTTTTGAAAAGGAAATAATGAAGTAGATTGCAGAGGTTTATTGGTGCTAAGTTAATGAACAAGGCTATGAAAAATTAGAGCCAGGTATATTTTCAGTTATTCAACCTATCTTCCTTACACTGTTGTGAACAGCTGACGCGACACACAGAAACACCAGGAGCTTAATCATTAATTACTTCCTGGCAAGGGATGGCAGCAGGCCTTTCAGAAAGGAGAGAGAATTCCTGATATTAGTTAGTGGTAAAATAAACCATTTATTCAGTCACTGATCTATTAACCACAAAGATGCAATTCTGCATTAAAGTGTAATAAATAGCAGGGCTGCACAAGCTAGAACTATTTTTGCAAAACACTTATCTTGAAGTAGTTGAAATTCCTGTACTTATGCAGATATCAGAAAATATGGCTTGGATACATCAGTGCAAAACTGTGGTTTGAAAGAATCTTCCCTCTCAGCAGCTGCCTAATACTGGTGATGTTTTCGATTTAGATCTGAAAGGTCCCAAAAGGCACACCTGATGGAAACACCTGAAAGATGTTTCCAGTAGTTAAAAAAACACCAAAAGAATAAGGTTTCTTTGTAGTCATTTAACAGCACGTCTGAAACACAAATCACAGAGCTGATTCAAAGGTTGTAATTGTTAGCTCTTTTCTCCCCATCTTGCACCACAGTAGGGTAGAGCTGTGCACAGAAGAAACCTTTGTGAGTAATGGCCATGAGAAATGTGGATATTTACTGTTTGTGTGCCCTTTGTATCTTATGGCAAAGATTGGATGAGAAATATCAGAAGGGAAAATACTTCTGTGTACAACTTTAAGGGTCAAGGCACTTAACAGAGTTTTCTGAACTCTCACTTGACTTTACCAGCCTGTCTGTTGAGGAAAATCTTCAGCCTTTGTGATACTTCACTCTCCTGTACCACTGCCGAGAGGGTTGTAGAGAGGAGATTCTGAGCTGTGATGTGGAACTGGGAAAACAAGTCAGTTTTTTCTGAGTTTTACAGTAAGGCCCAGCTGAAATTTTCAGAGAACTGTGGTGGAAAACTGCCTTTAAGTCAGATATGGACTCATTTATATGAGGAGAGAAGCATAAAGCCTTCCTTCACTTGTCTGAGTGAGGGAAAAAAATCTCAGTACAACAAACAGGGAGATGTATTATTAGTATTCACTGCATCAGAGGGATATCAGAATGACTCATACTGAGCTACTGCTCTGAAGGCTGCTTTATATTCTCAGCCCAACTGGTCTAAGATCAAGGCTTCTCAAATAGGAGTACTTTACACTCATAGGCTTAACATACTTTATACTTGCACTGACTTTTTAAAAAACAGTATCTTAAGTTAAGAAAAAAATTGTGAAGCTATAAATACTACCCGGCATTGAAATTCAGAAAAATATGTTTGAAATGTATTTGTAGAACACTTGTTGTGTAGTCAGTATGCTGGGTATTTAACAATGATTGTATTATATTTATTTATCAGGGGCTGTCTTATTTATATTTGTCATATTGGTTTTATGGGACACAATATTAGTTCAGTACAGTACATATGGTAATTTGTGATGATGATATCCAGCTGACCCAAGTATTATTTAGGTGGTTTTGATTGGTAATTAAGTTGTAAATGTATCATAACTTTGACAGTAAATTTAAAAGAAATATTGCATCAGTCTTCCTTCAAAAACAAAAGAAGACTTATTTGAGAAAAATAAGGGCTTGAGCCCTTATTGAGGGCTACAGGTACTCCAAAATATGGAAAGATCAAATGTTTCTGATTGTTCTGGACACAATAGTCAGAAAGTATAAACTATTTTTTGCTTGATTATTTTTGAGGAGAAATATTGCATTCTCCACAAAGTATTTTTCATGACAAAGTTTACAATGATTGAGAAATAGTTAATTCTTCATGAAAGACTGACAGATGCAAAAAAAATTGCAAACATAAATAATAGAAGTAAATTTTATAAAATTAAGAACACAGTTATTGAATCAATTTTGCTACAAAGAAATGTATGCTACCAGAGTCTCTTCTACAGAGGATCTAAGTATGAGTACAATGTAGTGAGTCCTCTAAAGGTATGTTTAAGGAGAAAAAGCTATGTATTGTCAGTAAACTGCCAGCTCCTCTTTTAGATGAGAAAACAATAATTAACTTGGTTGAAATGTGAATGTTTCTGTATTGCTGCTAATACTTCAAAACAGTTGAAATATGTAATGTTTCCAACAACACATAAGAATAATCCACTTTTATTTTTTAGACAGCATTCAAATTTCATTAGAAATATTTGATAATGCAATAACTTTAAATGAATTAGAGGGGTTTCTTGGCAGCTTTTCATTATTAGTGCCTATAGTGCTACTGCTAATTTGGGGAGAAAAACAGTTCATGATAAATAATGAAAAAGATTTGCTTCTAGCTAATTACTTAGTTTATATGCTGCATAATGCAACAAAGTATATGATAGATTAGTCATCATTTGATCATGTAGAAAACAGAAGTTTTCAATTACAGTGTATAGCAACAAGTTTTCTAGTTGCTGGAAGTAATTTAGTTTTCCTAACTTTAAATATATGGAAGTGTTGAGCTATATCACCCTAAGATTATCTTTATGAGGTTGACAGGTTCTTGATTATTTCCCAAATATTAAAAGTTAGCTATCAAATGTCAGATGAAACTAAGATTTTTCAGTTCTCTGAAGATGAAGAAATGGGAATGATGCCACATCTGGTACCTGAATGCTAATTATTTATTTTTCATAGTATGTTAAAAGACAAGTTAGGAAAAGTGTTAAGTATCTCCATTTAATGATATACAATTGCTCTCAAATATCTGACTTCACTTTTTGATTTGGCAAACAAAGCTACCCTTACCTGATCCAGTCACCTTTTGGAAAAAAAATGTCAAGCATTCTTGAAGGCTCAGTAATGAAACAGACAGGGTATAGAGTGCTTGTCAGGGATATTGTAGTGAGATGCTTAGTAGAGCATGCATACAGCTTCAGAAGTGTTGTATTAGGAAACAACATTTCAATCTTTAAATCTTGAGCATCTTAATTACTTAAAAACTGTGGAATTTATGTTCACTCTAATACAACAGCAAGAATAATATTTCCTCGAGTAAACAGGATTGCTAAGAATACAGAAATTTGATAAACATGGATTCTGTAGAGACTGTTTAAATTTAAATTTTATTTCACTTATACATGACAAAAGTTTTACGAATTGATTTACAGTGCCTATTTGCATGGAACTGCATTAAGCAGGTATTGCTTAAACTTTACAGCTACAATACTGAATTGTATGTCTTGCAGTTAGGATTTAAGTATTCTTTGTGCAGTATGTACACATACAGATGCAAGTATAAATTCATATACTCTTGTACAACATATTAATGGAAAGATGACATATTTACATGTAGTTAATTTCCAGTGATATTATAATAGTAACTTCCATCTTCATACTTCACAGCTATTAGATAGGTATTAATAAGCTGAGTGGTAATATTGCTCTGAATCCTGTGCCTCCTTTTGTCACCGGTCTTTGAGTGGAATCTAGTTTGCCATGTTGCAGTTCTTTCATATATGTCAGTGGTGAGTGGCCAAAACATCAGAAACATCAGCCTGTTTCTCCATTGCCCAGGACAGATATTGGACTGGATGCAAAGGGTGAGGCTACTGAGTGTGGTATTTCAGTATCAACCAACTAGTCTTAGGGCAGAACTACTTATATGTAGGTGAGATCCATTTATTTAATAGATCAAAATGATTCAGCCCTGAGAGAATGGTGGGAAGGCAGCAGAGGGAAGCTGTTCACAAGATTATCCTATTGGAAGGATTTTCAGTACATGGGATTATCTGTAATGAGATTAACCACTGGGAGATCAAATTCTGAATAGATGCTTCAGGGAGACAAAATGCCCACTAAAACAAAAGAGAAGTGGGAGGTAAAAGCTATAGGATTTAAATAAAGTCTGACCCTGAAAGTCCTGTTGTTCAGACAGCAATAATGGGAAGAAGACCGGTTGGCAAACAAGAGATGCGTCAAGTACTCATCAGTAAAAAAACTTTGTTAGGAAAAGGGTTTCTAATGAATGGAACAATGTGGAAATATGATAAAAGGTGGCCACTGATTCTTCTGCATCAATGGGCAGATGAAAATTCTTCTGTGAGCAGCAAGATGATGCTGCAAGCAATCATGATGCGTGTTACATTTCAGGTACAATAACAGAGATCAGCTTAGACCAGATTTTAAATAAGAGCTTGGAATGGTGGAGGAAGCTACAAGATGTTGTACAAAAAAATAGGTAATATTTATGCTTCAAACCACACAGGAATTTTGAGATATGCATTTAACAAATTATTATTAATTCTAGTAAACAGTCAGTAAGCAAATTTTGGAACTTATTTTTATTGGTGCAACATATAGACAAAACAGAAACTGGTTTTGGGGAAGTAGGTGTCAGTATCATAAAAAAATATGGAAAGGTAAGTCAATAAATCTAAAATTAGGTCAAAATCAAGATATTTGCGAGAAGTTTCAGTCCAATCCAGTATTTTGACCCCTCCAGTTAACATGAGACACTGCTAGTGGGAAAGGTTATATTTGTGAGGCATAGCCCAAAACAGAGGTAGAGATTACATTTCCATTCAGAAATGCAACTGTAGCTTTGCCTTTCAAACCTCGGCATTCTGCCATACTTTTTCCTGCTTTTAAGGCAGAAACTCATGTGAGACATATTTACTCTACAGTGCCTTTAGCATATCTAGTAGAAACCTCTGGAGGCTAGTTTTTAAAAAAAACAAACATAGGAGACATTGCTCAGAAAAAGTACTCTTTAAAGAAACAATATTTTGTTCACAGACATATTTACAGTTCCACAGGATATGGAACTTTTGTTTTAGGTACAAATTATTATAAAGAACAACTGGCTAGAAGCCATGCCTTACCTTGCCCCCTCACCCTGCCTGGTCTCCATTATCTCTCTCTCACTTCAGAGAGACATGTCAATACACAGCTCCTCTGTTGAAACGTCTTGAGCTATTCTGCATGCCACATGTAGGAAGGGATAGGATGTGTTTGGTTTTTGTGGACAGGTTTTGGTAGTGGGGGTGGGCTACAGGGGATGGCTTCTGTGAGAAGCGTATATTTCACATGTCATGATGTGTAAAGAGCAGTGAATGTACAAGTTTAAAATCTTTGAACAGTCTGAATCTGCTTCCCTGTCCAGGTTGTCCAGACTTTATCTGGGAACTGGAGAGTTAGTCAAATGCCATAAACATGTACAACTTACTAAAGAATAAGGCCAATTTTTGTAAACAGACTTTTATCATTTTTAGTTAAGCACTGTCTTAGATTTTATTGGAATTTAATGGAGCTTGTCAAATGCTTGAAAAAATATTCCTCAAATAAATTATTCAGCAAATATTGCCATTATACATGAATTAATTTATTCAGTGAATCGTATTCAGCCAGCTACAGAATTGGTCAAATGCTGCTAAAAGCTATTTGCTGAAAATGGTTTTGATGAATAACAGCAGTACTCTTTGAATAATACATTTGTCAAAGACTACCTGACCAGTTCTATTTTTATCAGATTAGAAATTTTGAAGCCTTTCCACTGAGCAGCCACAGAAATTCTAGGTACACAAGACCAGTGTGAAAACCAGCTGAGTATGTCTTGCAAATACAGTGAACTAAGGAATAATGAATATTTTGAAGTAGTTCACATACCATTAATATCTTCTGAAAATTGAGTTTGCAGGACTGCTGACTCCACAGATAAACTGTCTGATTGTTTTGGCTATTTAGTGTAATGCCTTAGTAGACCTTTTGTTCTCTGATATTTTTTCTTGATAACCTGACTGCATCCTTCAGGAGATTCAGGACTTCTGTCATTTATTCAGCAGCTCTAAGACACTGGAAAATGTTGAATTCTTAATAACTCTTAGAAACCAAGGGCAGCTCTAATTGTTTAGATCCTGACTTATCATGGGACAGACTTCAAGCCCTCAAAAAAAGCAGTGTTGTGGTTGTGAAAGAGTTAGGTCATGCTGTAAACAGTGAAAAGCAGACATCATAGAGAGACACAATCCCTCCAGTCTGCTGACCACAGATTTAGAGGGACTGAAACTGTGTGAACTAGCAGGTTAAGTACTGGCCTCCTTGACAGGCAAATGAGTATGGTCTGAGAAAATGAAGCTGGGATGGTATGGGCATGGGTGGATGGGTGAGTATAAAATAGGATTTACATGATTTAGCCCTGGAACACAAAGCTTTGAGCTTCACTCCAATACTTCCAGGCATTAGGTAAACTGCTGCATTCAGAGCAGCAGCAGGGTTAATAATCCAAACCAATTCAGATTGAGATTGCTTGACAATTCATCCCTGTGCTTTTTTTTAATTTGGAAGACCACGACACTTAATATTTCGCTTCCTACTCTGTGCAGATTTGTCCTGCTCAATTTTTAGCAAGGGACTTATTGCCCTTGGTGTGTTTCAGTGACATTGCACAGTCCATTTAAACTACAATCAGAGCTTGTGAACATGACTGAGGAAGCTGGATTTAAAATCTAATATAAAATAGATTTTATATCTGAGAAGCAGGGTACTTAAACATAGATCTATGCTGTGCTGGGCCCAGCTGCCCAGGCCGTCCTGTTATAGACAACACTCTACTGCTGTAGCCTTATGAATCCATATAGTTAAAGCTTAAGCATGTTAAGATGATCTGTCCTCATAAGTTGGGCCTATAGACACACCTTCACAGGCTATGTAAATATAAGCTATTAAATTAGTCCACCTAATAAAAACATCCTTCTAGGCCTAAAGGATCCAACATCCCTACTATATCTGTTTTCATGGGGTTTACTTTTGTCTGGTTCTAGTATGATTCCATGTTCTGTATGCCCAATTTCATCTGATTTGCATAAGGTGTGCTGCTGGAGAGTAAGCACCTTCTTGTTTACTTTCATCTGAATAGACTCTCTGAGACTGCTACACAATACAAATGAAAACATAGTTACTTGGGTGCATTCCTCAGTCGAACAAAACACTAACATAGACATGCTCCTTATTGCTCATGGTAGTAGGCTTGCAGTGTGTTAAATTTTAGATAATCATGGAGCCAAATTAGAGTGTTATTATACTTTCTCATTAAAAAAGGCAGGGAGAAAAGCAGCCACATCTTACTGAATTATACCCTCCAGATTTCTTTAAATGAGCTTGCACTGATGAGTGGGTTGAGCAGAGGGGTGAAGTGAGGTGTTGAGGATTTGAGAAATGTGTTTATTCCACAAATTAATTAAGTCTGGAATTACAAATGTATTAGTGTTTGTCAAAGTCCCACAGCATTGCATATACTGTTAACCACGGAAATATATTAAAATTAACATCTCTTCTCAGCTGCAAAATAATGTTGTTAAGCTCAGTTATATATTTAAACATATAATTTAAATCCTCTTTCCTACAAGTTTTGGTCTCTGTTTTTTTTATTAACTGAGAAAATCCCAAATGGTATGAGTGAAGACCTTTAAATCTGTGCTCCCTCTGGACTATAACAGTTTTAGTCTAACTGCATCCATGAGTTAGAAATATTATGGGTCAAAAGCAGGCCTAGTAGGCCCTGAAGTCTGACCCAATTATCTACAGTACATTTCTACTTTTCTATATCTGGAGGCCAATTAATTTTCACACTATGTACAGTGTAGCATGTTTTTGTGTCTCTTGTAGTCACTTGAGACTTAAGAATACTATAATATTTCCATACAATAACAGAACATAACAGAGATATTGTGATTCAGTGATAGAATAAAAAGCTCAACATCACAGCTAACTACTATATGAACTACAACAGAAACATATAGCTGTATGCCTAACATTTAAACAGAATTTGGGGAAAGGAATACTAAAAGCCAAACCTCTTCATCTCAAATCTACTTTTCTTCATTTTGGCTGTGTTCTATGCAACGCAATGTCCATATGCAATATATTAGCTTTGGATTGGATACCCAAGACTCAATCGGATCTAAATGCCATAGAAAACCAGTATTTAACTGATTATGTCATTATTCTCTGTATAAACTGCAGTGAACACGTTTAAACCTTCTGTGCATTTTTTTCCTGGTGATGACGTTCAGTCCTAATTTTACAGTGCTTTGACATAAAATTATGGATTATTCCAGTGTAGAGGAACTAAAACTTACTAGTAAATCATCCTAGTTACTATCTGTATTAAAAAATAAGAATCCTTCTAAATAACTGCATCCTCCTCTAATATGAAGCTGTTTCCTTTCCTCTATCTGTGGACTGAGTTCAAGAGGGCATAATATGCAGTACTGCTCACCAGGTGTGTGTGACACCACTTATGTTCTGGAGCTGAGAGTCAGAAAAATGTGGTACTCAAAAAGCGGGGGAGGTACCCAAAAGAAACCCCAAACCATCCCCTTCCCCCCAAAAAAACTCCAAGCCACAACAACCCAAAAACAAACAAACAAACAAAACCTACAAGAAAGAAAAGAATAACAACAAATTAAGACATGAACCAAGGCAATCACATTTAAAAGAAAAGAGACAGGAAAACAGTATGATGACACATAAATATAAAATGCAAGGTTGTAATTTCTAAAGCACTGCCTACTAGATTGATGCTATTCCATCAGTGGATACTTCCCACATAAAGTTTCTTCAAGTGCACATTAGATTAGCTGTTGTCTGTCTCCCCCACTGTGGTTGACCTAATGCCCTCCAAAATATAACATACAGTTTCTTAATGTTCAGCCCATATAGGTCGTCTAAATGTACATGCACCTCTATCTGGTATACACTTGCTCACTATTATTTTAGAATTCAGTGTAGAACAGTGTAATGAATGGTTGAAATGTTTCTTTTGCTCACTGAATACATCCTGTGTGCTCTCCTCTGTTAACAAGCCTGTGGGTGGGCAGCCCATTCTGTTTGAGATCAGGAAAGCTCTCCAGACAGAGAGGAGACTGTGTCTTTCCTTGAGAATGATCTTCTGCAGCTGTGAGGGGCATCCAGGCTACGAAGTGGTGTAGGTCGGGATGGCTGGAGGTGAGGTGGATTTTGGTAACGTGGGCTTTGCATGAAATGAGAGTAGAAATGCAGTCAAACTTGAGCTAATACGGATGATAAGAAGCTGCTGTAGAGCTCCAGAGGGTACTGTGAGGTTTGTGCATGTTAGGAGTTCAGGGCTAAAGAAAAGGGTATCCCTGTAAGGAAGAGTAGGTAAAGGTTTCCAAACCTCTAGTTTTAAGCTGCTTTATTCAGCAGTCCTGAGTGTTATCTTAGAGCTTGTGCTATATTAAGTCTACCTTTATTATGTGGGAGGTTCCTCGTGTCCTTGCTGTGGGGAGGAGGATTATCTTCTGAGTGCTGGATTGGGTGCTGATGCAGCTGGGTCTAATTCTGTGTCCAGTTTTTGTGGTGCTTTAGGGCCAGATTACGTGACATTGTGGGACATTGTTTAGTAGGGGAGAACTTGCTTGTTTTGATGCTGGCTAGGCTTTTTGTTTCTCTTAAATAAAGCTGTTATTGATTCGTTTAACTTATCTGCTTCTGCTTATTGTGTGCTTGCTGAAAGAAACCAAATAGTGAGTGAATGTTATTTTGTAAACACTCTGATGGATTTCTTCTCCCTAGTGCCTTAGGTGCCAATATTATAGAGAGGAATTCTGATATTTCTTTTTCTTTTCAACTTCTGAGTGCCCATCAGAACAGTCATTGATAAAGAATAAAAACTAAACAAATGAGCATATAAAAAATTATACTTTTTACTATTCATGGACCTGTAGTTTCTGTGGGAGAAAGACAAAATCCCCAAAAGCCCTAAAGCAGGTGGCTGCCGAAGTGAGGCAAATGCTGCCTGAAGTAAGAGATTAGAAACATGTAGGTGACAGTCCTTCACCTAGAAAGTTTTATTTCAGTGGTTCAAATCTAGTGAAAAAAACAATAAAATTGGTGACTACTGAGAAAGCAGTGACCAATGTTGTCCTGTCAGAAATTTGGTGAAGTGTAAGTAATATTAAGAAATTGGGGACTGAATGTTATAAAACCTTCAGGATGTCCAAAGCAGACTAACTCTAGTGTTGGTGAGACTGAGGTGCTGGGAGTGCTACATGTTATCTTGCTAATGACAATGAGTAACTCAACTGAAACTGGTCAAATTCAACTGAAAAATAAGACACACAGCCTAAACGTGAAATGAAGTAAGCTGATGATGTCTTCAAATCAAGACTGAGCGTCTTTTGGAAGAAATTACCCTGTAGATCATAGAATCATAGAATCATTTAGGTTGGAAAAGACCTCTCAGATCATTAAGTCCAATCGTTAACCCAGCACTGCCAACTTGACCACTAAACCGTGTCCCCAAGATCCACGTCCATACACCTTTTGAGTGATTCCAGGCATGATGATTCCACCACTTCCCTGGGCAGCCTATTCCAATGCCTGATCACCCTTTCTGTGAAGAAATTCTTCCTAATATACAACCTAACCCTCCCCTGTTACAACTTTGGGCTGTTTCCTCTCATCCTGATGAATGTAAGCTTCTATCCAGATCAGGGCATGTTGGAGTAAAATGTAAGTTATGTTAGACTGACCCTTCTTCTGGTTCCTTTGGACCTTAATGTGTGAAAATTCTGATCTTTTTGACTGTACCAGGTGCAGGTACCCAGGTGCTGGCAGGGACATCTGCAGGGGCCTCTCTGAGGAGTGGCCGGAGCTTACCTGTGCTGGATACATCCCATTCCAGCCGGCTCCAATGGCTCCACCACAGGACATGACTGGGCCGTGCAGGCAAGGTAGTGGCGTCTCAGGGAAAGCCTGGGTAAGAAAGGATGAAAAATGCCATACAGGGAGGTTCCTGAAGGACTGCACTCTATGATAGAGCAGTGAAACTGTGCGAGGAGGAGAGCCGGGTAGAGAGGAACTGCTGTGTGTTGACCATGCACTCCCCCTGTTCCCTCCTGTGCCTCTCTGAGGGGGGACGGATGATGAATCTGCAGCGAAGGACTTCATGCTGTGCATGGGAGAGGGGGAAGAAAAGATGCAGTCTTCGTTTCTTGCTACCTGAATCTCTTTAATTGGCCATGAAGTAAATGAATTTTCCCCAACTTAAGTCTATTTTGCCCACAACAGCAACTGGTAAGCAGTGCCTGTGTCTTTATCTTTACAGAGAGATTTCCCATCTTATTTTCTCACCCTGCCTGACTGGGGAGCAGGTGTAAATGATAAGTTGGGTGGGTATTTGGCCATTGGCCACAGCTGACCCACACATTGACACATAGTAGTGAAAGTCTGAGTGTGCCACGTGAATTTAGGGTATCCTTCTAAGCCATGATCTTTTAAGGGGTTTGCTGCAAAAACATTGTGCATAGAAATGTTTCGTTTGGTGAAATTTTTTTCTAAATTTGAAACACTGATATAACATCTACTAAATTAAATAGGATAAAAAATGATCTTGAAATTCTAAGTTCAAGGAGAAATAACGTAGGTAGCAATCCTAATAGAGGACTTTCATAATTCTGAAATTCTGAAACTAGCCCAAAACAGGAAAGGCTTAAAATTCTCCTGTAAGGCCATTTCTATGACTATAATAAAAGTGGCTGGAAAACATTGTATTGCAGGTCAGCAATATTTCCATGTAGGTAGCAGAGCATAACTGCAGTCTGTAAATAAGGTAGATGAATTTAATTGAGAAATTGAAATGAAAAATGAGACTGTCCTACCTGTATGATGCAGAGACAAATCACATAAATTTGGATGTCTATATATGTGTAGGTTCTGTCTCCATTGTGTCTTTGGAAGACGTGTAAATACATATTGCTATTGTGTTTTGTCCAAGTACAACCAAACCAGCAATGCAACATGGGCAATTTAGATAAGAAAACCTAATCAGAGCATAGCTTCATTGTTAAAATAGTGATCTTACAAACATTCAACAAAAAACCAGCCCAGAACCTTAAAGAGAAGTTTGAATCGAGTTTTGGTTGGTTAAAGTTAAGTTTTGCTGGTTAAATCTATATGGCTTTTCTGATTAGTGGCCACAAAACTGTTTGTGACATGATGTGTTCTGCACTCTGTCCTCCTCCTGGGCATTGCAAGCAGCTGAGGAAAACCTTGCCGGGGTATGCCTGGCAGCGTATTAACCATACAAAGCTTTCCAGAGTCCTTAGGGAAATAGGCTTCTGTATGTTTTAGAGCATGGCCTTCTGCTTTGCCTAGGGCTTCATGTCTGGGGTTGCTACCTAGATAGATGGTGACTGTGGAAACGAGTGGAGAACTTCTTTCAAGTGACAGTCTGGATGTGCTTGTGGGCACCAGACTTTCGTCTGGCCAGGCTAGACCTGGGAAGTTTGCAGTAATTTTGAACAATATTTATATAGGGCATGTGATATTACAGGTTTTGGACCTAAAATACAGCATATTCAGCAAAGCCTTTGACACTGTCTCCCATAGCATACTCCTGGAAAAGCTGGCAGCCCACGGCTTGGACAGGGGCACTCTGTGCTGGGTCAGGAACTGGCTCAAGGGCCGGGCCCAGAGAGTGCTGGTGAACGGAGCTGTATCCAGTTGGCGACCGGTCACCAGTGGTGTTCCCCAGGGGTCAGTGCTGGGCCCAGTCCTTTTTAACATCTTTATCGATGATTTAGATGAGGGGATTGAGTCCATCATCAGCAAATTTGCAGATGACACCAAGTTGGGAGGGAGTGTCGACCTGCCAGAAGGCAGGAGGGCTCTGCAGAGATAGACTGGAGAGATAGGCTGACTCCAGTGAAATGAAGTTCAACAAGGCCAAGTGCCGGGTCCTGCACTTTGACCACAACAACCCCCTGCAGTGCTACAGGTTGGGGACAGAGTGGCTGGACAGCAGCCAGGCAGAAAGGGACCTGGGGGTGCTGATCGACAGGAGGCTGAACATGAGCCAGCAGTGTGCCCAGGTGGCCAAGAAGGCCAATGGCATCCTCACCTGCATCAGGAACAGTGTGGCCAGCAGGAGCAGGGAAGTGATCCTTCCCCTGTACTCTGCATTGGTGAGGCCACACCTTGAGTATTGTGTTCAGCTCTGGGCCCCTCAGTTCAGGAAGGATATTGAGGTGCTGGAGCGGGTCCAGAGAAGAGCAACGAGGCTGGTGAAGGGACTTGAGCACAAGTCCTATGAGGAGAGGCTGAGGGAGCTGGGGTTGTTTTGTCTGGAGAAGAGAAGGCTTAGAGGCGACCTCATCGCTCTCTTCAACTACCTGAAGGGAGGTTATAGCCAGGTGGGGGTTGGTCTCTTCTCCCAGGCAACCAACAATAGGACAAGGGGACATGGGCTTAAGCTCTGCCAGGGGAGGTTTAGGTTAGATGTTAGGAAGAAATTCTTTACAGAGAGGGTTATCAGGCATTGGAACGGCCTACCCAGAGAGGTGGTGGATTCACCATCCCTGGAGGTTTTTAAAAAGAGATTGGATGTGGCCCTTAGTGCCATGATATAGTAATTGGAGTTGGATCAGGGGTTGGACTTGATGATCTTGGAGGTCTTTTCCAACCCAATCTATTCTATGATTCGGTGATATTATATTCCAATCACAGCCATTCATTTTACGGTTTTGACACGTTAGGCCATGTTATGTTGTGCTTAGAGGCCATGTAAGTTGTATTTAGAGTTTCCTGGTCCCTAAAAGATAACAGTAATATACTAGTCAGTTAATATACATATGCTTCAGAAGCTGTAGCAAAAGACATTAATGGATATTGGAAAAAGAAGGGAAAACAGAAGATGGGATTCCAGGTGCTGGAAACAATATGAGATATAAAAAACCCAAGCCTTACTGTGGACTTCTGGCAATTTTGCC
This sequence comes from Corapipo altera, assembly GCF_003945725.1. Classification (NCBI taxonomy): domain Eukaryota; kingdom Metazoa; phylum Chordata; class Aves; order Passeriformes; family Pipridae; genus Corapipo; species Corapipo altera. The sequence goes on from NW_020884888.1 coordinate 3,758,946, forward strand.
TCCAGAGATGCATATGTATGGCACGCTTCTAGGGCATATACTCAGTCTTCACCTTTCATGAGTGCAAAAATCCAGCAGATTTTTGATATTATCTCTGTCAGACCTCAGTGGTCTTTGAGGAAAAGAATTCTTTTTAGCGCTGTATCTCTTAGAAAAGGGATAAAGAAGAAATGTTCAAACACCTTTAAGTACCTGTCTCGAGAGGGTTGAGCTTAAGCCATCATTTAATCTCTGCTATGCTGAGACTAGAGGTCTGAGAAAGAATTTTTGTTTAAAGCAAAATCAGTGAATTTGGACTTCCGTTTCTTTTCTGTGAGGACGAAATTAGTCCAGTGTGAAAAATAACTCACTTATTTTGAAAGAAAAAAAAATCAAGATTGTTAAACATACTAAGTTTATTTAAAACACAACCAATCTATCCTGTAACACTAAAAGGAATAATTTAAAAGGCAGCATCTCAGGATTCAGGACCACAAATGTGGTCTTCATGACCTTTGTCCTTGTTAACAAAGATTTCCTCTTCCCTTCTCCTTCAAATATTATCGCTTTGTGTCTTGCCACTTTCTTGTGTTTCCATAGGTGACTTTCAGCTAAGTTGGACCTTGCAGTCAAGTATCATTGAACTAACCTGAGTCTCAGGGAGGTGTGTTTAACCTGGTACATTAACCAGAACCCAGCTTCCTGGGGAGAACTGAGCTGCAACTTCTTTTTTTTTGGTGATATAATGGTGATAGATAGGTAGATCTCCCCATCTATACCCAAAGACAAAGACTCTGCAGGTCTGTAGTACTTTGTGGCTGACGAGTGTATGTTCAAATGGGTATGTTCTTTGGTTGCTAACAGTGAGAAGCAGTAGCAGATAGTGCCATACTGTAAAGCAGTTGGGAGTAACTGAATGGAAATAGTTTCACTGTAGTTTGGTTGGTGCTTGTGAAGCTCTACAGCCCTGGTCTGATGGATGACTCCTGGCTCACTGTGCACCTGGCTGATAAAAGTTCACACATGAGAAGGCAGCCAGCTCACAGTATGGAGGCAACACAACTGTGGCTCTGCTGCAAGTGCAGGTAGGGATAGGAAACATGAGAGTGTATGTAATAGATGATTGTCACCAGCAGAATGTGAAAGGGGATAAAGATTAAGAGATAGAGGGGGCTAAGAGACTAGCAAGGTATGCAGGATATATACTTGCTGAAGTGCTCCAAATCACAATTTCCTCCCTGACCATCCATATGGCAAGGTCGGGTATTTATGGCAGATAATTTGAGGAGATGCATTAAGTTTGACTCGTTTCTTTAGCCTATTGTGTGGGCATCAACTTCTAAAAACTCTATTGCAGCTAAACATGCTTTAAATCCATCTCCAGGCAGTGACAATCTGCCACAGAGGAGGATTTTTAAAGCTCTGTTCGCATTGTATGCATTGCAGCCATGCTAGAATATGTAACATAGTGCTTTTGTGACCCCCTTATTCTCTGTGAGAACATGTATGCATGTGTGGTGCAGAACTGCCACTAAATAGTTGAACCAGCTGGACTGCCCTTGTACTCCTCAGGCTCCTTTCTTCCTAACCTGCTTTCAATTTGAAGCTCTTCATGGTTCACTCACCCTCAGTGACCCTCAGTCGCCAAGTATGGGAGTCACCATAAAAACGGATCCTCCTCTGTAGGATTTTTTAAAGCTCTGCAGAGCCTCTGCAGTGTGTTTGTGCTGGTGTGTGGACACATCCGCCCATGCTGGCATGCAGTGTGCTAGTCAGTGAATACGTGTTACAACAAAAAGTGAGAAAATGTGTTTTACTGTGGTAATTATAGCAGCCCCTGAACTGTCAAAATTATTTCTTCTAAAATCGGTTTTCAAATGCTCTACTTCTACTTGAAGAAGAGTATCAGTGAGGCACATACTAGGAAATTCTAATTGTAAGATTTATTATTGCACTCTTTGTAACTGAAATATTAAAAACATTTTTGGTGGACTATTTCAGCTAATTTTGGTTAAGTAAAGCTTAATGTTTTGGGTTTTTTTTTCTTTTTCTTTTTCTTCTGAAAGCTTTTCAGGCTTTTCTAGTATATTCTTTTCTTTGATCTTCTTTTGTAATAACATGATAGTCTCACATTTCAATAGAGAAACTGGAACTAAAGTGTACATGAAAAAGTCCATAACAGCTCTCTTGCTGTTTATTTCAACAATCTTAATTAAAGAAAAACCTAATCCTACAACAGACTTGTGATTTGCCTTTTCTTTGAAGCGCAATTAGTTTTCATTTATATCCCTTGATGTCAGTGAGGGAAAACTATTGGTGGGCGCATCAGTGCTGATGGGGTTCAATTAATACTTTTTTTTTTCTGAAATATATCTCACAATAAGACCATGCACACAACGCCCATTCACACACACACATATGAAAGTAAGCTCTGTATTCATGCTGCTTGCAAAGCCATGTCTAAGTCTCTCTTGGCTGCTAGCCAAGGTCTCTAAAAACCCATTAAGGCTATTAGAGAAATTATTTCTCTTCCTTTGTGAGCTGGGTAAATTTCACAGTTATCATTGCAGGAGGAAATGAATTGGGAATATATCTGTCTGGGGATGGTTGGCCCTTCAGTGGGAATTAAGGCAACTCAATGTAAAACAGCAGCTGTGTGTGTCAGTGTGCGTACTTGCAGGAGAGAGTCAGTGGATGGCACTGTAATATAACTATTGTGCCAAAAATATCTGAAAATTTTAAATGCTGTCTGGTATTTGTGAATAAATTCATATCTTTGCAATTACAGTCTTTATTGGAAATCAGCTTTTGCTTTAAAATTATATGTAAACCAATATTTCCCATGTGGTGTGCTTTCCAGATACAGGAGAACTAAGCCATTCATTCCCAAAATGGTGCAGCAGCATCACATATGGCATTGTATAGTGACCTTGTTGGACCATGCTAACAATATAAAAACATGCAATACAAACTCAGGATATTTACAAAGATGGCAGGATTTTGTCTGTACGCTGTCTTATACTTCACAATTTTTGCAGTTGGAATTACTAGTTCCGGGGAGGTTCATGATCAGTGTGGAAGTTGGAAGCAGCAGAATTTCCTTTTGATTTGTAAGCTTAGGTGAGTACAATTTATATAGTCTGCCATTTCAAAGTGTGCAAGAGAATAGATTTGCTTTTCTTTAAAAAAAAAAAAAAATCCACTTTTCAAATACTGTTAAACTTTGAGTTTCTGGAACCCACATATAAAATATATGATGGAAGAAGTACAGTAACACAAGATAAACCTTTAACTTTGTACTTAGTCACACAAAGCATTTCTACCTATCAAGTGAAACAAGTGATATATGTTTCCCAACTTCTTACTAGAAATTTTATTTGTGATTTGGCAAAGGAACTGTATTTCCTTCCACACATCATATACTCTTTCTGCAAGAGTCTGTTTGTTTATCTTTCTTTTATTTTTAACTCATTTAAATCCCGGTCTACTTTCCTCATCTGTTTGTCTTCCTGGTTGCTAGCAATTAGCAGTGGTCCATGCAGAACGTTTTTGCTAATGCTTCTAGGTGCTGCAGGTAACAAAATTATGTAGATCATCTCAAATTATATCCTGTGCACCCTCTGATCCTGCAAGATTTTTCAAACCTAAACTATGAAAATTTCATAGAGGGACTTGCATGTTCTCCAGGCTTCTCTCACAGACCCTCAGATCCACAGGACTCAAAGGAGTTTAGTAGAAGTGAAGCCCTCCCCATTTACATTTTAAAATGTAAATGCACATGGGTCTTTCCAAAGAGTACACACTTTTTGTTAGCTATATTATAAAACTATCTGTATCATTTCTCTGACAGCAAGATATTAGGCTGGTATGAAACCTCTTTTTCTTCAAAAGATTATAATTGCTAGAGGAAATTAAATTAAGTATGTGAACCACTTAAAAAGAAAAAGTAGCCATAGGTGTGACTTTTCCATTGCCAAGGTAATCCTTAGTGTGATATTTGCCCTGGATATCTTGTCCTTTTTTCTCTGCCTCTATTTTGTCTGAGTTTTTTTCCCTTTGTGTTTAGGGTTCACTGTTGAACTCATTCAAAAAAATTTTTCTATGCAATTCATACATCCTTTAAAGCAGAACACTTGATTATTTAGACTTATTTTCTCTCATTGGTTCACTGATCTATTAAAGTGCAGGCTGTTTTTTCAACCTGCAGTTTTAAAGGGTGTAGTAAACCAGTGATAATTGCAGCAGAAGTAAGCCACTGATTCTAGCTCTTGGGATTTTCTCTGAAACCTCATATTACCTGCTTTGTTTTTTTTTAAATTCTTCATTATGGAAGTCAAGAAATGCAATGAGAAGTTTTTGTAAAAAGGAAAAAATTCTAAAAAAACCTCCCAGCCTAGAAGCTCAGGAGTTAAAGCTCATGATCATGAATCAGTCTAGCTCAGAAATCGGACACTAGGAGAAACAGAATTGTTATTATGTCTTAATATGTCATGATTTGTAAGCTATTGCGTGATTTTGAGGCTAGTCATGCATGGTTTTTTGAAGGTTGTGGATTGATAGTATCTCTTCCAAAAGAAACCAAGTAGCCGTGAGGCAATGTAATATCATGGATCAAAAAGTAACTGAGAGGCAGGAGACAAGCAGAAAAAAATGGTCCATTTTCATCATGACAAAAGGTTAATAGCCACAAGTTTCTGTACTAGGTCTGTTGTTGTGTAATGTATTTATTAGTTATCTGGAAAGAGGAAGGAGAAATGAGGCAGCAATGCCACGTTATTGGTAGATAACCTCTTTGTAGGTTACTTGTTAATCAAGTCCGGAGAAGCCTTAAGGAATTTCACGTGGACTCAGTCAGACTTGGTAACCGTGAGGCACATTCCTTTTGAAGAAATAAAGAAAAAATTTAAAGTAATCACATACACAGTCATTGTATCAGCCAGCAGTGTGGTGTTCTCTAAAATTTATTGGGCATTAATGGAAAGTCCATCCTGGAAAAAAAATGCAGAATTAGACAGGCCTAGATAAAAGTAGAGAGAAAGGCTAGTGACATCAATGTATCTAAAGTAAGTGTTTACCTGAGGACTCAGATGAGAATGGGAGTGATAACATATATGGCTGAGAGGAAAAAAAAAAGAAAGAGTCATGCAACAAAAAAAAAAAACACCAAAAAGCCAACAAACAAGCAAACAGATCAGGAGACTACAGTTTCTCCCATCTCTTAAGACTAAAGAAATGCTTCCCGAAAGGTGCCTGTATAAACTGTGGAACTCATTGACTCAAGATGAAGATGAAATCAAGAATTTTGAAACCATCAGAGAGGGAAGGGGCATTTATATGGATAACAAGAATATCCAGAGTTATGATAGTAATGCTAAAAAAGACTATTTGAAGGGATAAAAATCCTCATGCATCAGGATTTAATGGAATCTATAACTAAAGGGATTAGGATGAGACCTTCGAGGGAGACAGATTATCCTGCATCTGTGGGGATCTTGTATCTTTCGCCAAAGCATCTGGTGCTGGCTGCTGCTGGAAACAGTGTATTAGGCCCAGTGGGTGACAAGTTTGAGGCAGAATGGCAAGTCCTGTATTCAGATCTGAGTTAAGTGTACATCGCCTGTGATCGTGTCTTATTTTGTCTAGAGTGGGCTTTGTCTTCTCTTTATTTGCATCGTGATTTTGTACTAGGTCAAGCTCATGTTTCTGGTGGCACAATGTATGTTTGAAACCCTCACAGTGAAAAAGTTGTGCGAGCTAGTGGGCACCATGCAGCTTCTGAGAAACCACTGACATGATATCCAAACAGAGGGGAGTTTCTCATTCTTTTCTCCTATTTCTCCAACTGTAAAATGTAATATTAGTTCTATTTGGTGTCCGTGTCCAGCCCAGGCACATTAGAATAGTTTTGCTTTGAGTAACTTCCAGTTTTTCAATTTCTTCTCAGTGTCTTAGAGGAAGAAAAGTACAACTTCAAAACCCAGTATAAAGAGGATATTCTAAAAATGATCCCATCTATCTTTATATGAGATTAATTCATTTGTTCTGAATACAGAATATATCACTTAGAATTCTGTATCTGTGCCCCTAATTCTATCATAAAATGAATTTAATTTTTATTGCTACTTCATTTGCCAGTGATCCTTTATTTCTCTCTTTGAGTATTTTGTGATAATTTCTGATTAATTTTTTAAATTGACCTTTAAATTAATGTGATTTTTCTAAATTGTTATGACTGCTGTATTTCATTTGGCACATGTGTCAGTAAGACCTGAGCATGATTTTTGCTGCAAAATCATAAGAAATTTTTGAAATTCCACACAAGAGTTAATTAACAATGCAATCATTTATTGCATCACATTTTTTATGCAATTATATAACAAAGTAAGTTAATATTGACTGGGTAAGTTTTCTGTTTCCTGGAATTCATGAGACTTTGGAGATCCACTGTGTAATGTGAATTAATTCTAAAGGTATCACACCTAATGCACAAGATATTTGTACTAATTAGGCTTTTCATGAATTACAGATAACATCCCATCCCTATGACATAAGATCCTCAGATACTGTAGCATTCTGTGAATTCTGAATCTTGTGTATACATCTAAACTGAGTCTTTTGTGTGGGTTTTTTGTCTCATCTGCTTTAAGATTTTATGACTCAGAAACCCAGTATTAACCATTGTTAACTTAGTCCTGTTTTCATTTTCTATTTCCCAAAGCCACAATGGTCTAGTTTAAACATAAATATGCTGCCTTCTTTTAATTGAAATCAAACCGATTAATGTGCATAACATAATTTTATCAATTTACGTAAGTGCGTGTACAGATGCTATTTGTAAAAGAATTTGTATATTAACTGCCTTTCTGTTTTACAACAACAAAATTAATAAAATTGGAATTTGTTTCACTTTTAAATCTATTTTGGCTCAGTGGTAAATTCAGGCATTGCAGTTTACCTGGAAGAAATTTCAGTCTGTTGACTGTTTCACTGGAGTATATGACTTTTAGGCTCTATTAAAATTGAGTTGCATACTCAGTCAGTAGTTGGTGGTAAGATTTTAGGATTATGCAGACTTATTTGCAGTCACTTCTGCTATGGCTTAAACAGTAAGTATTAGTTTTTGATACAAATAGTTTTGGAAATATTTGACTGCTTTTGAGAAAGCCTATTCAAACCTGTCTACTCTTCCTAGGTCTTTCAGGTGTTTGATGAAGCCAGATAACGTGTCAGTATATTGCACTGAAAAGTGGCAGAGAGATTTCACCAAAATAGAAGCAACCTCAAAATTTTTACCTTTCACATGATATAAGATAGAGCAACTTTTATCTGATTCTTTTTCTTTCCATTTGGGGAAAGCACTGTAGACTGATGAAATAGCCATATCAAAATTATTCAGGCCTAACATGTTCTTTTCTCATCCTTATCTTTCTTCTTGCAATGAACTTGATAATATCTGGGATTTAGTCTCTCCCTTCTTCTTTTTTTTCTTTCACTCTTCTGCAACTTTGAAACCTCTGCAGTTTTACAAAGTTGCAGAATAACAATTAAAAATGAGTAAAACTAGCCATTTTTCATTTTTTTTATTTTAGTTTGAATAGAAAAAAAAAGGGGGAGTAGAGGAATGCAAAACTTTCTTTTTTTCTCCTGTCTGCGACATAATTTCAATTTAAACCTTTGTTAGCAGCTAATTTAATTTACCATTTGAAAAACTGAGACATTTATTGCTCTTGTCAGAATAATAATAATCATGATAATAATAATAATAATAAGTAATTAAATACCATTTCTGTAGAGGAATGTTGAAGTCATCTCAATGGTGGGCTTCACTGGATGTCAGTTATTTCACAACAGGTACAGGTATCCCTCTTGAACACACTCAGAGCCATGTGCAGTCTCTCTTACATCATTCTGATAGCAGATAGGACATATCTCCTGTAATTCTTGTAAAAATGTGCTCCCCTAGTAGCGAAGTCATAATCATCTCGTAGTGTAGTTCTTTGAAAGCTAGTCAATAGTTTTGTAGCTGAAGTTGATTTTAACCCCAAATTAAAATAACTTTCTTGCAACAGCTTTCCTTAATTGTTTTTTATACATCATTTGGGTAATATCTAAACTGATATCACGGAAAACCAAAGGGAAAATGGTATGGAACCAATTCCCCCAAACCAAAGGTTAGATAAGGAGTGACAGCTCTTTTGAACTTAAAATATTGTTGAAAGTGACATATGGTGTGTGGATGTTAGATGTTAAAATGTGTGTCTGACAGTAAACAGCAGTTAGCTACTGTTTAATGCTACTCATATCCTGGTTTATAAAGATAGTGTTTGAAGAGGCCTACAGTACCCTGTCATCATTGTCTTTGCTGGGACTATATTCTGACTTATGGAGCAACCTTGTGATAAGGGGCAGACTTATTTTAATAAAGATGTGCATCTCTGTGTTCCCTCGTAGAGGCCAGCTCTTTAGTGAAGCATCGGCTTCACTAAACTTCAGCTTTGAGCATATTCCAGCAGCTTGGAAAAAGCACAGCTACTTGAGAAAATGTGGGTCAGAAATGCCAATATAATAGTACTTCACTTGGCAGACATTTGTTTTGAATATAACCTTCCAACAGCTCTGTGATCTTGGTCCTTCTGTAATACAGGAGCTCTGGGCATCCTGAAAGAACTGGAAGTCCTTTAACCTCACTTCATTGTTCACACTCCTGTTATCATACCTGGTTTTCCCATGCTGATGGATGATGACTTTTGGCACAAACAGTAATCCTGATTACTGTCCAGTCCTGTCCTCATTACTCCTGAAGTAAGTGCCAGATTATCTGTGTACCGCTTTGCTGTTTCTGCCTCAAGTTTCTCTCCCCTGAGTTTTCTGGACTTGGGTGAAAAGAAAATCCTGTATTACCACTTTTTGCTTCTTGGGACACTATGTTGTGCTGTCCATGACTAATTAAAAGTAAAACATCTTCTATATGTCTTCTTTCTAATCAACACTGCGTATTTAGGCTGACAATGGTCTAATTGAAGTCTTCCTGTTTCGAAATAGCACTAATGACTCACCGCAGAAAGAACAAATACACGTTTCTAAAAAACAAAATATCTCATTCAGAAGAAACCCAAGGTTATTTTGTATGGGATTATTTGTCCAGCCTTTGGCCTATCTGTACTTCTCACCTTTCTCAGGTGAGACCCCATGTTCATAGTTCCTTGCTGTAAGGTGAACCATCTTTTGAACTGGCTTTATCCCACTAGTGAAAGTCAACAAATATAAAGAGCTCTCCAAAGTTAATATGAAGACTTAAACTTGGAAAGTTCCAGCCTAAGGGTAACTCTATTTTAAATCAGGAGCTATTTTTACTGTGATGTGTATGCTTAAATCATGTCATGGGGCATGTCATGGGTTGCACATTGCTGGTATCAAATGCGTTGGCTGCAGTCAACCCTGTCAGTAGGACAAAACAGCTTGCTCAGTGAGGCATATTAATTCTTCTGCTATGCTTATGGAGCAGTGTTTCCTTTTATTACACCAGATGCAAACAAATTTGGAGCTTACTCAATGCTCTCTAACATGTTGCCAGTTGTGCTGTGTGGATATGCTTTTCATCACCTTGGAAATGTGAATCTTCCTGAACTACATCCCTTATTCTATATAAAAATCTTTTCTGTTACTGCCTATGGCCTCTTCTACTAGGCGCAGAATTTCCCTGATTTTTCTGTGAAGTGAAAAGGACCTGTGATTTTTCTTGAGGTGTGGTGCTTCAATTATAAAACCATAAACTAAATGAGAGCCTTAATTATAATGGAAAACAGATTAGAATATTGTCATCTGCCTTGCTGGGGAGCCAAGGGGAGATTAAAAAGCCAGTGGCCTAAATTTATGTTATTTGTATTTCTGTGAGTCAAACCTCAATCATGTAAAACAGCCAGTAGGCCTGTATTAATGGGAGAGGCCAAGAGAACTGAATCTCAAAGGGCTGTTGCCCTTAGGACATGGTACATTATGATAATGTGATGAAGAATAATTACCAAATGTGAAATATATATTGTCAAACATGAGAGCAAGCTATTCCTAAATGAAAATGGGGATGTGAGAAAGATAGTGCATGCCAGTCAGCCCAGGCTAGGCTTCTAAAGCCACCTCCACTAAAACTGGCTGTTGAGTGACTGAATTGTCCTTCAGTGCTTGCAGGTCGAGGTAGATCAGTGGGGTGGAGTAAACTTGTATTGTTTATATTGAAGACAGATCTTAATGCTTCCTGCAGAAATCATAGTTTTATATTTATGGTAGAGAAAATAATAGCATTCCTGATGATGACCATTGTTATGATAAAACCTACTAAATGGCAGTGATGACAAAAGTGTAAGACTTTGCCGAATGATATTAAAAGATGACGCAAAATTGGCATGGAAGCATTTATGTATGCATGTGCTATTGATGCTGGTTATTTTGGACAAAATACATCAGTGCTTCCTTTCTCTTGTAAGTGGGGTAGGGTTTTCTTCAACAGCTCTTTTCATGGCTGTTGTGCATGATGTTGTCTGCATTAATGTTTGTCACATGCAGGGTGGGACACAGAGCATCAACAGTCCTTTGGCAGCTTCTCTCTTCATATTTGAGTGGTGCCAGGCAGCAATGTTGTATCCATACCATCCTTTCCCTGCTGTTTATCTTCAAGAAAACTGTACTGTGTGTGCTGAAAGATTTTTTCTCGGTTCTTCAGTCTTCTCCATGATGTGGCGTAAGGACAACCTTGCAAACTAGTGACTTCAGTCCAAAGGACATAGGTGTCCACAGAGGTGTAACCATAAATATGTAGCTAGCTAGACTGAGTTCAGTAGCATTATTTTCATGCTTTAAGTTATACATGAATTAAGTGTTTTGCTGGATCAAGCCTTTACTAGGGATATTTGCACAAATTCTGAGTGAAATCTGTCTATAGAAAACTCAGGTAATAGTATAACTCAAAACAAAAGCATGCCTAACTAAGTTGATGTGGAGGTCGTGGACCAAAACCTACTTGCAATAACAAGCCAAAATTAATTTTTAATTAATTTTCTGTCTTGGAAGAGAAGAGTGATTTAGCAACTGGATATAATCATCTATAGACCAAAACTGTTAGCAAATTTGTGACATGTATTTGCTTCAGTTGCCAAATAACATATATGTGAAGTAACTAATTACCCTTTGAGTATTATTTCGTTTAGGTGCTACATTGATTATATTCTTACAGCTCTCAAAGCGATAGCTGTGTGTCTCATTTTATGTAATATCTGTACCTCCACACTATTACTGCATTGTAGGATGAAGTAGCTAAGCCATTTTAAAGATGGAGAGCTAGCGTTCAGGTTAGCTTCCTTGAGATCAAATAGGTAATCTCTGAAAGAGAAGACTCTTGACCCTATACTTCAGAGTAGCATTCAAAGTAGTGCTTTCTCTGCTTCTTTGCCTATCTGGCAAACAAATATCAATAAAACACTGGAAAGAGCTTCTTTCTGTTGTTAAAGTAATTACCTTCTCATCGGTCCTGATGCAAATTTAGCATCTTGTAAGAGTTTTTGCAAGTCACTGAAGGAAGCATTTTAATAGTTTGGGGATCTTACCACTAAAGAAAAAGACACAAGTACATGTCAGTACTTTTAAAATCAAGTGATCACTTGGATTGCCCAAATGTATGGATTGCAGGCTAGACATGTAAAGTAATGGAACAATCAAAGGAAATGGGCATTTCTGAAAAATACTGCCTCTTTCTAAACAAGAAACAGAAATATTTAGAGTAAAGAAATATGGATAAGCCTTGAATTTGCACTTAATATTTTGTATACTATTGGCAAACCCAACAAACAAATGAGATTTTTGAATACTGTATCATGTTTACATGGCTTTTGCCTCTACCTACTTTATTGTATTTTCTTTACAAAGCCTAACTGTGTGACTTGTAGCTAAAAGGTTAAACAGTAAACAGTGAAAAAATTTTCCTCTGTTTCTTTTGAATTTTGTGATGTAAATCATTGACTTAATCCAGTCTCCACCTCATTCTAGGGTAGAGATTAGTTTCTAGAGTCGTATTGTAGATATGGTATTTGTTTTTCACGAGTTGAATGGGAAATAGAATTATTCTGTTTCAAAGTCTTCAGAATGCTACCATACAGCTGAGAGAAGTAGATACCAAAAAAACCCACCAGGAATCATGAAATTCTGTCCACAGACCTCTTTCTCTGTAAGGAAGAGTGGTAAAGCAACAGTTGTATTATATGCTTTGGTCTGAAACCATCTCTCTCTCAATTTGCCCTTAGGCCAATGTTAATTGCTGAAAAGCCAAGTGGTATGAACAGGTTTTCAGAGTGCAGTACTGCTGAAAAAAATAAATGCAATAAGAAAACAAGATAAATACCCAGTGCTAAGAAATGATGATTCTCTAGATTTCCTGAGTCAAGCAATATTTATCAGGTGCATTGATTTAACTAGCGGCTATTGGCAGTTACAAATGGATGATGACAGGAAACAAAAAACCACCTTCATTTGCCATAAGGGGGCTTTTCATTTTAATGTAATGCCTCTTGGAATTACCAGTGTCCCGACTACATTTCAAAGATTAATGAACATCATCCTGTCAGGTTTAATATATCATACTTCTCTAGTACACTTGGACAGCATACTGTTCTCCTAGATTTCCGGAGTTTTCAGTGACACGAGATTTTTTTAAGACATAAATTCTGAAAGGAACTAAATATTTAGGAGATTAAAAGAGAGATTTCATTCCAATTTGGATACATAGTAAATACTATAAAATTAATTTATGTCTGTGGAAAATAAAAGTGCCTTATAATGCTGCAGGATCATGCAGAAAGTTGCATATAGTTGTAGCCTGTTACCCTGGAAGTAGTACTATATTGTGTAAATGTAAGGAAGCAAAAAAATTACTCTTAGACAATAAGAATCATCTAACAACCTCACTAAGTCTCATGGGTCTCTTATGAAAGTGAGATTGATTCAGGAAAATGTGTTCTTAATTTTTTGTAACTTGAAGAATGGATTCAAAAATTGATATAAAGCAGACATTAATAAACAAAATCAAGTTGAAAAGTTAGTAATCCAAACTTAGAGTGATTTAGGCTTAAATTTATTTTGTTTCAATGAGTTTACTTGATTAAGCTCAGAAAACACACAACTACAATTTTTTGATATAAACCACACTATTCATCCTATTATGATGAAATAACGTCAAGCATGCACTCCTACAAGAAAAGAATAATTTTCTTTTCCTTTAAAAAGCCCTTGAATTGTAGTCAAAATGCCATTAGCAATTACTTTTTTTTACACACATGAAGCATATTCAAAAATGATAAAAAAGAAATAGTTTTATTTATTATATATTTGGTCCATTATCCAATATTTATTATACTTCAGAAGCAAATTTTTATTCTTCTTTTACACTGGGGAGTATCTTAATTTCTGAGGTGAAATGAGATTTTTCCTGACTTGTTATGTATCACAGGCCTCATTCATAAATTGTTTTACTAGTGGAATACCTCACAGTGTATGCAAAATTTGATCTTAGAAAAACAATTTCCAGGGGATGGATAGCTTTCCAGAATTATTATAATAAATATAGAATTGATTGTGTTATATAAGCATTAATTTAATGCATGTGTGATTCGGTTATTTCATTATAGAATGTTCCATTAGGTTCCTGTAACCCATAAACAAAAGATTCTATGGAGAACAAGAAATGCATATGCAACTTGACATTAAAATTAGTCTTCACATTGATATTAAGATTTTGTTTCAGAGTGGATTTTCATGTCAAAGGTGCACAAAGAACCTGTGCTACTGTCTTCTTTTGATTTGTATAAATATATACCTACCGGTCTTTTAAAATTCTTAGCCACAATCTTAACAAATTCCAAAAGGTAGAAAAGAATAATGCATATGGGTTAGGGCAGCAGTGGAAACTAGGTACATAATTTTAAGAAAAATGAAACACCAGCAAATATCAATAAGTGTGGTGAGATATTCGTCGCTAGGTTTTTAGATTAAGGTTAGATATTTTACTAAAATCAGCTTTTGTTCAAGCACAAGTTACCAGTCTTGAAGTAGAAATGATTCTGTGACACTGTACAACCTCTCTTATGCAGGAAGTTGAAATACAGGATCAGTGTGACTCCTGATCTTAAATCTCTGAATAATTCCTTTGCAGAATATAAATGTCCAGATGGATTAATAGTTTTAACAAGCCTCTCTAGGTTTTTTATGGTTGTTTTGGGAGAACTGCATGATAGTGACATACTCGGGCTGATTGTTTAATTTTGGCTTCTAAAGTTTTGTGTAAAATAGATCAGAAAACCTCTTTATCAGCTGGAAATAATTTTTTTAAGGCTATCTGTGGTTTCTTGTTTTTATTATAATTAATGTTGTGCCATCAGTAACCAAAAATAATCTGTGATCAGGGTATCTAGGGCAGCTGAAACTAAACAGTCTTCTGTGTTTCCCTTCAAAACTCTTGAAATTGCTACTTTGTTTTAGACTTCTGAAATTGCTAACTAAATGCGGCAGTTACCAAAAGTGCCTGACAAAGAATTCTCAACCTGAACAAGGTGTTATGTGAGCTGTATGAGAAACAAACTTTGTGTCGTTTGGCAACAGCACCTTGCCTTAAATAAGCATCAATACAAAGTGCAATAAGACTGAAGCAGAACTGTGCAGGGTGCATAGCACACAGCATTATACACCTTTTTTTTGGGTGGAAAACACTTGGTCGTTGTTCTTTTTACATGCACTGATTTTTAAGACTCCTTAGAATATTTGTATTGAATTCCACTTTCACATTAGCTGTTGGAAATTTAATGGATTAAGATGGATGACAAAGAGGAATCTGATAGTGAGTATTCATAAATTTGATTTCTTTGGATTAGGAAAAAACCTAATGCATCAAAATAGCCTTTCATTTTTACAGTAATTTTTGAAAAAATCCCCACACCTTCATAACAACACAGCTTTTAATTAGACATACTGTGATATCTGAGATCATTCTTTGGGTGTCTCAGAATCTTCACAAATTGCTGAAAATACCTCTTAAATGTCATTTATTACTTCTGCTTTGTAAGGCTTACTTTGCAAGGTGAAAATACCAGTTATTTATTCCATTCCAGAGTTATCCAGGAGATCTCCAGAATCTCATGCTTTCTGAGAAGTATATCACGTCTGGCCTTCATCCTTAGCCATGCCTCGTCTGTGTATGGAGAATTATTAGCTGTGATATTAGCGATGAGCCCCTTTCCTGTACTGTGATGTTTCTCAATCTTGTGTTACTTATCATGCCAGCTGCAGTAATCTCTGCATGCTGTGACTGGGTGATATTGCCTCCAGGAGGTTTAAGTCCCACTCTCAGCCCTTCCTTAGTTTTCCTATATGGCCACAGGCAAATCTTGATCTGATCTCTCTGAGGTGTTAAAAAGGGGTTAAACTTCAGCTGTCTATCAACTCATAAACATGATGAAACAGAGGAGGAAATTGAGTCTTCCACTTGTCCCACCACTTCCTTCTCTCTTGCTAGAAAGTATTTGTTCCTTTTACCTAGAAAGCTGAGGTCATCTGCTCATGTTTCTCAACTAACTTGCTAAAAATCTCCTGTGTAGATAAGTGACTGTTTCTAACTTTCATGCCTTGAGCTAGTGTTCTGTAAATTCTTCTGGTGTCTTACTGAGCACATAACTTTAGTCATTATTGTCAGCTCTCTCAGTGATGTGCTGAGATGTTGGAAGATCTAATTTTATCAAACTAATTTTATCAGACTTTATTATGTCCTCTAGTTTCTTATAAAAGAAACAAATCTTGAAAAATATTAGTCTACAACTCTGTTTTTTTTTTTCCTGGACTGATTTTGAAGCTGTAATTCTCTTTTGTAGAGTTTTTTGAGATTTTAAACCTTCTTTAGTTTTATGTATGGCTTTTTAAAGGTGAGGGATGTTAGTTTTGAATACCAGCATAGTCTGTTGACTGGAGGCCGTTTTCTTGATACTGCCATGCTTTGGTGTGTACCTATTTGGGTTTTACATTTGTTAGAACTGTTGCACTCTGTCTATGGAATTAAACAATGTTTAAAACAAGGACTTCATTGGAAGATAAATGGGGAGGCAAGGTGGGAGGACAAGAGGCAACAAGTCCAAGCTGAAATATGAGAGAGTCCATGCAGATGTAAAGACAATTTTTTTCACCATGAGTCCAGTCAAGCATTGAAACATGTTGCTTAAGGAGGCTGGGCAAACTCAGTCCTTGGCATTTTCAAAACCAAACTGGATATTGTCCTGAGTAACCTGTTCTGACCTCAGAGCTGGTCCTGCCTGGAGCAGAAGGTTGATTTAGAGACCTCCTTAGGTCCCTTCAAGATACTGGATAAGCAGTTATCCGGCCCCTTCATACATACATTTCTTACGGAAGCGGGAACTGTTAACAGCCCTCTGAGTTCTCACACTGTTCCATCATATAGTTACTAATTTAAATATTTAGCTACTCAGAATTTCTATAAAGTTTTGAAAATACACTAAGCAAAGTGCCTTTTCCTTTGAGGCCCCCTTTTACACAGAAAGCTGTATTAAAAACCAAACCAGAAATACACATATCAGGAAACACTCTGTTTAGGGTCTTGGCCCATATAAGGCAAACAGAATGTTCCCAGATTTAGCTCAGAACAGACAACAAGTGCAAGTTCAGAAACTGCCGTAAATAATCTGTGGGTAGGAGGTAAGTATATCAATTACTTATATCTATACTGAGTACACTGCTGTGTGCCTAATATTAATAGTGATTGAATACATGTGTGTATATGTAAGTAGCTCATTCTGGATATGTGACTGTGTCTCTACAGTAAGGTGGTGCATTTGGTTGCTATGTGCCTGTTCAGTGAGCAGCCTCATTTGCTCATGGAATTGACATTATAGCATTCTGCTTTCAAATGCATTATCCATCCTGAACAGAACACGGACAACATAAAAACCTAAGAAAATGATTCTTCCCTGAAAGATAATGCCACATAATTGAGTCTCTATATAGGTTGTTTGGAGACAGTAAGAAAGAAATGTAAAACAGGATCCCTGAAACTGGTACAGCTTGTAAAATCTTGTTAAGCCATGTTAAAAAAAATACATGCCCCCATTAGAAGCTGCAGTTTATTTATTGCATCCTATTCTTTAGCCCTAGTAGGCATAGGCGGTTTTTTTTAATCTTCCATCCGTCCTTCTCCCTCCCCTTTGAAAGTGCACTCATTGAACTCTTGGCAATTAGTGTAATTGAAATTTATTGACAATGCGGCCGTCTGCTGAAGCTTCATTGTTCCGAGTGCTTAGTGCACAGCGCTATTGAGCAATGCCATGGCAGTGTCAGACAGCTCATACCTTGCTCAATTATATCAATGGACCAGTGACTGCCAAAGGTTCCTTTGGGGGTACGAATGTTACTTAGTGATAAGAGCCTTTCGAAACAGAATCCCAGGGCCCCATCTCTAGTGGGAGATGGAAATGAAATATGTATTTCTCTGCTGTGGAAAATTAATGTAATTGGCTCCCTTAAAAAGCTTTGACAAGTTGACCTGTTTGAAATCTGAGGAGGGCTTATACTGCAGTATCATATTATCTCCAACATAAAACCCCTCCTTTGGTGGCAGTGACAGTGGGATAAAATGGAATTTGGATAGTAATATTAAACTTCAGCTCTATTGAAAATGTTCATATGTTTTTCCATTTATAGCTGCAAGATGAGGTCGTATAGAAATGCTACCTTTTTTGTATTGCCATCTAATCTTATTTTTGTTTGTTTGTTTTGATTTATAGTAGTGCAGGAGAGAAAAGAGTGTGTGTGAGTAAGATCTCTATACTTAGGTTTTCTTCTAAAAGGTCTATTGATGGAAATTTAAATAATATGTCAAATCAGAATATTTGGTTCAGACTAATTCCGAAATCAGATTTGAACTCTGAGAAAAATTAATCAATATATTCCTTATGTGCATAAATGTTTACACACCAAAAATAAATTAAAGGTTGGCACAGCAGTCAAAGAACAAAGCTGAATATCTAAATATGCATTTTATCTTGCATTTGAATACAGATGCATGCAATAATTTTGTCTTTTGTTGAAATTAAACTACCGTGATAGAACAGGAGACATTTACATTGGACCATATTCTGCCCAGGCTTAAACATCATGCATTTCTACTAAATTCACTGTAACAGTGTGTTTGAAAATTAGTCAGAGTTCAACTCATTTTTTTTTAATTTTTTATTTCAGATAGTAGAATGACTTGACATTTTATTTAATAAAATATTAAAAAAGAAAGAAGTTTGAAATGGAAACCTGCACATATAAGTATAGAATTTTATTAAATTATTATTTATTTGTCTTCTTTTCAAAATCGGAGCAAAACTGAATGTTGGTAAGAGATGAGGAAATAATTATTCACATTGTAAATTTTTACATTACAGTTGTCTTTACTCTTTGGCACACAGATGAAGATCTCTTATTCATGGGTGTTTAGGGAATATAGAATTCTATTTCTCATATGTGGGGTTTTGAGGCTGTAAAATCCTCTTTTGTCACTCAAAAAGATTCACCAGAAATGAGAAGAAGCATGTCTGGAATATTGAGGCGCTGGAAGTGAAAGAATCTTGGGTGGGAAAAACGTAAGACAGAAGGGAAGCAGTACTTTAATTGAGATAAAAAAAAACTGCAGCAGAGATAACAAGGTAAATTAGTTATTATTACTCTTTAAAAAAGAAGAAAAAACCCAAGAAAATTCAGATAAAAAAGCTGAACAAGTCTCCTTAGTCTCCTTGGATTTTTGTGGAGATTGAACTTGGTGATTACTTTGTGATTTGAATTGCTTCATCTGAATCTAACCCTGCTTCTTTGCTAATCATTGCTTCCTGCATTGAAAGAACACCTTGCCTGGTTTCAGTTTGGATGCTGCCAAAATCTCTTGAGAGATGTAGAGTACTGGTAAATCAGAATTAAAATCTCTATCCAGGATTTGGCCTCAGACCTAGACTAATCCTACTTTCCTTCTCAAATTATTGCTGCTCAGAGCTTAGTAAGAGTTGAACTAACTGATAGATTTCTAATTTTAAAAGCTCTGGAAAGACCTCTAGACCTAAGTAGTGTAAAATGTAGCCCACCAGCTATAAAATACTTCAACATACTTCAATAGTGCCCAGAGTCAGACAACACTTCAGTGAGTCCAATACTTCAACAGTGTCCAGATTCAGTTATCTCTTATTTTTAGAAAAAATCATGGGGAAGGAATGCAAGAGTTTAAGAATTAAATTGTCAATATTTGAATGAAGGTACTTTAAATGAATTCATTTAAATGAGGAAATAATGATTTTAAATATTTTTTGGGGTGTTATTTATTATTATCAGTATCATTAGTATTTAGTAATATCACAGAATACATTTGTATTTAGTTAATTGTAAGTCTACATTGATAAACTAGAGTTTAGTAAGAGTCTCTAAATCTTGCACTGAGTGATTTCTTTACGTAGTTATTTGACTGTTTTGCTGGATGGTAAACCAGTTGGTAAAGGACTAATCTTTCATATCTCAGACTAAGACAAGATGTAATCAAAGCTTAGTCGTCAAACCTATCCTACAGATCTTCCAACTGTGATCATCTTTCTTCTGTTTCTCCGCAAGAGAATCATGCAGAAGATAAATATATATAATACTGGATTATTTATATAACTTTAAATAATTTCCTTTAATCGCATTAAACTTCAGTGAATGTTGTACATGTGATGGGTTTAAAGCTTTCATCCTAACTTCATAAAAGTATTTTCAGAGCCTGTACTAGAGAACGATCATTCTGAATTGCTACTAACTAATGAAAGCATGCAATTATTTTAAATGTTCCTCCAAGGGATTTGCTTGGTAAAGTATTTTAAATTCATGTATAAAAAATTAATGACAATGTGAATTTAACTTCCTCTGCATCTGGGCTGACTGCAATCATTACATAGACAAAATTATTCAGATATCTTTATTAAAAGTATAGTGTTGAGATGCACACTTTTTTGTGCATCATAAATTGCTTTCTCAACTTCATAATATTGCCATACAGTGAAATATACTTTACCCAATGCTTGTTTAAATAGTCTGTCTTTAGCCATAGGAACACAAATTGTTGCCTTTTCTTCCATGCATTCTACATAGATGTTAAGATTAGGCAACTTTCTAGCAACCTTTAGGAGATAACCATGGTCTGAAACAATATACAGTAGGTCTGAAAGTATTTTCAGGTAATATTAATTTTTTTAATTCCCTCACTGCTGCAAGGATAGTAAATTATTTTAGGCATTTTGTGGATTGATTAAAATGTCCATGGCATTATCAGCTCAAGAAATATATAGGCATGGGGAGAAGAAGGAGAGAGAGAGAGAGAGAGAGATGAAACTAAATACGAAACTCTTATACATGAGTACATGTACATTTGGAGGAAGAAAGGGATCCCCATAGCTCTAAACCTGGTTACATCTGTTCTAAAACCTCATAAATTTCTGCTTAGCAGTCCAGCTGGTCAGAATCTTAAAAGAACATAAAATAGATACTCATCTTGATAAAACAATTATGTTGTCAGTTCCCTTGATCAGCACGAGCTTGACAAAGCATGCTCCAAACTTGTAATTTTAGCCTAGAGCTCACAAAATTTGAAAAGGTGATCTATGGAAAGGAATGAATTGTCTGAAATAAGGGTTTTCATGAATTGTTCCTTAAGCACCAAATCTTGACCAGCACTTATTTGAAAATTGGGCGGTACCAGCCCTGGGGTGGAGAGAGAGAAGAATATTTAGTCAGTGAATGTATTTTCACTCCCAGCTGACAGCTCCATACCATAACTGTCAGCCGTGACATCTATCTTAAGAGCGTAGCACTTTTCAAGTTCTTTTGTGTCTGTCATTCAACTATGGACATGCTGTGTGAAATCCTGGCCTGGCAGATAAAACTTGCTGACTGCTCAGATTTCATGCCCTCTCTGCGGAGTGGGGGAGAGGGTCTTTCTGCCATGTGTATTCCTTTCTGCCAAAAGTCGCATCCCAGGCCTGGAAGGTTGGTGTCTCCCACCAACATGAAAGGGGACATGAATGATGCGGTTGCACAGTAAAGAGGAGAAGAAAAGTTTGTTTGAATCTTCCCTTTTGTGCTTGGACTGGGGCTGGGATATGAAACTACGTAGTGCTCCCTGAAAGACAAACTATAGGAAACACTCTGCATGAGGTGTGTGTAGTACAGCAAGAATTTGTGGGCAGTATCCACATACTTACATAATGCTTAGGCTAGGTTATGCATCTCAAAGGATGACAGTTATAATTGTGGAAGTTTCATTGCTTTCTTTTGTCTTATGTTCCTCCTGGGAATAGAAAACAAAATCCTAACAGATTTCAAGTTTAAAAAAACCCAGGAAACATCTTTCAAATTCCATTTTCTTAGCTGACGTAATTGAAGTGTAAATTTCTAATTTTTACTTAAGACTTACTTACAGATCATGAAGGTAAAATATTTATAGAGCCAATGCAGTATGTTTTGGATTTTGTGACATGTAATGTTCTGTTGAACCAATGAAAGATAGCAGCTTTGCAGAGATACATGTATTAGATCGGAGTAGTACTGAGTGTTTTCCTTGAAGTTTTGCTAGTTCACTGCCTGGTGCTTTTTAATTCATGCTCGTACATAAATTTGACACATTGAAGTATTGAGTATTCAGCATTAGGTTCTGATAAAGCAAATGTAGTCCCTTGGCTGTCCAAGAGTATAAGTGGTTTGAAACATGATCACAACGCCTGGGAGAAATCTTTCTAATAGGCACTAGAGAGAGTCGACATTTTTAAACGATAAAAGCATATGGTAGTCATACAAGAAGGCACTCCTCGGAGACAGAATTAACATAAGATATTGATAGTAGTTCTTTCAGATTAATAGGTTGCATAGTCATTACTAGTTTCCTTTGCATTTACTTAATGCATTTCTTCCCAGGTACTTACTCAATAGGGACTGTCTTCTAATAAACACTCACCAAGTGATGTAAGGTATGTTCCAGCACGTTCTCTGAAAAACATGCTGGGAGGGCTGAAATACCATTGGCTGAAATGAAAGGGCAGAAATAACCAGTTGAAAGATTAAAAAGGAGTTCTTTGAAAAGGCATATTGAAAAGCCTACAGTGAAGTGGCATAGATTTGTAAGAGATCTTATCTTTTGGCCTCCCATCATGGGAGTAGTTTTTGCATGTTTACCTGTGCCTTTACAAGCTTCCTTAGAGCATGCCGTTAGAGTGCTCTTTGGCAGAAGAAAATGAAAGATGCAAGAAATCCATTGCAATTTTTACAAAAAAATAAATGTTTTGTTTAGCAAAAGTTTAGTAGTGTTTGTTAAACAATGAGTTTTACCTTCACGCAACTGTTTAAGAAATATCGCATTGGCCCGAAAAACGTCCTGATGGCTTTGTGAGAAGAATTTAAAAGGAAAAGATGTATGCAGATGAGTTTAAACAATATATTGGTATAAAGATAAAAATGCTACTGCAACACTGGACAGTATTCCAGGTCTATCAAAACACTAAGTTATTTTTTAGGAATTACTGACACTGAAAAAAAAATTTTCCAAGAACCTCAAAAATATACCTGAAAAAAAGGTGTAGTACATTTAGGAGTCTCAATTAAAAAAATCATGTTGTTAGCATGACATCTGACCAATATTTTAAATCTGAAATGATTTAAAATATATAACGTCCTCCTAGTGGAAGGGATTTATTTGTTTCTTTTTTGCCTCCTGCTACAGATCCTTTGCAGGTCTATGTCCTGAGTTTCTCTCTCCTACCCTATTTTGGACAATCAGTCCTAAACTCCTGTTAGCCCAGAATTCTGAACCCTTGTTTCTTCTCACAGGGTAAAAGGAACAAGAATTGCGTTCTAGACAGGGAGTACCATGCATTATGGAGAGTAATATGTATTATGGAGTGGCAATATTAAAACCTAGAAAACCAACCAGATGAACAACCCTCCCTAAAATTCATAAATCCTCCTAAAACTAAGACAGAAGAAAACAAGCTTCAAATCAGCTAAATTAAAATTAATAATAATAATTAAAAAACCCGAACTAAAACCCAACACCACCCCCCCTGCGAATTGTAGCAAAAAGTTATCTCATATTTCCATTTTAGATGTCCAGGGACATTGTGTAATAGCTGAAATTTTGGTCAATCATCATCTGTGCTAAACAAACCTAATGTGAAAAACAAACCTAATGGTACTGTTTTTCAGGAGTTCTGTCTTTTGCTTTGCCCTGAAATAGTTCTTTCCAGTTTTGTGCTGAAAACAAAAAAGCTGTTCAGGTTTACCAGACAACTACATCATCGCTTTCTCTATAACTTCCTGCCATAATCTGAAGAATCTACAGGGTGTGTTTCTTGCCATAATGTAATAAAACTCAGTGGTTTATTTGCTGTGTGCCTGTATTTGCTATTACGTGTTTTACAAGAGGTGTTGGCAGCATGAGCAATATTGTATGTTTTCTAGTATATGAGGCAACTAATGTTTTCTGGTGTTCCTTTTTTTTTGGTGGAGGGCGGGGAGTGGATTTTGTAGGGGAAGTCAGAGGAAAGTGTTAACTGATTAGTCTTGATTTGTACATTACATCCATTTAGAAAGGTTTTATGTAGTCCTACTCTCACTAAAGTAAGTCATAATGCTGATTGGTTTGAGAAGAGTAGAAATAGGCCATTATATTTTCAGTGGGTTTTCTCTTCAGAGTCACTAGAGAAACAGGAATAGTTTTGAAAGAGGCAGGTGAATTTAGAAATCCCAAAGAGAATATTTATAGCCATTTCTTAGTATACAGGATTTTATATAAATTACTATAAACAGTGTTGGCTTGTTGAGATGTGGATTACACTAAATTTACTGATTTTATATGTAAGCAGTCTCACTTATGTAGGAAAACAAATGCATATCAATGTGACTAACCTACTCTGAAATTTTTCCATGTCATTCTATAGGAACTATAAATATGAAGCAGAATGACATTAACCTGATTTTTTTAATACCAAAGACAGTAAGTGGAAAAATGTCATAAAATCAGATTTTGTATGACTGTCACAACTTGTCACCTACGTAATTTATGCTGTAAAAATATGAATAGAGCAGGATGCTATACATGATTTATAAAGATATAAATAGTAAACAGTGCTTGAAATGTATATATTTTTTATTGCTAGCTATTCTCTAGCCCCATGGTGTAATGCTGAGAATTGAACTTGTTTCACGATTTTTAACTTTTTGTCTCCAGCAAATCCATCACACTGGAGAGAGGCTTACTGAACCGGTAGGCAACTGTGAGACCAGCTAGATTTCTGTAACCTAACAATCAGGACAAATTAAAGAGTAATGAATATACAGCCTCAGACTATTAGTAGGTGGGATTGTTGTCATATTTTAGACCATAAAAATATAGAAAATGTAGAGGCTTTTTGACAGGTGATATTTTGTCTGTGTTGAAGAATTCTCTGGCTGTACTTTTGAGCAGTTTGAATTTCTTAAGTCTTGGGAGGAAACAGAAAAAGCTGTGGTTTGAGGGTCAGGGAGAAGAGAAAAAAAATTACCCTAACTTCCAGGGGTGCAAAACTTTATTTACAACCTATGAAAGTCATCAGTGAGTTGTGAGTGTGCTTTTTCTGGATATTAATTTGTAATGTACTGGCATTTACAATACTAGATTGGGTGTCTGTAGACTGATATGTGGCTACTGATCTGGTACTGATCATGAAATCTTTCATATTAGGGGTAGGTAGGCACATCAGTAAGTAAAGTTCATTCACTACGGTTCTCATGTAAGTCTCATTACTGATTTCTACCCAACCCTTATGTGGCTTTGTTAGGCATTAAGACCAGATTTTGCTCTTAGACATAGACATAGGTCATTTTAGCTTTTTTCCTGTAGTTTTCTTTACCACTCTTTAACCAGGCTTTCCATGCTGCCTCCCAAGCCAGTCTGATTTTCTATATTATTATTATTATTATTATTATTATTATTATTATTATTATTATTA
>NW_020884888.1:3784013-4028601 GCF_003945725.1 Corapipo altera
TATTATTATTATTATTATTATTATTATTATTATTATTATTATTATTATTATTATTTTGGAGTAGGTTTTTTGAGCTAGGGTATCAAATGCTATATGTATTGGGGAATATTTTAATGTCACATTATTTCCATCTCTGGGTAATCATCTGTCACTTTAAATACCAGTGTCAAGTAAAGACTCCAAGTCCCTCAGGCCAAAAAGCTCATGCTTTCCTCCACTATAAATTAGGGCACATTAGGAGTTACCTTCTCTTACAGTTTGTATTTTATCCCATTCTTGCTGATGATCACCACCTGAACAGAAGTTCTTCCTTGAGGTACCTAATATTTAGTCATTGTCTAATTTCTGGAGGAGAAAAAGGAGGCTTGGATGGTTCCCTGGAATTTGGAAGAGTTATTAAAAAACCCTCCTATTGTCTATCCCACATCTGCTTCTGAAGTCTCAGGTCACTGCATTACTACACTCTGGATTGCTTGTTCCTTTCTAAGGAGTCTCCTAATGCATGTGGGATTATTACCAGGTGTCAGAAGAGAGGTGATACTACTAAGGGGATTGCTCATCTGATTAGAGGTCAGTAGGAGGGGGATCCCAAGGGCTCTCTTTTCAGACTTCTCTCTCATTTGCATATCTCATGTTGAGAAACCAAGCATGAGTCATTGTGAAGACAGGCTGGAGCTGTTACTGGATAATAAGTGTTAAGGTTGATCAATTATTGCAGTTTAGTGAGGTACTAAAATTTTTCAGATGTGTAGACAGTGAACCTCATAAACCTTGTTCAAAGCTGCTTATAGAAGAGATTTTTTTTTATCACATCAGAACAAATCCATCTCTGCAAAATTCAGATGAGCTGAAGACAATGATTTATATGGCTGTGCAGAATCATTAATATTGGAAAACAGCCCTTAGATCATCAAGTCCAACCGTCAATCCAGCACCACCATCATGTTCACCACTAAACCATGTCTTCAAGAGCCATATCCACATGTTTTTTGAACATTTCCAGGGGTGGTAACTTCACCATTTCCCTGGGCAGCTCTTCCAATGCTTGACAACTCTTTCCATGAAGAAATTTATCCTAATATATAAGTTAACCTCCCTTGGCACAACTGAGGTGATTTCCTCTTATTCTGTGCCTTATTACTTGGGAGAAGAGACTGACCTCCACCTCACTACAACCTCCTTTCATGTAGTTGTAGAGAGTGATAAGGTCTCTCCTCAGCCTCCTTTTCTTCAGGCTAAACAAACCCAGTTCCCTCAGCTGCTCCTCATAAGACTGCCCATCCTTCTGAGACAGACTCGGTGTTTGCTAACATAATGTCTCTTTCACCTTGTAGGAAGTCTGTCAGAGTTGACATATTGCATGACTTTGATTTTGCAGTCTGGTGCAGGCATCATCAGAAGAGAGAACTGCCAGCCTCCATGCCCATAACAACTCTTCCTCTGATTGTCTGACACCTCCAGTTCCCCAGCTTTCATGGAAGGGACTGGTAGTGAAGGTCATTGCAAAGAGTGAGTATAGGTTGTCCTTTCTTTCTTTCCCACTAGTGCCAACTCAAGTGTGGGAAGAAGAGAGAATAATGGAGAGCCCCTGAAAATGCAGGAGGACCAAATATATTGCTCAGGGAGAAGTGCAAAGCTATGTAGGAACTGTGAAGATTGTATTAATTATGAATCTGTGATGTGTGGATGAAGGGCCAAGAAGCTTCATGTAGTTAGTAATTAGTTAATTAGTTGAGATTTGATAAGAAGGTGTAAGTTTTATACAGTATGTTAGTCAGCAGGAACTTCTAAAGAAGGGTCCAGGTTTATGTTTGTATGTCAGTCAGAGCTGGCACAGTGAGTTGCACACTTCTTCCTTAATGGAAGGTCAGAAGACTTGCCAAATGTGTAATAGAGAACAGGTTTTTTTCAATGGGACTTTAAAATCAAGGTCATGATTTTTTTTCCTTTTGTTTATCTAGATGTTTGAGATTGGTAAAAGCTGTATCAAGAGAGAAATGTTAAGGTCTCAAAATTTAAGGGGCTTCCTCACATCTCAAGAGCAATACACTGATTATGCAAAAGATATTCTTTTCCTAAACATCTCATTTTGTACAATAGCAGAGGAGAACTGAGTGCAATTGGAAGGCCTGGGACAGGAACTAAAACACCTGGTTGCTTTTTCAGGTTTTCAGCTGTTCTAGTGTGGTGTAGATTATGCTTTATGGTCAGGGTTCTTCCTTTTATGTAAATGTATGATGAGAGGTCTCCTTTATTGTATTTCTCCAGTTGGATATTTGAAGTAACATTGGTTTTAGACTTTGTGTCATACCGCTGTCCTGAAGCAAAATGAACTGCTGTAATTGAATATGACCAAGAACTTCACAGTAGACTAAGCCAAGCAGGTGGTTATGAGGAATCAGAACACCTGAATTCATCCTTGATCACTTCCCTGCTTTTCCTTTTGGCTGCTTTGTAGGAGAATACTGAATCTGGAGTTCCTGAAATACTGGCTGGATATAAGTACAGGATGTGTTGTAAAGATCAACATTGTTGCAGTAAAATATTTATGCTATTAGCCAAAACTAATTGTTGGTGTTTAAGAGAAGTTTTACATCAGTGCATTAAGAATGAAGGATACTTCTGTAGTGACTGAATACAGAGTTATTTAGTCTACTCTCCCACACAATTACACAGCAACACACTGCACGTGAATTAATGAGTTTGTTGTTGCATGAGTATGCTGATATTTTGTCTTGAAGCGCCACAATTTTCTTAGCATGGTGCTGAGTGTATGACGACCTTCTTTCATGCTGATCTGTGACTTTTCCATGGAATTTCTCACAGGTCTGGATCTCAGACCTCTAAGGCTTTCATCAATGCTGCCAGAAGACAAGTCGAAACAAACAGGGAGATAATATACTTACATTGTCTCCAGAGATGTTAATATCCTATTTCTGTGCTCTGGAGATGTATACTTTCAAAAGTACTGCTGGTGCCAAAAGCTAGTTGTCCATGTGGCAGTTTATTAGCTGTTCTTCTCCTGATATCAAACTAAGTCATTGGAAGCGATTGATGAAAATTTCTCTTTCATGAATTATTTTTCTGACTCCTCAAATCACTGAGGCATTATTCAAATCTTAGAACCACCACCTGAAAATGTCAGAGACACATACTCCATCACTGGAAGCAGCACTGGAAGTACTGCAAGGATGAGGAGGTTTTGAATTGGTATGACTTTGATCCCATATAGACAAGTTGTTTTCTACACTGTTGATGTGTATAGTAAGGCAGACCAAATTAGCAATTCCAGATGAACTGATGAACAAGCCTTTCATCCCTGGATCCAATTTTTTGGCTATCAGCAAACAGATTGGTTCTATGGTTCATGATTTACCTGAAGAGGCCAGTTGGGTAAGGTGATAACTTATCTCCAGCTAGCCAAGTTGTGGACATATAGGCAAGTTGAAGGCTGCTGTGTTTTCAGCATGGGGACAGGAGGCATTATTCATGCAGATGACAAGGACCATACTTTTGTACATTGCGTCTTCTAAGACTTATAATACAGTCCACTTATACTACAATAAAAATCAGCTTTGTCTTCTAGAATGGAGATAAGTTTGGGAAGCCATGAAATGATCAGCATTCAGTTTTGAAATGACTATCAGTGGCTAACCAGTACAGTAGTGCTGTGCAACTCCATTTTCCATGTATGTTTAGTCCCATATTTTGGCTGATTATATAAAGAGCATACTAGTTAAAAAATGTTCAATACAGATTAAGCATTGAAGATTTTTTGAGCTCTTCTGGAGTAAATATTTAAATATATATTCAAATTATTTTTTCCCCTAGATCTATGTGTGTTTTAGAGAGTTGGTTTTCTTTAGTAGATAATTATAAGTCAGTTTGAATTTTTCCCTAAGGGGGTTTAAAAATGCTAACACCTACTGAAATTGTATTAAGATCCATTGTCTTCATTGTCTGAATATTTTGTAATCTATCCGAGCCAATCTTCAACTTAAAGGTGGTTTATTTTGTACATCTAACATCAAAAGAGGTTACTTTGGTCATATTTAAAATATGTGCTTTGCTTTTTTATCTCCTTTCTTTTTCTTTCCCACTGGCACAGTGTTTTGTAAGCTAAAATTATTTCAAGGGAAGATCTTTTCTCTAGAAACTCACTCTTCATACATATGCCTGAAGTCAAGAAAAACATACTACTGTTTATTCCATATGATCACACAGCCAATTAATCGAGATTTGAATGAGTATCAAGATGTAGCCTTCATTCTGTCTCCTTATTAACTTTCATTATGTGTAAATCTAAGTTGTAATTGTTAACAGGATGGATTATGCTCTAAATTTTTTTTCCTATAACAGCATTCCTTCACAAGTCCCCTTATTAAAGTGTACCCAGGGTGATATATTATGTTAAGAAGGTTTAAAACATAAGGTGACAATGACCTTCCCTTTAATTAACTATGATGGAAATAAAGGTGAGAACAATGATGATGAAGCTCTGCTGGAGACCATAAATCATGTGCTGCACTGGTTAGACAGGACACAGCTACAAAAATAACCTTGCAATTCACAGGTTAAATGGCTCTTCCATCGTACTGCATTCCCTATTGTTTTTATTTACATACATACAGATAACTTTAATTTTATGGCAGTGTAAAAAGTGTCTTTTATCAAATAATGAGTTATTTTCTGAATACTCTTGAAAATATTTGAATATTCTGTTTGTTAAAATATTACTCAATATTCCAGCTTTTAAACAGCCAAGTGGCATATGCAGCAATGGAAAGTTGGGGTACTTTGGTTTTTTTTGTCTGTAAACCTGTGCTGTAAAGGACAGGATTCTGGCCTTTCACCATATGAGATGAGCTTGCCAATTATATTTTTCAAGATCTCAAAATATTTTCTAACTTAAGTAGGTTTAAGAGCATATTACGTGTTCTTAGCAATTGGACTATTTCTTTTTCTAAATGCATCCCTTTATCTGAGAGTTGTAGTCCTCTACCATTTAGTATACAGAGTTTGCAATATAATGGGAACACTTAAAATTGAGTTGCAGTTTGACAGAAGTCATAAATACATTGACTGGGGTCAATTACTGCATGATAAATTAAGAAAGACTTCTGTCACCCTAACTATCAACATTGAAGAAAGAATATTAAGGGCTTCCTGTTCAAATTGTGTTAGATAACCCTATAAGATCAAAATAGATTCAGAAGCCTTCCTTTAGATTAAAAAAAACAAAACCCCCAAAACAAACTAATGAAAATATGCAGACAATTTTGCACTTCCTTTATGTTTTACATCTCTTGATTTGTCCATGAAGCTGTGCTCTCGGTCTTTGAGACTGGTAAATCTAAGTGTGAAAAACAGAAAGTCTGGTCGAAAAAAGAGTTCAAAGTGGATCTTAACAGGCATTAAGCAAGAATTTTGTGATATTTTTGCAACTGTTAATGAAGCGGTAGGTGTTGTAGAACTGAAAACACCTGAATGAAATCAGTATAACAACAGCAAGTCCAAAATTAGCAGTCCATTTTTTATTGTATTGTAATGCCAGTAGTCATTACTAGGGTAAGTTTTGGGTGGTAACTTTTTTTTTTTTAATTTCAAGATAAGAACATGGAAGTTTATCTTATGCTATTTCCCAAGTGCTTCAATGTAACATTTTAAGATAAATCATCAGAGACTGTTTGGGTTTTTGAAGTGCAAAAACGCAGATGAAGGGATCATGGATGGAGAGCTAGGTGTCTGGGAGTTACTTTTGAGTAGACTGACTTCCTAATGCAGTGGAATGTTTTATAGTTAAGCGACATTGGTTTAGTGATTGTCCCTTTATGAGCTTAAACAGTGTGTAAGAAGGGGAATAAAAGTTCTTACTGCTTCAGTATGTCTTGTAGGCAACCCTTCAGCAGAACAAGTTTTGTTCTAGAGTATGCAGCCTGCACTATTTCTTCTTCTATACTGGTATGTGGCTGGCAATGTACACAGGTTTTGAGACACAGAAAATGTTACTGAGGTTGAAATGAAGTTTCTTTGTGTGTTGGGAAATGTGCAGGTGATGCACTCAGCAATCTGCAATCATTTTCTCCTGGGTTTCCAACACAGTGGAAACATTACTACAATATTGGTTTCTCTGGTGCCTTCCTGCACATGTTGAAAAAGTAACAGGAGTGACTGGGACATCATCACTTTCAAGTGCCTCAACGATATTAGGAAACGGATGAGGCAAGATGCCTCTAAACAATCACAGTATTATTCTGTATTGGGTAGTTCTGGGGGAGAAAAATCCTTTCCAGTTCTACAGGCATCCCAAACGCTTTGATTGCCCCTGATATCCCTGAAAATCTGAATTATTTCTTTTTATCAAGTTACTCAAGCATTTCTATAAGGACTTCAGTCTCAACTGCTTTTCAGTCTTCAGATCTTATTTTCTATCTTAATAAATGTTTCCAATGGAGAATATTTTTGCTATACAAACGTATACTGAGATTTCTAAAGAATGATATTCTGGTGCTGGTGCAACATACTCACATATTTTACCAAAATTACAATTTTTGAGTCACTGGAGAAAAATGGTAATGTCAGAACATTGGAGAGTTGGTAATGGAATAAAATACTGTAAAGGGTATAGCAAAAGTTTCAAACATTAAGGGCAGAGCTGTAAGAGTGAGAGATAGACTCTAGCTTGGCTTCTTCCTGCAAGAATGGTGATAGATTCCACAGTTTCAGGCCATAATGATTAATTTTCCCTGAAGTAGCTGGTCAATAGTCAATCTTCCATAAATAATAATAAGAGGAAGTCTTTGAAGGAAAATTAGTTTGCTGCTGCTTTACCCCTGGGTCTGTAAAGCTTTTGGCTGTTGTAACTCAATCCTTTTAGGAAAGACAAAATTTTTTACCATTGATATTAATTCACAAGAGTACTTAGTATTGATTCTCTCCTGCTACTTCATTGCCTTTTTTGGTGGCTTTTCTAGTAGAAGGGATTATATTAGAAAACATCTACGAGATGCTTTAATAACCTGTTTTTCATAATCTCAAATTCATGCTCTGACATAATTAAATAGTGAAATTCCACAACATTTGCTTGGTATGTTATAGGTCTCCCACAATTTCTTGCTAATTGTTTCTTGTCTGTACGTGATCTTCATCTGGCCCCCAGGTTTTTATCAGTATTTAATTTACCCTTTCTTATTAGAATAAGAAGTACTCCAAGACTCACAATCACTTCGGAGTCAAAAGTGATTTGTAATTAATGCAGTGCAGTTGAAAAATGTTTTTTTCTCAACTCTTCTTTTGACTTCCATGTTTTTAGTACAATTGTTGTTAACTTCTATATTAGAAATTTGGAGGACACAGGGATAGTACTGAACACATTAGAAATAAAGAAGAGACATAAACAAGTGACAAAGGCCAGAAATGGGCTACTTTTTAGTGTATCAGGTCAGTTTCTTCATAACAAGGAGAGGGTAAGGAAAGAGAGAAAGAAATTGCTGTGGGTTTACTCCTCTAATGACCATCAGAAATCTAGGAACAGTTCCCATGAAGATGCATAGGTATACATTTAAAAAATGTGGTTAGACTTGTTAAATCTAAAATAAACATTGCTTATTTATTCTCTGATAAAAGAGAAATGTTTCTTTTTGATGACTGGTGTCTGGTTTTTGTTTGGCTTCTGATTTTTTTAATGCAGTTGAATGGAATTCTCTTGTCTTACAATGGAATCTCAAGTCAGTTTAGTTTTGGGCAGCCAAAGAGAACATGTAAGGGCACATTTAATGTCTAGAAGGTTTTAAGGAAAATTATTTGGATGAGAATATGATTTGCATCATGTCGTCATTTCTTCCCATGGTAGCTGTGAAAGGACATGAGTTACATATGCAGAAATCTTTTTCTGTAGTATTTTTAATGGAAGTAGTAAGACCTTTTGCATTATTCCTAGAAGGGTGTAGAAATTGAAAACAAACTTTTCAGTGCTATGTATTGGGCAGTTGCAAAATGTTGTTGAGCAAATCTCAACATGTTGAGATCCCTCTGTAAGGGGGTCTCAGCCAGTTACATGCGTTGAGTGCTTATCTACACATCTGTGGGGGACTATGCATTGCATACCAATAGAGAGTAGATTCCTGGGACATGATGTGCATTAGTTAAGATGAATTAGATGCAGCCACTCTTTTAATGTTGGACTAGCTTCAAGTACATTTTTTCAGGTAAGATGTTACTGTCTGAGAAATGCCATTCACCTTACAGAATTCTGTAATGTAGGTGCATATTTAGGATTCATAATATAATGAAAAGTTGCTTTTTGATATTGTGGAGGAAGGTTTGATACTAAGGGGTTTTTTGGCTTCTGTTGAGTCCTATTTAAAACCGAGGATGAGAGGAGTTAGTTTCACAGTTTAAATTCTAGATATTATTGTAAGAGTTTTGATAAGTAAATGGTGAAGTTTCAACACAACTTTTCCTATGTTGCAGTTAATAATAAAAAAATAAAGGTTAATATATAAATCAACAGGTGCATCCTATCCCCTTGAGCTTTCTGAAATATGATTGAGTTTGGTTGTAACTTTTCCTTTGACTCCACACTAGGACAAGAAGAAAAATTTATAGATTGTCAATAAAATGTTAATAAGGTTAATAAAATATCACTGGATTTTGATCAGATTTTGAAATTAGGAATTTTGAGGGATTGTTAACAAAAAAAAAAGGAAGTGGGGAAAATGGGAAAGTTGCACTGACCATTATAGTATAGGAAAAGGTTACCTTTACAGGACTTCCAGTGTCAAAATTTCATATAGTTTCCTGACTTTGGGATGAAAAATGTTGTTCTAGACTCTCTTGAAGAGTTTCAGGAGCCTGGGAGTTTTTCTAGGGAATTTTGAGATTAGTTTAAAATGTGTCTATGAAGCCTAGTTGGCACCTAATATAATTCCTGAAAATTTTGGTCTATATGATCTTTTTTTCAGTCAAGGGCTGGTAGGAGAATCAGTCAAGTGGCTTAGAATGAGATAAACACAAGGTAAAGTAACAGCATGATTAGAGAGTCCGATAAATCAGAACCTCCCACCCCAATACTCAGTAAAATCGTCTGCACTATAGTGTTAATATCTGTCATAGTACCAATGGGTGGTAAAAAATTTTATTCTGAATCACTAATTACAAAAAGCCCACAAAAGAAAACAAAGCTGTGACTAACTAGAATTTGTATTTGAAAAGTGAAAGTCAAATCAATTTGACTGGATCTTTTTAAAAACAGATTTTGCTTGCTTTGTTACCATTTTAATTTTTTTCCCATACTTGGTGCCAATCAGGCATGACAAATAGGCTCACCTTTAAACACACTTTGCTCTAATAACGTTATAAAGTAACTCCCTTTAATTGGTACCTCAAGCCACTCTCATCAAACAAGCTCATAAAAAAGAAACTAGTGACAGCTTTCACTTCTGCTAGATTTATGAATCGCATCTGTGCCCAGACTGTCTGTGTTTACATTGCTACTCTAGGTTTGACCTTAGATCAAGGAAGCAATATATTTTTTTGTTCCGCAACAAACTTGCCCTATCTCTTCAATTCAGACACTTATTCTTGCAGTGGCTGGCTATTGCGAAAACTTTGCACTTAGAGATACAAAGGGTAGTCACTTTACAGTCAGGTTTACAGTTCACTGTAATATAGCAAATATATTTTGAAGCCAGATAAGTAATTTTAAGTTAATAATTTATTCCACGCTTGATACTTTTTTCTTCACAGATTGTATAAGCAAGGACTCTCATGTGTGCTCATTATTCAAAACTATTCACCTAATAACTTCTGTGAATAATTCTTGGTCTTGGTCTGTAGCTCATTCTCAAGGATCTCATTGTGAATATTTGATCATCGAAATTCCAGCTCAGTGACTCATCACCTAAATCATATGGTATGCTTCTGCCAGGATGGAGGAACACAGCCCTTAATTTTCTACTTAATGATTCAGAAAGTGGCAAGCACTTGTCCTCTGAAAGTCAAGGCCCTTTATCAAATACCAGAACTTGAGGTCTTATCTTAGTCACTTGTTTTAGCAGATGTTGGAGGTAATAACCTGTAAATGCAGATTCAAAACTCTTTTTTGTAACTATTGAATTTTAAATTAGATACTTTGATGGATGCACCTACTTTTATGTTCTTCTTTTCCAGCAAGTATTCCAGGCAACTAACAGATAAGAGTGAAATTATTCAAAGTGTGTTTCTGCAAAACATAGGATTTATAGCAGCAGAAATTCCTGCTTATGTCCGGTAATACATTCTCAGGAATTACATTATGAAAGTAAGAGTTTATTTTCAGCTTTACACTAAGTAACTGTACAGTCTATACTTGGGATGGTTCACAGTGGAATTTCTGATCTTGATTCATAACAGATTTCAGAGAATATCTATTTTTTATTTTCTAGATACTGTACATAGACACTTGTCATCATTAAAGAACACTAGTTCTTCCAATGATAATTTGTTTTAGGATGCAAATTTTTAGGATGCAAAACTGCATTTTGCCTGTGCAAGTGCTTTCTCTTAGTAATGAATGTTGTTAAACCAGAAATAGATTTATTAGGTTTAAATGGAGGTGGTTTATTTGATCTGTCTTGATATTGGGTTAATTTGCCCTTTTTCAAGCAACTTTATGTCAGAGGTTTTCGGTATAACATAGCATTTATGATCTTAAGCTCTGCCAGGGGAGGTTTAGGTTGCATATTAGAAAGAAATTTTTTACAGAGATAGTAATCAGACATTGGAATGAGCTGCCCAGGGAGGTGGTGAATTCGCTGTCCCTGGAGGTTTTGAAGATGAGGCTGGATGTGGCACTTAGTGCCATGGTCTAGTAACCACGGTGGTGTTGGATCAAGGGTTGGACTTGATGATCTCTGAGGTCTTTCCTGACGTGGTTGATTCTATGATTCTATAATTCTATGATTTAGAATGAATGAATTTGCCAATTAGTGATATTTATGGTTCATAGAAATGTGCATTAAGATTTAAAAATGTGTTTGGAGTATAACTGTGCATCCATGTATAATTTTCTCTATACCCAGGTCTTTATAGGGGACTTCCCTGTATTTCAGGGTTCTCTGGATTGATAGGGACCAAGTTAGTACACTATGAGCAATATCAGAAAGGAGTTAATGATTCTGAGAGTCCTAGTTCTTCCTCTTTTCCCTCTTTGTTATAGCAGTGAGAAAGTTATTTCAGTATTTTCTAATTTACGTACCCATCTGCCCTTCTCTGGACAGTCTGTATAGATCGGTTCAACTTTGGTGATACGTAAGTTGTGAATTTATTAACCTCTTTAGGAAAAGACACTCCCTGTCAAACGCATAAATGTACTCTCAAAATGACAGACTGATACTGTTCTTATAAGCATTTTATTTGACTTCTGTTTTATAAACTATTTGAAGCAGCTGTAAACTCTTATTTATTATATGGGTAAACTGTACATTCATCAAACTTAGACCTAGCAGAATATATGTGTATAATGAAACTATGCTCATGAATTAAGGCATTTTAGACATGGTTTGCAATCATGTAAAAAATGTTTATCTATTCTTTGTGAGGAACATGTATATTTGAACAGATATATTTGGAACATTCTGCAGCTCACACTGTTCAGGAAGAATAATATTAAAACATTTTGCTTCAATTTGAAACATTTCTAGTTGGATTTTAATCACGTTTGGAGAAAAGGTGACATAGTGACTTTAAAATAATGTAAAAATATTTTGTAAGCTACTAGATATTCAGCATAATATAGGTTTATTATTCTTTCTTTCCTTATGGGGAAAACTTTTATGTAAAATGCAATCACTTTCCTAGTTTATGCTTGATAAAACTTTCAAGCAATACTTCTTCATTTTTAGACTATATGCAAAAATTTGCAAACCAGTCAGGTGCTGATACTGAATATGGCAGTAGACACATTTGGGAAAAAAACCTTCTCAATAATACCACAAAATATTATTTCCTAATGTGCTCTGAGGTTTCAAAATTCAGCCATCCAAATATGTAAAAAGTCAGTATGGGATAGAAATATCTAGTTTTTCATACTGAAAAATTCAAAATATGCAGTTAAATAACAGTTGCCTTTAGCTAGATGAATTCATTTGAATAAGTTCTTTCTCAGATCCAGTAATTCCCAAGCTGAGTTTTTGGTCTGTTTGATTTATGATAGATTTAGTGAAAAGAGTGAAATAGCTTAAGAAATTCTGTCATCCTTTTCCTAATAATTTCTTTGTTCAGTATTAGATGAGACTGACTATTTTCCATTGATCAGCACTGTTTTCAAACACAGGGCCTGTCCTCACCTTCTAGTGAATAAATGAAAACCAGTTAGGAGAGGATAGTACAAAGCCTCTGCTTTTGGTCAGGAATGAGGAAGGTTGGAATGAACAAATTTTAGGTTTAAATTCTCCTCACAGGAAGCAGTAACTGTACCTATCAGTATAGAAGATGTATGGCAAGCAGCTTGAAAGTGACCTAAATGGTTACTTCCATTTACAAATTTCATTTGCCTCACAGGGTTCTTTCTAAAAAAAAAGAGGATGGGAAAGGGCTGCTAAACATAAAGAATACTTCCTGCAAAACCACCAGACTGGAAAAGAGGTAATTTTGCCTGGATCTATCCTGCTTCACTAACCCAAATGGGTTGAAAAGGTACATTGTACTCTGACGTTTTCCTGTTCTAATTTATTCAGTTTACATCAGAAATGTGATAAAGAAGCCAGTCAAGGATGCCTTGCTTTGTAAACAATGCAATAGTGAGGTGCCATTAAGGATTTAGAATGAGAAGGCAGTGCACTAGTTTCTTGTCTCAATTAGCAGGCACAGATCATACAGTCAAATCTCAGTCTTTATTAGACATATGAAGAACTAAATTTGTGCTAATTTAAAGAATTTATCTAAATTGCTCTGGGTGAAAAGGCATGTTCTAAAGTTAATATATTAAAACCCTATTTTTCATATATAATTCAGTAGAGATTTATCATGAGTGTAGGATATTTGGGGTGTGAAATTTAATCAAGGTAAAATCCCTTACTGAATCTTTCCAGAATCAGTTTTTCTGCTGGGGCAGATGGCTTCTTAACTGCAGGGCTGATGCTGCTTCACGTCACTGGGGGAAAGGTTTTTGGAGTAAAAGAACACCAAACAGATGGTGAGCATTAAAAAGGATGTTTTCAAACATCCTGATATGTCTGTAGGACAGCAATAGAGAAAGAAGTTGATATGGTCGGGGCTGACCTTATTCCTCTTACTGAGGAGGAAGGACTTGGTACAATGGTTCATGGATTTCCGTCCTTTCCTCTTTTATGATAGTGTGCAACTACAGGTGTGGCCTGTGCAGCCTTAGTAGCTGCAGAAACTACCTGAAGGAGAAATTCCTTTCTTCCAAAGCTAATGTGATCTAGTTTTCAGGTGGTGTCCAGGAAAAGAATATTTGCCCTTTGATGTTTTTAATTACATGTACTTATAGTAATGATTTCAAACTCCTTAATTGTAAGAATTCTTGCCTTAAGTATCTAAAAATTATTTGCCTTTGATGAATGCAAATGTGATAAAAAACTTAAAAGTATGTTAGCATTCAGGACTGCCATAACCTTGCTTAAATACTGCTCGCAGTGGATATGAATAACTTCTAATATATCTAAGTGTATAGCATGCTGTTTAAAATAATTAATATGTTCCACATATTAATTTAAGCACATTCTGCATTCCCACACTTATTCATACAAGTGAAAAAATTTACACAATGAAATCCATTTATTTCAGTGCGGTACCATGAGAGTTCTATATCAAAACTACTCCTTTATATCCATTATTTTTAACTACTTTTGCCTTTTCTGTATTTGTGCTGTGTCATAAAGAAACTCAAAATACACCTCCAAGTGTACCTAATTAAACACAGAAATAAAATTGCATTGTTAAAAACGCTTTGTTTTTCTTTCCTTCTCCCCCCCCCCTTCCTGCTAATGGCAGATACTTAGGAATTTTTTTTTTATTTTTTCTGGTTGCCTACCAATGTTGAGGGAAGTGCCTTTGCCCCATATTTAACTCTTTTTCTGAATATGTTTCTAGGTTTATGAAAAATACATATTTAAAAAAAACCAAAACACACAAATCCCCTCAGAGCAAGCAAAATAATTGCCAGGAACTTGTCAGGAACCTTTTTTTTTACACCTACAACCCCAATAACTAGTATGAAGGAACAGTTTTTAGTGAGTTTAGCATTTTTTTACTTGAAGCTTGTAGAAATTAATACCTTCGTCTCTGCAAGTGTCAAAACATTAATC
Organism: Corapipo altera; assembly: GCF_003945725.1. Classification (NCBI taxonomy): domain Eukaryota; kingdom Metazoa; phylum Chordata; class Aves; order Passeriformes; family Pipridae; genus Corapipo; species Corapipo altera. The sequence continues at coordinate 3,798,323 of NW_020884888.1, forward strand.
TGTGTCAAGAACATATGCTTTCAGTACTTAAAACAAGCTTGTTTTTGTGCTGTTGCTCTGCCTTGTTAGCTCTTACACTTTGATTGTTTGGAAAGGTTGCCCCTCTCTACTATACAGAAAAAGGGCCAGGCATAATTTCACCATGGATTGAATGCATGTAGCGAACAGTCATTCCTGGCAGAGAAAGGCTGAGCCTCCTGCTATTGTTCTCATGACAAATAGTGAGTGTCCTCCCTTTCCACTGCCTGACCTTGACTAATTGTGTAGAATTGGTGCAGCTGTCCCTGGCTTATTCTGCACTGCAACACAAGGGCATGTAAGAAACTTTAAGCTGCCGTCATAAAACTCCAGTTTGAGGACTTCATCACAATGCGTTGCTCACTTTTTTGTTGAGTGCTGTTTAGTTTGTTGCTGTTTGCTTCCTCTGATAGCGTATTTTATAGTCATGCTGTGTTCTCACTTGCTTTTGGACATATTTCAGAAAGCTATAGAGAGTGGTAAGAGGGTATTACTAAAATAGCTAGATAAAGTCACATGGAAAAATGCTTATAAAACTACCAATTAAAAAATGGTATGGGAAATGAAACTTATCTAGAAAGTGAGTGGAAAGACATGTTTGTACTGTTTCCTTATTATTGTCACAATCTATTGTTGTAAATTCTTTTGGTAGGAAGTTATGTTAACTTGCAAACTGAAGGACATAATCAGAAAAAGAAGTGCCATGTGCATATTAATACAGTTATAAAATTTTCTGGTGCTGCTTTTAAATATTAAGCGTAACTGAATATTCTAATTACTGTGGGTACCAAAGTAAGCAAAGTGTTTTTCCTGAATAGGTAATTTTCCATGATACATACAGTGGTTAAATATATATTAATGACAATATAATATGCAGTTAATGTAACTTGGAAATTTTACTGTAAATCTGTTGAAAAAAATTATTATTTCATTTGTTTAATTAGGGTGAAAATTTACCTCATGAAGAGGGAAAATTCAGTGTGTCTACACCATTTTTAAGTCACACAGCTTTTAGTGTTAGAGCTAAATGGACTTGTGTTTGAATGATAAATAGGTCTTGCATTTGAGCAAATTCCATTCATATATATGGAACTATAGGCTTATTTTTTTTTAAAATTGAACCTAGTTCAATAAAGTTTGTCAGCTACTGTGCCTTTTTCAGCAACAGTTTCTCAGTGACAGATCCTTTTTATAGAATAAGCAGATTCTATTAAAAAAAATCCATACAAAAAGTGAGAGGCCTAATTTGTCTGCCCAATGTATAAGTCTCTCCAGAATAAAGAGAACTTCTGGATCCTTGAATTGTGCTCCTGCCGACAGGATGACTGGTCAAGTTAGATACATGAAATAAATTAAGAAAATGAAATAAAACCTCCAGAAGAAGTATCTGTAGAAACACAGATTTCAGATTAGGTGGCAAAATATTTATGGGAGGAATGCAAGTAGTAGACCAGTTTTCAGAAGTGATGAGTATTTGGTGGCTTACATTGATCTGGGCATTTCTAAGTCAGACAAGGCTGGCAATATAATACTTTACCTCATGGACTGTTTTCCTGGATCTGCTGCAAGGAGTGTGATTTTCCACAGTGAATGGAAGGACTGACAAAATTTTGTTCATGAAACCTTTCTTCCACAAAAACTCTGCCATTGTTACCTGTGATGACAGGCAAATCAATTGTTCTGCTTGGCTTGTTGCTTATTGCAAGGAAAGAGTGGTGATGTGGCCTGAATTACTGCAGGCAGACATTTCAAATCTGATTGTTTTGAATTTCTGGTATTGCAATATGCTGGCAAACAGGATTCTCTTTTAAAAACTACCCATCTCCCTGCTACTCAGACCTGTGCTGGGAAAGCGTTTAATACCACCTTGTGACCTGTTTGAAACATTTCCAGAGAAAATAAAATTCAGGAAATGTGCTGCTTGACTAAACAGTCCAACCTGAATAAGACTTGATAGTCTCACAGCAGTGCTCAACTCTGATGAGCAAGTTCCTCCTTGGTTTGACCCAAAGGCTTGATGGTCATTTCTCTCCTCTCACCCTTTATAAGTTCTTTCTGATGGACCTTGACCTCTCTCTAACTTTCTGTGTAATGGATATAACAACCTCACATTACCTGACAGCCTGTTTTTGACATCTGAAAATTATTAGCTCTTATTTGAAATTTGGAGAAGTACATTGATTTTGAAGATGGTAAAGTCATATTTTAATAGCTCATATGTAGAAAACAAAGCTTGTTTTAGTTCCTATAATAGAAACAAAATAAAACAAATATAAACAAAACAATTGTTATTGATGACAATCTATGGTATCCCTTGAGAGCAGTCACTCATCAGGGTTGTGTACTCATGCTGCTGGAGGTGAACTGACCACAGAGAGCTGCTCTGAGATGGGGAGCCCAAGTTCTCAGACTCCCACCTAGCTAGCTAGGAGGCAGATAAACAGTGTGGCCCTGGCTGTAGGTCCATACTACATAGTCCTTCAGCAGCAATGCCAGTTTAAGCTGGCAGAGTTTTTGTTTTGCGTGGCAGCGTGCTGCCTTCCTGCTTGTGTCGGTACAGACGTTGCAGGCAGTGAGCTGGCTCAGGGACATATCAGAAGCTCTTCAGTGAGTTATTCTCCTGTTTTATAGAGAGTTAAAAAAGATAAAAGGCTGGAATACATTCAAAGAGGAGGGATATTTTCAACCTTGTTCACACTGACAGTCTAGCAGTTGCAAAGGCACTGCTGGGGTATGTGGGTGTGTTGCACATGGATAGTAATTGGAAGGTGTTTTAAAGAAGAAATCTTTAATCTGACTTTGTGGCCAAGCCCTTTGTTCTGTGGAAATGCACAGACTGGATGGTTTTAGCTGTCAGTGATTTAGATTTTCTATTGTGTGTAGATTAGAATATGATTAGTAAGATGTCATCCTTGAGCTGCCTGTCTTCAAGTCCTGTGTGGATCTTGATTTCAAGCACAGAGAAACAAGCTGATTCTCTGAGGCTAACGTGGAGGGATGAAACAGAGAACTTACCCGTTTTTTGCCTTTTCCCCTTCTGCCCAGCAGAGAACTAACATGTGGGAGAAACAGTGATAGTATTTCTGTGTTGAGTTTAGATACGCCATTACACACTTCTCAGTTGTGCCCATCAGTGTAGTACCAGCTGAATGGTGTCTGATTCAGGCTCTCCTACTTTCCCAGCAGCCCTAGAGATGTAAACCATCAAATGGGGTTTGCTGGCTTGTGCATGGAAAATGGGTCTACTTGAGATGCTTATGTCTTTTTTTTTTTTGTTTGCATAGAGGATATGGAAGCTTAAGAGAAGTAGTGCTTCCAAGAAAACTTGCAAGTCTACAATAAATGGGAAAAAAACACAGAGGAAGAGACAGGATAGCCATGCCATTCAAGAGAAGATGGGATAGGGACAGCTTTTGATCGTGTGCAGGAAGGATCTTTCTTTCTCCAGTGTACCTTCTGCTCCTTTTCCCCTGGGTATACATTCACTAGTTCTTTTCATTCCTTCTTTTTCTAATATGCCCTTTCTGCCCCAGTCAGAGAGGTCAGCACGTCTTTTTTCAGCTTTTTTAAACTCTCCCAGAGACCCGAGGGAAAAGAGAATCACTGGAGACCGAAACCAGGAGCAGCAGTGAATGCAGGTTGTGGGTAATGGCGGAACAGCTCCAATGTTTTGCAACTTGGCACAACGAAAATAAGGAAGTGTAATGCTTTTTAAAAAATGAAATCTATTTAAATACACGTTTTCTATGGCCTGGTTCATAAAATTTTGTTTAATATCCTAGTAACTTGCCTGCCTCTGTTCTGAGTGTCTGACTTCACTCATTGGCAGTATGAAGCAAATGAAATCTTTGCATCACAGGACTTCAGACAGGCTCACCAAATCCTCTAGTTATGTTTGGAAGTATCGGTGGATGATATTCCATGGCTGAATTCTGATTTTTAAGTTGAATAACCTTCTTGGATGTTGACTGTCTACCTTAAGTACGCATGTGTTCTTTATGTTTGAAAGGAAACCCAGCCAGAATGACTTTCAGAACATGGCACAGAAGTTGCAAACTGAAGAGCTTAATTTTTTATTTGGGAATGAACACTGGCATTAATTAGTTAGGCCTTGAATAAAATAACAGCTTTTGTGAGCTTATTGTGCAGCTGGGCACATCTAAACTTTCCTATTCTAAGTGTTTTGGAGCAGCTTTATTTATTTATCAAGCAGAAGTAAAAATCAGGAAGACCACTTTTTTTCTTGGCATTACACTGCCTGCAATGTTTATGGCATCCCATGCACAAAGACAGATATGCATACAAAAGTAGGGATAACATGCAAAGGATTACAGAAAAGCTAGCTAAACTATTTGATTTTCATATGTACAGGCACATGACAGAACATGACTTTAGCACAATGAATCTGTTCCTTAAAACCCTATGCACCATATTAACTATAAATTCAAATCAAGCCTTGCCTTTGCTTTCAAATAGAAGAGGGATTGGCATATTTAGACTTAATGCTTCTAAGTTCTCTTCAGGAAAACAAAGCATCAAACACAGTTGGAGTGCAGTTTTTCTGAGCAGGAAGACTGCTGCTCAGGGACAGAAGACAAATTATTATGTGTCTGATTTCTGCAAATCTTGCTTCACAGGAATTGTAAAAGCCAAGTGCTGAGGAAGACATGCAAGGGTTAATATAATTTCCATTCCAGTGAGTTTTGCTTGCCATTATTTTCTTTTTCTTTTCTCCCTTTTAACTGATTCATAGCATAAAATCTTCCTGGACACCTAATTATCAAGCCAGCTCACAGTCACAGCTGTCTGCTTGGAGAACCCATTAGATGCAGCAGTTGAAGCCTCCATAATTCCCCAAACTTCCCGGTTGTGAATATTAAGAAAAGATTTTTACATGTCATATGCAATTCGGAGGTGGTGTGAATGGCGTTGGAAATGACGAGCTCTGAATGCTTGTCCATCACTCCATTCACTGGTTACAGGTGGTCTCATTTTCCACTTTCAGATATCGGCTAGCTATGACAGCAGGCACTTAATTTGCATGTTCGACAGACAACAAACGGCCCTGTGCATGTCAAAATAGGTGGTGATGCGTGACAGTTCCTACACAATACTGTCTCCTCTTTGCTTGACCTTTGACCTCCCTGCATGTCTTCTTTCACAATCAGGAAAAAATGCACTTTTCGGCTTTGGAATAAATTTGATACCAAATTGATTATTTTCCTTTCTTCTTTTTATTCTTCTTTTTCCTCCTCCTCCACTTTTCAAGTATGCATGCATCCAGGCTTTCATCTTAACGGCTACAAAACTCTGCCAGAAGAATCTCATAAAATTTAAAAATACGTAAGCAATGAGAACAGGAAGCACCTTGTTAAAATTCATTGTAGTTAAATTGCTTGAAAGTTCTTTGTAAATGCAAATGTAACCTTTAAGAGAGACCTTAAGTTGGGTTAATATTTGTTAAAAATAGGGGTTTTTAAAAAATCACAGAAGTGCTTTATGTTCATTTTTCCTCAGGCTCTATATCCATCTTTATATGTGCAAGTTGAGTAGTTTAGTACACATTTCATCAAGACATTCCTCCAGGTGTTTATGACTGCTGTGATTTGTACCAGTGTTAAGTAACAAGAATCAGTCTTTTAGCATCATTAGAAGCACACTTAGAGTTTGCAGTTTTATTTAAGTCAAAATGCTAAGAAGTGATTAAAGTGCAAAAATGTTTAAATGATAGCAGCTCTGTATGCTTTATTGGGTTATTCAGTGTTTCATTCCTGGGGATTGCAGCTTTTTGTATGTGTGCTACCTCCTGGTTAAATCACATCAAAGGGAAAGCTAAGATGAGCCAGATTCAAGAACAGATCAGCATTGCAGAGTTCACCCAAGCACCTGAATTTTAATTCCAAAGATACACATTCCTCCTTGTCTAACCAAGAATGACCATAATCCTCTCACAGATCTTATCTGAGCTGCAGCTCTTGTTTTAATTAAGAATTAAAGTATGACAGCAGATAATCACACCTCTGGGGTGTTACGAGATTTGAGATGTGGTTGTGTACCCAATACCCGAGGGTGTGATTATTCTGTGATAACCCCACCCCTAACGAGTCATCTTGTCCGGGGCCTCAGTAATGGGCAAAGCACATTGCTGCTAGCTTCAAACATCGAGTTGGATCAGCAATGCACAGTGGGCTGATCACAGGCAATAATGGACTAGACTATCTTTTCTGTTGTTTTTTAAATACGTCTCACCTTTTTTTTTAGGGTTTTTTAGACCATTAGAAGATTTGGCAAGTTGTAGGCATTTCCACACCCCCCCCCCCCCCCCCAGAGTAAAATCCCTTTCATGAAGCAGCACCTGGTGAAACTTGGTGGATATGGAATTTCAATGTTAATTTAAGATATAAGATAGTCTCTTTGATATATAGCTGAAACACCTACAGTGTTACCTTTGCGAGTTTGTTCTGACTTTCCTGTTGTTCCACAACAACTTACTGTCAGTTTGGATGGTAGATGAAGGCAGCAGACCAGATCATGCTCCTCATGAGCATTGAAATACTTGAACACAATTGATCAGTTAAGAGCTCAAACTCATAATTGCAATTTTCATACGAAGTTAATTAAACATACAGCAGGACAATTCTCATATCACAATCCATTTATACTACTAGCGTTAATTGTGCTATTGACAGGTGGACTCAGAACTGTGATTTTGGTATCAGCTTGCCTAAACCCTAGCTGGGAAAGGAAGGAACTGCACCTGAGAGATGAGGTAGTCTCAGCTTTTAGCTCCAAGTGGTGCAGGGACAGAGCTGCAACAGAGCAGCTGCTCTGTATGGTCCAGTTGGTGTGTGCAAACACTGGTTTCCTTTCAAGAGGAAAGTCTGTCAGGAAGATCAAAATGGAAGGGAAGGTATGTTGGCCATATTTCCTGTCAGTCAGATTGTCCACTGACATCTCAGGAAGGCATTTTAGTCTTTACCTTTAGTCTTTACCTCTAGTCCGTACCTCTGTCCACTGGCATTAGCAAAGACACCGTCTGAGGGAACAACTGTTTTGCTTAGAGGGAAACAGTTGTTCAAGCTGGGCTGCTCTTCAATGATGAGTATGCTTCAATTAACGAGGTGACTGAACTGCCTGCTCTGCTATAGTCCAGGCAGACATTTATTTCTGAGGTTAGATCTTAGACTTTAAGGTCAGATGACCAGTGAGGCTGCAGCCGTTCATGATGGGGGAAGTTTTGTGGTGGAACCAGGTCTGAGTCACCCAATGTAGCTTGTTCTACGGGTCACTGTTAGAGTAGAAAGGCTTGAATTCTAGTAGAGTTGAATCAAAGCTCTCCCTTTCAAATATTTTATATAAATTTTATTCTTCATGTGTCAGGACATTGTTAAAAGATAATCTGATGTATGGATTTTTGAACAGACATTTCATAGGTGCGGGTATCAGTTTAATAGTCTGTACAAGAGCAGCTGATGCACAGGATGTTGTAGATTGAGGTGGAGCTGAAGTATCTGCCTGGGTGGATATATGCCAGCAGCCATTAGTCTCTCAGTGGGACTTACCAACTGAGACTCAGTGCTCTGCTTATGGCTATCCAGCTTCTGCATCTGACTTGTTTGTGTCCAGCCAGCTCAGAGCACAGGCAAAGGAGGGAGACAAGCATGAGTTATGCAGTGGTATGTTCAAAGTGGATAGATTAGAGAATTATCTTTGGACAGGGAGAGGTGTTTTCAGAGAAATAAGGACGGGAAGAAGGATGTAGCTAGCCCTGTAACCATGGAAAATAGCTTATTTTAGTTCCCTCTCCCCTCCCATCCTGTAGTAACCCAGCCAAAGGTGCACTAGGTGTAGCATCAGTGATGAAACAAAATTGATTTGGATATGCAGGAGCCCTTGTTCTGTCAGTTGTGTTTTCTTATGCGTTTGATTCGGCATACATCCTGGAGTGCTCTGGATGGCTACTCTGCTTTCCCATTAGAAATTCACACCTGTATTTGTAAGAATTCACAATGAAAAGTCAGAGCCTAAGTGAAGTCCCAAAGAAGAGGGGAATTGTTTTTCCAGAAATCCCTTCCAACTTGGTTTGATGACCAGCTTATTTGTTTATGTAATTATATTTTTTCCTTGATTTCTGTGAATAAATAAGGATGCAGGCCCAACACTCAGCTACCAACCCCTATTTGACTGATTATTGCTTGAAGATCTGCCTTCACATATAATTTCCAGGCTTGTAATTTCTCATCCTTTCTTGGGAATATCTCACTCGTGAAGGTACAGGTTTTTTAAGCTTTTTAGCATTGGAGCTCTGATGAGTTGTGCAAGACTTTCTGGATGTCTGAGGATGTAAGGTAATGAATTTTTCAAAACTATGAGTGACTTAGACCTTATCATTTCAAATGGAAACAAAGCTGAAAAGATAAACTTTTTGTTATTAATTCAATTAGTGGAAAGTGATATATTAAAGCAATAGGAATCAAGAGTAGTCTAGCTTATTTTCTCAGATCTCAGGACTATGGATATAAGGTTTAAAAGTTATTGGTAATCCTTCTCTTAAAAAAAGACACCCTTATTGCAATGTTGTATTTGTTATCACCTAGTGCACTGAAATACAACATTTAGTAGCATTTCATTGCTCCTGAATATATTTGTATGTGATTCCTTTTCATTGTGCAGTTTTGATGCTCATTAAAAGAGAGTAAATTTTATGGTATGCTTACTGCGAATATTTTTTTTTTTCTTTTCTAGTGTAACCTTTCTGGCTAAATAAAGAGGAAAGGGAAATAATGTGACAATTGCTATTGGATCCATGGGTGACATAGTTCCATCTACCTTTCTTCTTCCTTTCAATTCAAGTATGCTTAGCAATTAATGATTGATGGCTACAAGCTCATTAAAATGTCTTTTGCCCTAAGTTTGACATATTTCTTTTTGATTTCTTTTTAATTGTAATTGAAGAGTAAATTAAAATTAAAATAAATAGGAAATTTACAGTGTACTTACATGCTAAATAAATTTACAGTGCACAGATTCTTCAACATGAAAGAGAACTAAAACAAGAGAGGCAACAACCATAGCATCTAAAAAGAATAAAAAGAAAGGTTTTGTTTTTATTCTCTTTGAGAGGTGGTAAAACACAAGTATAACACAGATGCATCTTGTTTGAGGTTAGACTCTGTGTTCCCTTTTCAGAGATCCAGAGTAGGCAGAGTCTGCCCAGCACCTAGCTCACTGGAGGCTAAGATCTTGAAAAGCTTTTCATCAGTGAGAATGATCTCAAAAGTCTCAACTTGCCCTCAAAAACTGGCCTAAAGCATATTGCTGTATCAAAAGGAAATATTGGGGGTTTTTTAGTTGCTCTAGCATAGTTGAGGTTTGTTTTCACTTGTTAAAATGATAAGATCATCTGTCCTTTTCTTTGTTTGTATATATGATGTGAATGAAGGAAGTACTTCTGTTCCTCTTTCTTCTCCTCTCAAAGTGTTTGACATAGAAGCCCTGGAGCGTCATGCTCAGGATACCAAATCTACTGTACAAAAGCTTTGGGAAACTGAACGAGATCCAGAATTTGAGTAAGAAGATCATACTATGCATAGATGGGACTTATCTAACACATTTTAAATTCCTATGTCAACTTTAAGTTCATTAAGCTCCTTCTGTAATCAGATTTGTTTGATTTGTTTCAGGAAAGGATCAAAGATACCTGAGATAAATCTACAACTGTCTTTTAAGGAAGTGCAGAACACTGTCTCAGACTAGGTGCAAAGATTCAGATGGATGTTAAGTAGTGCAGGTTCTCTAGCAAATATCTATTTTCAGCACACACAGATGGTACTCTGCTGTAACAAGAAAGTCCTGAACAGAGTATGTGAGAGAGTTTGCTATCACAGAATCACAATAACTTGTTGGACTCCTGTGGCTTACTCCTCAGACTTACATGAGGGGCATGAGAGATGCAATCAGAAAATGGTTAGGAAAGGGCAAGCAACAGACTATTGTAAGTTGCACTGTTAAAACACATCTTCTAGGGTTGTTATGATGTCAGAAAATCTGATGATGCCTTTATTATAACTCCCAAAGCACACAGAGACAAAAGACTTTACCCTTTTTAGGTATGCTCCTTCCTTCATGAACAGAAAAAGTTTTGCAGGTTTCTATTCCCAACTTGACACATAGCTTTATCACTGTTTTACTTGAAACACTGTGCTTAACTAGCTGAATTAGCATATGCAACTATAAGAGCCTTTCACCAGGATGATGGTTCATATACATGAGTAATAAAGTCAGCTCCCAGATCAGCCCACTTCAGTGGAACATTTCTGAACCTTCACATAAAAAGCACCTTGAGTTTCACCTATGGCCTTGTCATTTTGGGATTTCTTTTTGTTTGTTTGTTTGCTTTTCGAAGCAGCATCTCCCTAACCATGTTGACAGTACATTTAATTTATGACAGTTCTAGAACTGGTCCAAACTTACTTGCAGATATTCCGCTTTTCCTTTGTTTACTGTTTCTTGACTGTTGATGTTTCAGCTGTCAGCATGCACATAGTATGAATATATTTTTGTTTTGAAAAATTTGAAAAGGAGATAGAAACTTATTTCTGATTTTATTTCTTCTTTTCTTAAGTGTGATATGTGATGACAAGTAGATCATGTAGAAGTCAATCTGTGGCCAGCCACATCTAAACCTGAAAACCTTACAGCTTCACTTTGCAGGTGATGTGGTAATCCTACTGAAATAAACTTTAAATGCATATTCTGTGTATGAACTCTCGGGAGTTCTCTTTTGTGAGTGTACTACTGCAGTAAATTTTCGATTTGCATGTGGTCATAGAATAGTAGAAAATTGTTGTATATAAACATATGCACTATGTTTATAGTGCATACCCACTCTTAAACCTTTAGCAAGACATATACAGCTCTTGTGCTTCAGGGACAGTGGTGGTTCTAGTTGTCCTCTGTTGCTGTATTAAGTCTTCAAAGCAAATTAGAGAAGATGGCTTGGCCTAGAGAACTGCCCCCTTTGCTCCAGCTAGGACCATGGCTTGTGATTCAGCCATTAGGATTGAAAAGACAGCATGACACTTCTTTATATTTCCTTTACACCTTAATACCTTTTTGTCAGGGGAGAGAAAAAAATAATTTCACTTTGTAAAGAGGCAGTTCTCACTGAATTTGTACTATGATATTGCTACTTTTTGTACTAACTTTTATCACACCAACCCAGTTGGTTTTGGTAGGGTCACAATTTGTTTCAACCAAGGCGTGTCCTACAGGGAAGTGGGAATCATTCAAGCCTGTTCTCTAGCACATGAATAGTAACTCTGTGCTACTAGTAGTGACTATACTATTGCTATTGCTATACTACTGGTGACTATACTAGTGACATGAATATAGTGACTGTACTCCCCAGATTTGGTCACCTGCTTGATAAACTTTCCATGAAAAGTGAGAGCATATACACTAATTTTAGAAAAGGTCTCTTTCTCACATTCAGTGCTGTAAAATGTACAATTGTAAATTACACCCAGTTTTTATCTTCCCTTAATATCTTGCCTGATACATTTCATTGTGTTATGTTATTCAATGAGTGTAATAGGTCTTTCATTTAAACTTAAAAATGCTACTGTGCTGGTTTTGGCTGAATTATTTGTCATCATAGTGGCTAGTATTGGGCTGTGTTTTGGATTTGTGCTGAACACAGAGCTGATAACATAGAGATGTTTTTGTTATTGCTGAGCAGTGCTTACATGGAGCCAAGGCATTTTCTGCTCTTTGTACTGTCAGGCTGGCAAGGGTGCCTGGGAAGTTGTGAGGAGACACAGCTGGGACAGCTTACTCAAACTGACCAAAGGGATCACAGAATATGCAGAGTTGGAAGGGACCCACAAGAATCATTGAGTCCAGCTCCTGGACCTGCACAGGACCATCCTGTGGTCACACAATTCTCCTGAGAGTGTTGTCCAAATGCTTCTTGAACTCTGTCAGGCTTCGTGCTGTGACCTCTTATTTGGAGACCCTGTTCCAGTGCCTGACCATGCTATAAGTGAAGAATAATTTTTCTAATATCCAATCTAAACCTCCCCTGATACATCTTCAGGGCTTTCCCTCAGCTGATGACCTATGACTAGTCAACACAGAGAAGAGATCAGTGTCTGACCCTCCTCTTTCTCTCAAAAGGAAGTTGTGGATTGTGATGAGGTTTCCCCTCAGTCTCCTCTTCGCCAGGCTGAACAGACCAAGTGACCTCAGCTGCTCCTCACACAGCTTCCCCTCAAGGTCCTTCACCATCTTCATTGCCCTCCGTTGGATGTCCTCTAATAGCTTAATATCTTTCATATATGGTCAGAGCTGAGTGGGACAATCCCCTCCCTCGACCAGCTGGCGATGCTTTGCCTGATGCCCCCCAGGACACGGTTGTCCCTCCTGGCTTCCAGGGCACTGCTGACTCATATTCAACTTGCCATTGACCAGGACCCCCAGGTCCCTTTCCTCAGCACTGCTTTCCAGTATCTCATTGTGCAGTTTGTACCAACATCCAGGGTTGCCCCATCCCAGTCAGAATTTAGCACTTGAAATTCACGTGGTTGGTGATTGCCCAGTCCTTTAATCTCTTGAGTTCTCTCTTCAGGGCCTTCTTGCCTTCCAGGCAGTCGACAGCTCCTCTGAGTTTTGTGTCATCTGCAAACCTGCTTAGTATCCCTTCCAGTCCTGCATCCAAGTCATTTATGAAGATGTTGAAAAGTACAGGGCCTAAGATGGAGCCCTGTGGAACCCCACTAGTGACAGGTTGCCAGTCTGATGTTACTCCATTCACTATTATCCTCTGTGCTTGACCTGTGAGCCAGCTGCTCACCCACCCCATGATGTGTTTATCCAACTGTGTGCTGGACATTTTGTCCAGAGGGATCCTGTGAGAGACAGTATCAAAAGCTTTACTGAAATCCAAAAAGATTACATCAACTGGCTTCCCTTGGTATTCCAGACCATATGATGTCATACTCAGTATATAAACTGGGGGAGAAGGAGGAAAAGGGGAGACCTTTGGAGTGATGGTGTTTGTCTTCCCAAGTAACCATCATATGTGATGAGGCCCTGGAGAGGGCTGAAGACCTGCCTGTCCATGGGAAGCAGTGAATTAATTCTTTGTTTTGCTTTGCCTGTGTGGCTTTTGCTTCTGCTATTAAACTGTTGAGACTCTTTATCTCAACCCATGAGTTTTCCACCTTTTACCCTTCTGATTCTCTCCCCAGTCCTACTGGTAGGGAATTGAGCGAGTGGCTGCATGGGGCTCTGCTGATGTCTGGGGTTAAACCATGACAGCTAGCTAAAAAGATAAGGTGTTTTTTATACAAAAATATTTATTGGTAATTTGACACTGTGAAATGTGTATTCTTATTTTGTCTGTTTCAAATTTTTCAATGTTTCGGTGAAATAAAATGGAGAAATTGGGACATGTTAAGGGTTTTTTTGTTTGTTTCTTTTTGTTTGTTTGTTGTTTTTTTCCAGAGACATCTTTTTGCACATTTATTAACTACTTTGTATAAACCAAGCCCTAGTAGAGAAAAACTTTATTTCTTACATTTTACTTCACATTTTCGGTCTAGCCCAGAATCAGTGAGAGCAAGCATGAGCAGCCTAAAAACTCTTTATCCTCTAGCTTGTAATGAAGACCATGAACAAGGGGAGAATTTTTCAAAAAAAACAGATTTATATAAAATCTACGTCCTTCTTTGCAAACCTGGTCAGGTAGAACAAAGGTGGTGATGAGAATTTTTTTCCAAAGATTATTCCTAACCACTTCCTTCAATGCTGTGTTCAGATAGCAATACAATATTTCAGAGTTAATTTCTAGCTTAGTGATTTCAGGTAATCATCCAAACTTTGGGCTTTATTTAAAAACTCACCTGTAATACAGTTTGTCATAGCTGGGTCCTGATTTTAGAAGAGAGTTTTCATGATTAGAGTGTCAAGATGATGCAAATTGGTGAGTTCTGATTTCTACTTTACCACTTCAAAGACTATTAGAGTTAATTCTTTTTTTTCAAAGGTAGTGCTATATAATTAACTTCTTTATACCAAGACATGGAATCCTAGCTGTCTAAAAGACATTTTTTTAGTGCCGACCATTTTACATTGGTGTAAATTTTAATATGAAGTAGAAGTTTCCTCCTTACCTTACATTAACCAAGTTGTGAATCTCCTTTTTTCCATGATATGTCAGACTTTACATATGTGATCTGCAGCAGAATTTGAGCATCTGAGATTGGATCTATACACAAACTGTCTGCAGCACCATGTCATCTCAGATTTAGGTTTTCTCTGCTACATGTCCACTTCTGTACAGCACGAAGTTCTTGACATTGCTGGTAAATTCTTACTAGCACAATGGGGCCTAAACTAGATTCCTGCATCTCTGAGGTGACCATATGGCTGATGAAAAAAATAATTTACTATTTTAACACTCTTACCTATATTACCTCTAATTATAGGAAATCTGATAAGAAGAAAATATTCAAACTAATGGTTTAAGAGTCAAATAATACCAAAGGAAAAAAAAAAATCTCACAACCATCCTCCAGAACTTCTAATATGACTTATTGCAGTTCTCTTGAACAGTAAACTGTGTCACCAAAAATTAATAGTTCTTCCATGCCTGTTTCCACCTTCTACTGCAATTCCAGGATTAATTTTAACTCTCAGAAGCTATTGTGACACAAAATGATTTTTAGTTGTATTTAATTTTAAAAAGCATAAGTAATTTCCAAGGGGAAAGTTGAAATCTCATAATACCATGCAATATAAATATAAACCAGAGATCTTAAAACATCAGATACTTCATACTGCTGCTAGCTAACTCCTGTATCATATTTGAAGTAGAAAGAAACACTTTTCCTGATTATCGGGTTTTATTTCTTTGTTTCTTTTTTTTTTTTTTTAATTTCATATCAAGGGTTGCTTTTTCTACCAGGAATTTGCTGCCTTGTCTTATTGAATGTATGAAGTAAATACATATCATTATATCTCCATCCCCCCCCCTAGTCTCCTTTCTCCAAACCCAAAGGATGCATTTTTATTGGAAAATATCAGTTTCCAATACTGATATTAAAATAATAAAGATAATTGTCTATTTTGCACTGAAAGTATTAATGAAATAGTCAGAAGATCTTTGTAAGGTTATAATGTTCAGGAGATTTTTAATAATTAATGGCTGTGTGATAACACAGACAGCAATGTTGCAGACATCCTCATGATCTCTGCTTATAAAAGTATTTTCTGTAGCAATCCCGAAGCATTGTTATGTTGAACTGCTGGAATGATTGCAGAAATTTTTGTTACATACCAAATGTAGAAGAAGAAAGATGAATGAAAAGTTTAAAGGTAGCATAAAATTGGCCAAATGTTGTTGTGTTCAATGGCAAGGGTTTGTAAGCTGCTAAAATACTCAAGATACTCAAAATATCATAAATATTAGTAGGTTACAAGTACTATCCCTCCTGCATATTGCAGGATAGCTTTGTAGCCATACACCACTGTAGCTACTTAAACTCCTCTTCCACCCCTTTCTGGCATCCCACACATGCAGTCTCTCCAGGTGATACTTAACTTGTCTGAAAAAAATATTTTTTTTTGCAGATAAAGTCCCTTCAGCCTATCTACCCAGTTACTAGTCAAGAGTATTGCTGAAGACATCCCAGTGTGTGCTAAATTCTGCACTTAATCCCACCATTTCATACACTATGGGTTAAGAATACCATTGCATTGCCCAGGAATAGTGCAAAATATTATAGATAAAAGTTTACAGATATTTCCAACTGCAGATTGATCGTAGCTACAGTGGTAAGAAAACAAATTAACAAGTATTTGCAGCCTGGACTCCAGCAGGACCTTCCAGACAGCTGGTGGGAGCCTGAGCTAATATGTTTGTCTTCTTTGCTCCTGGAGTGAAAGGAGGCCAGGTAAGTTCTGGAGGCCAAATAGTTCTCAGCAATTAACATGGCAACTCCTATGTCTTGAGTGAAAATAACCTCAGGCTTGCTTTCTGTTTCTGTGTCATGTTGTTACCTGCATTTTGATTATAGTAAACTGTGACAAGGCTGAAATCTGAAGTATCAGAAGATACAACACTTCAAGGCTTTACTCTTCCCAATATCTTTTTATCAAGTGCTCAAGTATCATCTTTCTCATCTCCTGAACCACTCCCTTGCTGGAGCTGGTTACCTGCTGCTGTTTCCCGGTGGTAGTTGTGGTTTTCATTACCCTTTGTTGGATATGTCAAAACTACATAAACTTAATTTGTTTGTGCAGCTCACCTTCTAATATATCCTTTCATAAACCAAGTTAAACAAACATAATTTCAGCCTTTTGATCTTTTATCTTCTCTAATCCTAAATACTTTGTCTTCACATAAATTTGGGAAGGATTTCTTTCAGTGCTTTAGTCTTGAATATCCCACTCCTTTGCTGCTTCTGTCATTTGCTGTCATTTTTTTTTCCTTTTACTTGATTAAAGGCAATTTAATGGCCACCCTGTTCTTACTTCTTTCCTATCTGTGTGCACAAATATTCAGTATTGTGTTCTCAGATACCACTACCTCTTAGGAACCTGTATTTTACATTATGCCGTTTCTTCTGCACTTGAAACTCTGCAATGTGGTGCCCTGAAGAAGGGATTGTTTTCTTGTCTGCCCAGGCTCAGTGATATGCTTTTAGCTAAGAAGGTACAGTTTATATAAGAAACACAATTTTTTCTCATATCTTGTATGGGATTGGAGTAGTAGATAACAAATGTGTACACAGTCTCTCCAACCTGCTTCCTAAGAAGCTTATTCCTCATTTACTGTAAATTATATTAGTGGGCTATCTTGATACTAAAATAATAGTGAAGTTAATACAATACTTAAAAGATGGTTCCTAGAAACAGAAGAAAAAAGTTTTTTTTAAGTTTTGGTGATTGTCAACTGGCAATATTTGGATGGATGCACTTAGTGATTCTCATCTGTGGCTTCTGGCTGCCAAATGTACAGAGCTGGTTTTATACCAGTTCAGGTGATTTCAGCACGGAATGTTTATCCAACAAGACCTGTTAGCCTTGCACTAAATCTGACCTTCCTATCTTCAAACTATGGACACAGAATTTCCTGCGTAAGGGGATGAGACATGTAGTCCCTAGAGCAAGGCTGCTCTGAGAATGAACTGAGAGTCCTCCCTAAGTACCTCAGCAATTTGTGTCCTGTAACTCATTTATTAATGTCTGCACAAAACTTTACCTCTGCCTGTGTGTGACTGCTAGTAAAGAAAAGGAAAGTAGAGGTGCTTCAGATACTTCATTGGCATTATTAATTAAACAACACTTGGCTAGGGCTTCCTCCTCCCTGCTTCCTCGAGAGGTGCCTGTCAGCATTGTAGGAACAGTTGCTGTGTTTCTGCTTTGGTAGATGTGTTGTTGAGATGTCCATTCAAACTGTTTCTCCCACTCCTCTGAGTCTGTTGTGACTGCAGCTTGCCAGTCCTTGGGCACAGCCATATGCACAGCTAAGCTCTGCAGTCAGGTAGAGCTGGTATATGATTTTGGCTTGTCTGCATGTGAACAAAGCTGTGCAGCAAACTGCTGCTATAGCTTTGTAGTTTCTTTCACTGCACACTCAGCCACAGGACTGACTCTTTGTCATGGTTTGAGATACCCCCAAAAATCCAATTCCCTAGCTCCATTCCCCCTCCCACATCTCAACCCAATGTGAGATGGGCTTTCCAGACAAAACACACCAGACTCAGAATGGGGGAAAGGGAATATATTACAATGACTGTACAAATAAATACTATAACACATTATACACACGATCACCACTATCTCTACCATGACTTATAGTATTTACAATGGATCAGATCTCTTCTCCCCTCCAAATAAAAGTCCAGGAGGGAAAGAAGGACAGATCCCTTCCAGTCTCAAAGCAGGAATCTCTTCTAAGGCAGCAGGTCTCCTCATCTCATGCATGCAGCAGTAACTGGACTGTTGTAGCTGGATCTCTGTTCAATACACACAAGGGGGTCTCCAAGCCCCTCGGCTCTCCTTCAGTCCAAGTGAAGGCCTCACCTGTGGGCTGCCAGCAGGGACCAGACTCGCGTCACCACAGGTATATCACGAAATGCAGGGGCATCTTCGTGAAAGTCCCTTCCTCAGGGGATTCAAATTCCCCTTTGCAGAGCTCCGTGCTCTGTCTCAAGGCAGTTGGGGGGGGGGGGGCGAAGCCCTCCTCCACATTCCTCTCCGTCCCGGTCCAGCTTCCCAGGACGCTCTGAGCTTCTCAGCTCCTCTCTCTCTCTCTGGTGATGCATGTCCAAAACTGCTCTCTAAAATAGGAGTCCATCTCCCTCTTTTCCTCAGAGGGATCAAAGGAGTTTGGGGGAGGGGGGTCTGGTATCAGTTCTTACCCCCGAAACTCTGTAACTCTGCTGCTGACTCTCTTTTCCTCGACTCTCCTTCCAGGAGTTCTTTCTCTGGTGCTGCATGTCTCTGTTGCTCCGTCTTATCTCTTCTGGCTCTCTGCCACCATTTCTCTGGTCAGTGCCAGCTGCTGCTTTCTCCGGCCTCTGCCCACGATGGAGAAAACATCTCTTGGCATAACTACAGGCACTTAGCCCAGCTTTATGCTGTTCCAGGTCCCTGCAGCTCCCCCAGCCCGGGGCTGGGAGGCCCCAGAGGCCCCGAGGGGCTCCGGGCCCCTTTCCTCATGGCTCTTACAACATGGCCACCTCACCTACAACCAAAACTACAACTCTTCTCTTCCGGTCAGCTTGTGGTATGTTTACATTTCTGCAGGAGCACCCACTGGACAGAACTTCAAAACTTTCAGGGGTTTCCACCCCTTGGGGGTTACCACTTTTCTTAGCCTCTGGGGGAAAACAAGATTCAAACCACTACACTCTTACATACCAGCAGCAGCTCAGAGTGCCACTTCTTAATTTTGATTCAGAGCTTTCTTGTTTTGTAGAAAAGACAGTGAGATGCACCCAGGCAACACTTAAAAAATAATCTTAAGACTTCTTGCTCATGGATGTTTCTTATCAAAGATGTTCAGTGCAGAAGGATTTTTGTTTCAATGCAGAAGAATTTTTTTTGAAGGATGAGGCAAACATTTTTCTGCTTATCTGCATTGAATCAGACCAGTGCAGAATTCCATTCTGATAATACTTTTGTGCACTGGGGTCTGGTATGAACAAAAGTATCAGGCGTTTGGACAACTTTTTTCAGATGTCCTGCAGCACACAAATCTTGACTTACCCATTCTTTGTCTTTCTTGCTAATTAGGATGTTGCTGAAGAAATTATAGAGAAATCACTCTTTTTAAAAATTATATTCCTAATTCATCATTCTAAACAAAAAGTTTCTTTATAGACATTGAATCTGCAAAAAGGAACGGTGAAATAGAGTGAGTGCCATCTAAAACAAATAAACATGGAAAACCCCAAAATGTCTGTAAAGAAAAAAAGACTAGGTAAAACTTACTTTTCAAGAAGAAAAGAATCCTAAAAAGGAGAGATATTGTAAAATGAGAATCTGTGACAACTAGCCCTGCCACCATTGTTTCTGCAGATAAGAAGAATTTCAGAGGATTGCCAAGTGTATAGTTAGATTTGGAAGCTTGTCTACGAATCAACTCTTTTAATTTTTTCTTTAAAAGTATGATTTTTTTTCAGATTCCATTATGGCAGCAATGTAAGTGTTGTGTCAAATGTAGGAGGCATGTTTCTGGGAAAACAAAAAGTTCAGGGATATGGTTCTAATTGTTATAAGTATAGAAGGAAAAAATAATTTTTACACTAAATTTTGGCAGCTAAAATATTGTTGTCTGCTTTCTACCCACTTGTGCTGAGAGTGAACAAAAAGACACGAAACTATGAAACTGTGGAACATCTTCCCCCCTCCCCCCATTTAATTGAAACACTACGTTACCATAAGTCAAAGAAAGATGGTATAAGGAAATTTTGGTTGAAGATGAGGTCTCTAGAGTTGTTTGCTTGGAGATAACAAGTGCCTACTGTTGATCTGACTGTTTTTATATTGATGTTGCACGATGAGTCATATTTTAAACTTCTGTAGTTGTGGCTCTGCACAAGAAAATTATTTGATCCTCATTTGCCATTAATTAACAGTTGTGAATATATTCCTTGAAAATATATTTTTGTATTAATGTATATTTTATGTCTTTTCATTCTTTGATATTTTGTAGAATGTCAGTCTTCATTTTATCAAGCCTTAGTAGTTGCTTTGTGATGGAATTTTAGTTTTTAAGGCCTCTTCTAATAGTAGATTTGCCACATTTTTTAATTCTTTTGCTTAAATGTTTACACTTCTAAAAAATATTTTAGAAGCAGCTCCAGAAATATTTCTAGAAAATGGTTAGAACACAGTGCTATTGAAATACATATATTTCTTTGTGTTCACTTCACAGACTTGTATCCATGCATAACTGGTATGCTTACCAAATTTTGACTTTTTCCATTTCAGACCTGAAGAAGGGCTTGTGTGCTTGAAAACCTGTCTGCTTTTTCAATTGCATCAGGAAATATAATAAAATATGTTAAAACAGAGCTTGTAACGACTATGTCCTTTGCTGCAGGTGATACAAAAGTGGTGAAAACTACGGTATAACTTACTTAAAAGTAAATACAATAAAACAAAACTACTGAATGTACTTCCAGATTATTGTCATTGTGGGCAACAGCAGGAACAAAGAAGAGACCAGAATGATGTAAATGTAAAACATCGGTAATTGTTCTATAAGAGAAATAATTGGTAACAGCCAATACTTCAGAAAGAGATTCTATAAGACATTACAAAAATAAAACCAAAAAAATTAAGGAATTTCCCTCACTAGGTTTATTTAGGAAGGTTCTTCATAAAATTTGAGATTGCCTTTTAAACTTTTTCTTTTTTACAGAGAACCACATCCTGAACTATCTGTATGAGACATTTTGGCTCATGCATTTGAACCATTGAATTAACATCTGTTTTAATGAAAGTGGAAAAAAATAATAACTAGTGAGATGTCTTTGGATATAATTTTTCACTGTTTTTTGGCAAGTGTGTTTCCGTAGCAATACCGGTAAATATGATGCATATGTATATTTTTTACAGCATCAAATTTTCATCAAATAGGTAGATGTATATGTGTATAAGGGACATCAGAAGCAAATCAGCAGTAACACCAAGGAACAAATTAGGTGATTCAGAAGTGTTCTTGAAAACAAAGTACTCAGAACTTTAAAATCCTCAAGACAAGTGATTTTGCCTAGCTCTATATGGACAACTTCCCAATCTCAATTTGAGGTTTCTCAGGGGTTTGAACAGACAAATAATGTCCGTAATCTCTCAAAGAAAGATGTAGATTCCACCTTGAAAACATATACAGTGGGTTACAGATGTTACAAAAAGTCAGATTTTCTGCAGCTTCTAGTGTACAGAAGTCTGGATTTTATTTTTCAATGAACTGGACCCTTAACTAGTAAAGAAAAGCAGTTTAAAATGTACTTTGGCAGCTTTAGTATGCTCAAAATGTACACTTATTGCCATATCATATCAAACACATTTGTAGCCTCTTTCACGCTAAACTTTCCTTAATGTGCTTTACAGAAACAGATCAACATATTAAAGGGACACTGTCAAGGCTGTTAGTCCTAAAAATTGACCTACTTTGACACCGGTCCCATACTGAAGCTTTTACCTCTGAGATTTGTTCTGTGTACTTCTTCTGGATAACTGTCTACACAAGGGCTAGACATAAAAATATACATTCAAATTAATTTTGTATTAAAAGGGAATTTTAGAAAACATGATATTATGATCAAAGTTTAATTTTGGGATTTTCAGCAGTAGTTTTTCTTAAGGTTCAGGTGTAACTGCTGTCACTATCAAGATGACTTTTCTGAGGAGATACCAGTGCAAATATAATGTGTGACTCAGAGGGCTGAATCTTTATGTGTTGGCAGGTTGATAAATACAGAAGTGACAAACATGTATTAAATTTCTGCATGTAGTAAGAAGTCCATTCAGCCAAAAAGTTTTTTCTGCCTTCTCAAACTTAATAGCCATCTTCCAGGAGATGACTTACTTGCAACTGCTTGAAGCAGGTATTCTCTTCTTTCCCACACATTAGGCACTATATTGAAATGAGGTGCTAATTAACCACTTAAAGGCTTGAGTGTGCCAGGACCTTAGTTTATGTTTACTGATTCAATAAACCATTCATGCAACTCATTGCATGCCAGGCTGGCAAATAATACCACAGACTGCTGAATTTATTGCTGTGACTATCTTGTTCATGTCCTAACTTTTCTCTAATGATTTACATTCTTAGGAAATATTAGAAAAAAAATCCACAACTTTGATACAAACTTCTGTAAAGAAAAAAAAGCAGGGTGATAGCCCAGCAGTTCTGGATTACACATGAGTACCTAGCTCATTCTGTTTGCTATTTTTCTCCCAATTGTCAGTTATTTCATAATGACAGACATTCTGAAGTACAGGTGCCAGCATACTTTTGAATACAACATGTACTGATCCAAGATATGGACATCCATTTCAAAATCCCAAATTCATATTTCTATTCTGGACAATTGTGTTATAAAAATCCAATCCTGAGTACATGGCTGCACATGACTGACATCTCATCCCCTCTCTATTTGTATTGGCTAGTAATATTAAGAAAAGAAATTACTCATAACTGATGTTTTCATGACAACAGACCTGATGTTTTTACAGGAAAGCTGACATTTGTAAAGTCTTGTGCCAAATCCCATGCCAAGTATCACATTTCCCAGGAGGTGTGATCTGGCAGTGGTTTTGCTGGATCTATACCAAAGAGAGAATTTAGCATCCTCTTGCAAATAATTTGCAAGCCAATGCTACTGGAAATCAAGTGAGCAGTACCTATTCATCTGCATTAGCTGATTTAATGTATTTGATAGAGAAACATTTTATCCCGTTATTCAGTGATACTACTTCTCTGTCACACCTGTGTAACTAACAGAAAGACTCACATTTTGATTCAAAAGTCTGGTTCAAAGAAATTGAACAGCATTGCTATTTATTCTGCTACTGTATTTCTTCAGTGGTTCAATATCTAATAATGCTTCATGGTACTAATATTGGGGGATTTGGCTGTCATCAGAAATGAAGTACTTATTTTAGCAGAGATAGTCTATTGAGAAGGTTGTAGACTTGCACTTCATTTTGTAATGTCAGAAAAATTTGCTATGTTTGATTTTTTTTCCTTTGCTCTCTTCTTTGGGGAATTAATTTCTACAACAAATGGACATTACTGTTGGATTTCAGAACTGATTCTGTGCAGTTTTCATGGACGCCTCTGGCTAGCTGAAGGCTGCCATCGTATAACTTTTGCTACCAGGCAGGCTACTTGGTTGGTCTTAACTCTTATTTTTCTCCTTCCCCTCAGGAAAATTCACCGAAGTTTGTATCCCTCCTGGCTAACCCCGTAGCTGTCTTAATAACCTGAAGCCTGTCCCCAGGCTAACTGTCTTGGTGCTGTCTCATGCTCTGTCTTGCAAACCCAAAAGTAGTTAATGTGACTTCAGCAGAGGGTCAGAATTATCCACTGTCAACTCTCTTTTGAGTTTCTGAGCTGCTTTTGGTCCTAACAGAGGCCTCCAGCAAGAGACGTCCCTAATCTCTACATGCCATTTCTGACAGCTCTTCTGTGTCCATCTGGAGTGTTAATGGTTGCTTATCACAGGGAAGGGGGAAGGTGATCAATAAAAGGTTCAGATATAATTGTGGATCAAATGTTTAAAGCAAACCTAGCCCTTCACTTGGTGTATCTCAGGATGAATGGAGTTGTGGGGTTATGTTTATGGCACAGATGACAATCAATATGTTGTTTAGCTCTCGTTACCACTTCCTTGAAAGTCCTGGTGTATTGTCTCTGTAATTTCCCAGGACTTTATAATAAACTGGTAACTGAACAAATATTATTTGAAACCCAAACATAAATACACTGAAGGGCATTTTTTTAGGATATTTTCAGTTCTTTCTTTAATTCATCCTTAGTTTTTGTACCTCTGTACAAGTGCTTTTATCATTTCTATCTATACTCTGATTTCTCTTGACTTTTTCAACATTTACCAGAAAAAACGTCTTTCTTCAACTTGTTCATGAGCAAATGTAAGCGTTTTGTAGCCACAATACTGTCTGGTATTGTCTGGTATAACCTCCTGTTCAGGGTATATGTAACTTCAAGGTTAGATCATGTGATTTTTCTCTTGTTCTTCACATTTCTTGTTTATGTACTGTTTATATGTACAGTGTTTTAGATATGTAATGTTTATCATACAGGTCCATGTTTCAGAAACATGTAAGAATGCAACTGTAAATTTTTAGTGTACCTTGACACACCTTTCAAACTGTGGTATATCCCTATGAAACTGTAAAATTTAATACAGTATAAATAAATGATTGGTTTACTAGGACTGTGAAAAATTTTTGCAATAATCCTAAATGTTACTCTTTTAACTAAGACTTTTCACTTTATATAAGCAGCTTTCTTTCTGATTTCATGGCCTTAATTGCTGAAGTCAGTGGTCTTCACTTATAAGGATTTCCAAAATGTAGGGAGCTGCATTTAATTCCTTGCATGTTATTGTTTTTCAGAATGCTTTCTAAAGTTCATCAGTTATTAATTATATTTCTCTTCTGTTCTCTTTACTAATTTCTTATTTTAACTTTTCTTTCAGTTCCAGGTTGACCTCTGCCTTGCTGGTAGAACATATATCTGTGAAAGCAGAGCACAGGACTTCTTGTCTCTGTTATTTTTGGCTTATGGAATGTCTGATCTTCCTCTGGGTCCTGCAGAACACTTTGCTGATTTATTTTATTTTTGTCTTTCTATCATATTTATTTATTTACTTGTTTCAGTTTTAATGCTCTTTTTTGGAGCTGGACTGTAATTTGTGCTCTCCTGAAGTGGTCAGAGTGCACAGTGCTGTGTCTCTACTACAGAAAAATGTAGAGGGATTCCTAGGAATAGGTAAAGCATTCTCAGTAGTAGGAGAGAAAGAAATGGCAATGTATTTGCAGTGATTCTAGCTGAGGGATGCTTGCTTCTCTTCATGTACTTCTAGGAGAGAGAATTTTTGTTGATGTTTCAATGGAAAGAGGAGATTTTGTTACAAGCATACCATTCAAAGACAGATGTTTCTCCCTGAGTAAAAGGGGTCTGGTGGTCTTCTGTGACAGTGATGATATAAAAGTGCCATTTACTTGATTTTTAATGAAAGCATCAACTACTTATTTCACATCCACTCAAAAAGAAGAGCTGTCGTAGTTTTTTTATCCTGTGTACTCACAAGGAAATACAACTGCATTGTTCTGAAGTTTGACTCTGCACTTTCACCTAATCAGAGCAATTTTCCTGCTTGTCATGCATAACATTACTACAGCTTTAAGCAATTAATTGGATAGTTCTGTACTAAGATATCCACAAACTGAAGACTTGTGGAGCATAATAGATGAGCTGTCTGCATCAGAACTGCAGTCTTAAAGATGACAACCTGCAACGTCCAGCAAAATTTCTTTTTTGAGTGGCAGTCCTTATTGCTGACACACATTTGATGCATGCTAAGCATATCCATTGCATGTCAGTTTATAGACCTATAATTCTGCAGACTTTTCAAATTTGTTATGAAATTCTAAGTATGAGTTTTAGGATAAAGCCTCATAGACTGAGATCCTGCACATCTCTGCTTGAAGATTACAACCTCATTATAAACCTCATCTTGTAAAAAAGTAAAATCTGTGTGTCTTTAACCAAGTTTTCTTGACTTATCATGAAATATGCTATGCACTGACTGGCTGTCATTCTTACCTTGGAGGAGCTGAGTTTGTTTAAAGTACATTGTAATGGTTTTGGTAGGGAGAGGTAATAGATGGCCCATGAGTAATGATGAAAAATATGATATAAAATGATCCAAAGTGTAAGGTTTAATTTCTCCAACAGCTCAGAGTTTCTATGTAAAACATTTATGGCAAAAAAAATTGTCTAAAGATTTCTACAGCTACTGAATAGAGAATGGTCCATCACTATAGTGCCTGTTTATGTATTATTGCCTTTTGCATCATGGACATGAATGAAAAGCTGTCAGAAAATAAGAGCAAGTGAAGTGAGCAAACTCAGTTGGTATAAAATCTCTTATTCCAAAAGTGCCAAAACCATGTGCGGGACATACTTAATCTGGATAATGAGATTACTAATGTAGATTATGCACAATTATCATTATTTGAATAATCTTTGTTATTAAAACTTCTCTTTTGAAAGGCAGCTAGCCTTACTAAAATCTTGAGAAAAATACACATTGTGGAGATGATAAAAAAGTGCAATGACTAATTTAGAGATCAGAGAAGGCCAAAATTATGGATCTATTTGTTTGCATTACTGCTTAGTCTTTAATTAAATTAGATTATGTGAATTAAGATTCTGTATTTCCATTATAATGACTGATAGCTTTCTCTGTGGGTTCTCGTGACCTACATAAAATAGGTAAGAGTGATAGAATAATACTTGTAACTTTCCAATGAGTGTTACAAAATCTGCTTTCAAACTTAGATATCTGTATATTCTGTGTTGCATTTGTGTTCTCCCACTAATTCTTTTTGGTCATATCAGGTATTTTTTTTTTATTTTAAACCATTTATATGATGACTGTTGTAGTTTTCTTAGTTGATGCAGTGATCTCACAGCATCTTTTAAATGTACTAGTTATTTCAACTTTTACAGTTAAATAGCAATTAATATATTTTGGATACCTATAGTAGGAATTTCCCCTTTAATTCTTAGGTCTGTGGTGTGTCGTCCAGTTGCTGACTACTGTGAACTTTCTGTCCATATGCTTCACATATTCAATTCAAATCATGTTCAGGACAGACTACAGCAACTTAAGGAGCAACATGAACTTAGAGTAGTTAGCTCACTATTTTCTCTGCTTTTGTCTGGGCTGGTCATGGCTGTTCCAGTATAAATGGGATTGGGTTGTGGCCAAGCAGATGCTGAGAGTGCAGTAAAGGCTCTAGCTTGACTGCTGAAGTCCTGCCAAAGAACTTAGAGCTTGCCAACATCCTGCTGTAATTTCTGAGTCAGGTAATATCCTTTCCACAACAGCCATTTAGGAACACAAAATCTTTTGAAACTCTTGATTGAGGGCAGCCATTGTCACATTAAGTCAAGTTCCTCTCAGCAATTAAAAAATTGACTGATTTCGGTAGCTCTAGGACTTTACAGTCCTTTTTTTTAGAATTATAATGTTGTTTGCTGTCAGCCAGGAGGAGCAAAAATAAGAAAATATTAAGAAAAATTGTCTTTTCTTTGTTTTTTTGAATTAAATGAGTAATTAAACAAAAATAAAATGGTTTAAAAAAGTAAAAACAACAAAACAAACATAAAAAATAAGAAGGTTAAAGACCTACCTCGAAATATTAATTTTTATTAAATTTTTTTTATAATTAAGCTCAGAGGCGGTGGGGAGAATGTCCAGTGTAACATCTGAAATGAAAGATACTGATATTCTTCAAACTAATGGATTTGTTTTGTTTGGCAGCTTAACTGGAATTTGTACTCTCCTGTGCACTCCTGGTATCTCTAGGGGATTCTTCGGGATCTTCTTGCCTCATCTTTCCCTTAGTAAAAGTTGCTTTTTCAAGCTGCATCACACACCAAAGTATTTCCTTCCTCTTGTTAGAATTCACTAAATAATTCCCTCGGGATATAGTTTGCTACAGGGGAAATAAAAGGAAGTGATATAACTCCTAACCTTCAGTTAGGAGTTTAAGAGTGAACTTCTCATCTTCAGGAGAGGCCAGACATGAGACCAATCATGTGGACAGAGAATTATTTACCAATAAGAATGAAGTGCAGGCAACCAGGGTCATAATAATCTAAGTAGGTGTTCTATCAGTCAGAAATACCATTGGGAAGAGGCACCTCCTGCTCTTGCAGAACTGGCACTTGCAAAGTTTTTCTGTAGGATCTTCCTACTGTAGATCAGGCTGCTCGAAAGATCATAAATTGCATAGCCAGATTGACATATCTATCTTGTTTAGCCATGCAGTTGCTGTCTGGTTTTGCTAATTATACTGAATATATAGTTAGACATAACATGGAGCAGACATAGAATCACAGAACCATTAAAGCTGGAAAAGATTTCTAAGATCATCGAGTTTGACTCTTAGCCCAACACCACTGTGTTCACCACTAAACCACGTCCCAATGTAAAGACTAAATTCCACCCAAAATAAAGAGAAATACATAATTAATATCTTCTTAGTGAACATCTTAATAGACAATAACAACACTTCCATTTTACACATATGGTATTTTTTCTGCAAGCTTCAGATTTCTGGAACTGAAAGAAATCTTTATGCTGGCCAGACTCATATTAGGCCTACATTGCCACCTCTCTTCTTTTCAGATTTGTTCGGCACAGTTGCTATTTCTCTTTCAGGAAGAATTTAATTTACTGGGTTGTTGTGTGTCTGTTTTTTCCTGTCCACAAGTGAATGGGAGAAGTTAGTAGTGGCAGGAAATGAACAAAGATATATGATTTACTAAGTGATTAGCTAAATTAGGGCATAAATGAGCTTACCTACTTGTATTTGTTCCTTGTTCAGATCAGCAAGAAAGTTGAGACAATCTAGAAAGATGCCAAGTTAGTGGTATTACAAAACATTTTAAGAACTGGAGGAAAAATATGAGTACATCATCTCTTGCATCATACAAGAGATTTCATTTGATAAAAGGGGTAAATGTGCGGTACTGACATCCAGTACCACATGAACAATTCACAGAATCACAGAATATTCTGAGTTGGAAGGGACCCACAAGGATCATTGAGTCCAACTCCTGACCCTGCACAGGACTGCCCCAAGAGTCACACTATGTGCCTGAGAGTATTGTCCAAATGCTTCTTGAACTCCGTCAGCCTTCGTGCTGTGACCACTTCCCTGGGGAGCCTGTGCCTGTTCCAGTGCCCAACCAACAGTGAAGAACCTTTTTCTAATATCCAACCTAAACCTCCCCTGACACAACTTCAGGCCATTCCCTCATGTCCTGTCACTGGTCACTGGAGAGAAAAGATCAGTGCCTGCCCATCCTCTTCCTCTCATAAGAATGCTGTAGACTGCAATGAGGTCTCCCCTCAATCTCCTCTTTTCCAGACTGAACAGACAAAGTGATCTCATACTGCTCCTCATTATGGGTTCCTCTCAAGGCCCTTTCCCATCTTCATTGCCCTCCTTTGGACGTTCTCTAAGAGCTTAATGTCTTTCTTGCATTATGGTGTCCAAAACTGCACACAATATTCCAGGTGAGGCTGCACCAGTGCAGAGCAGAATTGGGCAGTCCCCTCCCTTGACCAACTAGTGATGCTTACAATTCTAATAAGATTCTAAATCTGTTAATAAAGAAGTGAATATTCATTCATTCATTCATCGGCACAAATATTTTAGATTTGTCAAATTCATGAACAGACTAACAATTTGTGAAACAGAATAGAAGAAAAGCTACAAACCCCTATACACAAGGATGTATTTTTGTGAGAGGAAGAGATGTGGATAACCTCATGATTTGAAGTGATTTCCTGGAATGAAGTTTAAGGGAAAAGCTAAAAAAGAGAAAATAAACACCTTGTCAGGTTTTGCTAGTACAATAATAAGCAGTATTTGTTGTCACCACTGTAAATGTATGTAGCTAATATACAGTTAATAGCAAAGCAGAAGCTTCCCATGTCAGTATTAAATTGTAGAACTAATGCTTCTTTGGGGGGGTGACCTTTCCTTTGCTGTGTCACCTAATCTTTTGCCTTCATACATTGTCATAAACTACATTTTTCTTCTCCTGCTTTGCTCTGGCAGTATTTGTCATGTATCATTTTTTAATGCCCCTGCTTTACAGGAGCAGGAGTTCAATCAATTTGCTATTTTTATCTGTGCACATTGTCCCCATCCAGTCACTCTGTAGCACCTGACACTTTGCTTTTTCCCTTTCCCTTCTCCATCTCTCTTTTGTAAAGGATTGAGTTGTGTTTTATACCCTAATCCTTTCAAAATGTTGTATACCTTTCTAAATGATGGCAACCTTCTGACAAGGCAAGAAGATGAGAAAGCTAGAAGCCACATCAGGAGGACCTGCTATGTCTGCTGTGACAACAGGGGAAGAACACACTGACTTTCTCCATTAAAGTCTGAAAGCACCTGTGCTATGTTTCTGACAGAGAAGGAGGGAAGGTGAGGACCTGAACTGCTGGTCCTCTTCCATGCTGCCACTCAGCCCAGCCCTCAGCACTCTCCCTCCCTCCCCTCCTTCCCCTGTATCTCTTCCTTCGCACTGCCTAACAGCTGAAGAAAGTGTAAAATAGCAGAAGGCTTTGCTGAGAATTATGCAACTCATATCAAAATAGGAGAATTACCCTTTCCTGACTGAAAAAGCAGATAGACTAAAAGAAGCTAATTTGTGCCCATGTGTGTCACAGGCACTGCATTCCTGGGTTCTAGCCTGGATTAGTTATTATTTTACTCCTGAATTCACTTTAAAGAAAAAGCAGCATTCTTTTCCTTTTTTGCCTAGTAAGTTCCTCATTTACATGAAGCTGTCAAGCATTATGACATTTAATGTTAATAATGCCACTTTCATTATTTTACTGTAGGTGTGCTGCACTCTTATAAGAATCACTGGTATGAAACACAAATGTTTCTGATGGTACTGTCATAACCAGGGACATGGAGAGAAGCTCAGCTACAATGCCTGTTACAGGAACCACAAGAAGAGCTGATACTGTGCTGTCCCTGTCACTCTGTTCTTGTGGGGCAATACGGTGACTGTTTGTACTTGCATTGCAATAATATTCTCTAATACTATTCTCAAAATCATACTTTGGCCAACAGTGATAACTATAGAAAAGAAAGCTTAAACTGAAGTGCTCAGTCGGTCTGTAGATGTTACTCCTGAAGAACAGGAGATCAACTCCAAGACTAGAAGGTAAAATCAAAATCTCAAGGATTTTGTTCAACCTGCAAAGTCATAAAGGGAAATTTTAATATCATTTCATGATACCAGGACTTAAATCGTAAGACAAATGAAATATATGAAGTATTTGCCAACTTAAATATATTTTTTCCTACTGTTATCATAAGCAAAAAAAAAAAAAGTCTCCTTATGTTGTTTTTCTTTTTTCTGCACTGTCCAGTCTGGAACTTATGGTGCTGAAATGCATTAAGAGGTAACAACATATCATGTTCATTCTGAATAGTAATGCATATACGATGGGTTATGAATTAAAAACCCTGACAGCTTTCTTGTGATGGGTGGGTAATTTAATCTGTTTCATCTTTAAGAAAGAGAAGATGAGAGAGGATGATGGTCGACAAAGTTTTCAAAAAACAGTAGTAAATCTAGGATTATAAATCAGTGTTTTTCTCTTCTTATTTCTGTGTTCACTCTAGTATGTATACTAAACGTTAAGAGAGAGAGACTGTCCTCATAAAATTCTAGCTCAGGTTTGAAAATCCAGGTGTTCTGAATAAGCATAAAATTTTGTGTGTTCCCTTCTAAGGAAAAAGTTCAAAAGACTTAGATGTTTTGTGTAATTGGGATAAGCAACAAGATTTCATGCTTATCCAAATAGTGCTCAACCTCTCAGTCTTTGAACTTTTCCCTAGAAGGGAGCACTAGTTGTAGAGATGGGAAGGGCCATACATAGAGGCATTCAAGGAAAGAGAAAGTACAGAGAAAAGAGAAGGGGTAACTAAGTGTGTCTGTGCATCTATGTCTGTGTGTGAATATGGAAGTGCCTTTTGCAGTGGTAGGGAAGATTTACTTTGGAAGCAGCAGAGAAGAAAAAGGTCATGGAAATATTGCATGTATAGTCCAGTATTATACAGGATTAAGTGTTTCGGTCCAACCTTTCAAAGGAGTAAACTTGTGTTTCAGCTCATACATACAGTTTATTGAAGTACTTGAAAATCAGTCCATATGTAGTACAATAGACTGGGATCCAACTTTGAATTCTACCATGAAAATAGATATGAAATCAGTGAATTGATAACCTAATTTTCTGCCTTGTATTGAAAACAACAAAGTAATTATGTTAAGACGTGCTAGTAAAATAACTGCAGCTAAGGAATGCCTGTCCTTTACTGTGTTTCTCACAAATGCAGATTGTTTCAATGAAATATGGGCTTGATGTTTATTAATCAGAACAGAATTTATAATAAAGTGGTTATATACTCATTTACAGAGTCTAAAGGAATGATTTCAAGATAGGATGTTACAAGAAATAATAGAGTAATGGAGTCAAAGTTACTTTAAAAAGGCACACGTATGCAAATCCCATTACAAAATGAACCATGGCTGCTTTTCTGAGCTCTTTATTAATTTGCCAGTCAAACTGGAAGGTCTAACGGAAACTCTGTATCTGCTACTGGCTGAATGAAAGTAATGAACCTAATTCAGAAGTTTGAAAGTATAATTTAAATGAATACTCATTTAACTGAGTTGAAAACTGTTTTCCCAGGTAGTGTTTGTTCACAGCTATCCCTTTTAGTGCCATTCATTAAGTATTCAGTGAGAATCTGTTAATTTCCTCTATGTGGATAACAAGCTTTTTATTGAACTCCATTATAAGAAACTTATGTACTTTTAAAATTCAAAACTGTTTATAAACACATTTTTGAATTGAATGCAGCTGCCTAAAAAAAGGTCTCTGTTGTCATTGCAGACAAGCTGATGTATCCCAACCTGATTTTTGCTGCCATCCCAGAAATATTTAACTTTCCCAGAGGACCTGTGTCATATCTGCCTTATAAATATCTCAGATAGCCCAAACAGCTCTAGATGCCTATGTTTCGACAACTGAGTTGAGACATGGGTCTCCGCTGACAGAAGCTCAGATACTCTCACTTATGGAGTCCTAAATTTAAACCAACAAAAAAATCACATCCAAAATGTCACATCAATGACTGTTTACTTCAGCTGTTAAATGGTTAATGAATGTCTGAGACAGATAATTAAAAAACTCGGTGTCTTACAAAACAAGTGGCATATTGAATGCATACACTGAAAAACTTCTAATGCAAAGAAAAACGGGGTTTAGTAAACAGGTAAAAAATGTCAGCCATGTTGAACCAAGGCTCAGGCATCACTGTCTCAAATTTTGTACTGCTTCACAACTCACAAACTGTATATTTATACTTTATATTTATAAAAAAGATTACCTTTTGGGTAACTCTTTCATTTAAATTGCTGAAATTTTGAGACCAAAGCAGGATATCAATTATTACAGGATTTGGGATAAGATTATTTTGTGGATTTATCTGTTTCTTGAATTCCATTTTTTTTCCTAGTAAAAATTGTTCTACTTTAGATGATCTTCTGGGTCGAGGGAAAAGTTCTCAGCCAGGTGCAGTAGGTCTTTCTTCAGTTCACGTAGATAATCCAAGTACACAGGAAATAACTCTGCACTTAGGAGTGAGGGGGGAATCAGACCAGATAATTCATCTTCTCTTCATTGTTCCTCCCAAGCGGTGGTGGAGACAAACCTTTCAGCTGAAAGAAGTTAAGTGTGTTGCTTCACAATTTTATTTTTCATAGAGTTTGGTGTTATTTCTGGTTGTTAGTTTGTTGTTTGATATGGTAAGAGGAATGAGACAAACTTGTGGTTGTTCTAGACATCATAGAATGAATATCATTCCCTATCCAAAGAAAGCATGATCTTAGTATAGAAGATCAGACAAATAATGGCAAGAAGGATAGGGCATTCACTTGGTGGTAGTATTTGAGGATCACTCCAACTCCGCATTAAGAAAAAGCCTTATTTACTTTTGTTTCATTTTTCAGGTATGATTAGGTGAAGGGAAGGCAGTACAGTGAGAAAGGAGGCAGGGAACAGAGTAGGTTAGAAGAGAAGAGGGAAGGGATGTTTTATCCCAGTTCCCTTCAGGCTACTTGGCAATCTTTGTTGTTTTTTTCTTCAGATTTGACACTAAAGCAAAAAGGACTTTGCAGGAGCTTGCTTTTTCCATAACAGTATCAGGGAACTTTGAACATCTCTGTCCCTCATCTTGCCATTGAATCCTCATACTTCCCTGTAGTTGTTTGTGTAATCATCAAAGAAACGGTTGTAGCACTCCTTTTACTTTTCTCCATAGTGCTTCAGCCAGAAGTCATCTGGCTTTCTCCCTATGTCGTTTTGGAAAAGAGTGAGCAACTGAAACTAGGGTTATTAGCAGTAACAGTGCAGTTTTTGCTTAGGGTATCTTTGTCTCCACTTTTTTCCACCCTCTCCCCAAAAAGCTTAAAAGACCTTGGGAAGTTACTACCACTATTGCTGAAGCTGGAACCTCCCTGCATTTCTGTATTGGGCTCCCCTTCCACAAGACAGTTCTTGCATGGAAAGTTGCTGTGAGACATCTACTGTGATACAGATAGCATTCCAAAATAACATAGATGTAGATATTTCCAATTAGCCAGGAATACTTTACTTCCATGGTTAGTTTGCACATCTTCTAAATGAGAGAGCCACATCAAATTGCACTAGCTTGCTGAAAACATATTCCTATAGGAATAGCAGCGCTTTGCAATACTTGTAACAATAGACACTTATCTAATTGAATTTCACACTTTGGTGGGGTTTGCAGACAACAGTGTTAGTCACAATGTATTCAGAAGAAAAAAATATATAGAGGGTGATAAGGTGTAAGAAGGGTAAATTTACAGTCAGTTTAGGGTAGCTGAGAGTTTACATGAGTCTAGTCCACTGAGAAAAAAAGATTTACTTCCTTGTTATTGAGATGTTTTGGACTGCCATACTTTTGTTTCATTTATAATTAATCCATTTTTCTTTCTGGATGTGTGAGAAAACTTATGGTGAGATGATAAATAGAATAATGAGGCATTGATCTTCTATCATTGCTTGTCTTCTGTGAATTTCGCAAATCTTGCTATTTTTTCTCCAGTGAAATGATGCTGAATTATAATGTGTTTTGCTGAGATGAGGCTGTGTTATATGTACTGACACAACAGGTAGTATATAGCTGGATCAGAAGAATATTCAAGATGTAAGGCTATGTTCAAATGAACCTATATAACTGCCTAACTCTATTAACATTCTCCTTCAGCCACATGATTGTTCTAATGAGAAAAGCAAGCATTATTTTAAATAGTATGCAATATATATTAAAACTTGCCTCATATTTTTCAGTATTTTCCAGATTAATGCCCTCTATTTTATTGAACTGCATTTTATGCAAGCTAATGCTTATATATCCTATGAAAAGGATTGAGCCCTTCTCCTCTTGTCCAGTAGATGTAGCAAGAAGCTGAACCATTTTCTGACTTCTGCAGGTTGTTAGGAGCTCCTGAAGCTTTGCAAAACATAAAGGGACATGTGGGCCTTGAAGTTGGATTGCTAGGACCTAGCACACAGTGGGAATTTCAGATGTATGAGTGGTTGACAAGAAATTTGCAAAGTCTGCAAAAACTTGCAAGAGTGTACACTCTTAATAACCCCTAATTTTTTCTTTTTCATTTGATTGTTTTTATTAACTTTCCTATCTTCTGGCTCCCAAGTATGAAGCTGATTAGTGACCTGGCTTTACAAGTTTATGCTCTTATGACAGCAATTCCAGCAACACAGATCTTCTAGTACTTTTTAGCAAGCCTTACTGTTAGCTTTATGTGAATTTTAATAAAGTCTAAAGCCACAAATCCAAAATTCTTTGCTTTGGTTTTATTTTAGATCTGAATCTCCTTGAGAATATTTTTTTTCTTTGCTGCCATTGGCAGATGAGCTAATATCCCTTCGAAGCAAGCAAAGCACATAATTACTTACATGAAAAGCAAGCTCTTTGGGAGAATTCTCAGCTAAACCCACCCCTTAGAGGAAAATAGGAAGGGCACTGGCAATTAGATAAGCTGCACTTCAGACATGAACAAACACATTTATCAGATAATTAGTAGATACTTTCCTAGGTATTTCTGGCAACAAGATCCAAAAGCAGTGCTAAAGCAGGTAAGCTCATCTGATGAGAAAAGCCCTGTGGCTGAAACAGACTGTTAACTTGAGGGGGAGAAATGTCCTGTATTATAAATCCTTGCATGCTTCAGACATCCAGTGTTCTTCGTTTTGAGTCTTCAGCCAGTGTTACCAATTCTTCTCCCATAAACTGGAAGGCAAGAACTGTCACATTCAAAGAAAGAGCAGCCTTCTGTGAACTGTCTGCCTCTTGCAGGGGAGAAATCCCACCTTAAAGAACCTGAGAGAGGTATTTTGGGCAGAGTGAGGTGATGTAGCAAAGGCACTGAATAAAATTATCCAGAAAAAAACTTCTAGTTCACATTTCTTCTTGGGATTAGGGCTTGGCTGTACTATGCTACAATCTCAAAAATGTTATTTTGGCAGAAGCTGGCTTATCAGTAAATTTACTATTGAGATGGATGGCTCCAAACAGTTTGCAGTGACCTCTGGAGGTTTCCAGATTTCTCTTTGGACAACATGGAAGCCTTAGAAGCAAGTCTTGTAATGTTTTTTTTTAAGTAGAGAGGAGAGTTAATTTGTTCATAATGGTGGGAATGTTCTGACAATTGTAGTAGATAATGAAGTTGTTGTCTACTCTTTAATGATAATTAAGAGAATAAAATATACTACAAAGTTGTTGCAATTTCTATGCTCATGTATGTATATCGATGTATGTATAGATGTACATTTATATATATATAAAGAATACACATGAAAATAGTCTGGTCATTTACTTTCATAAATTAGAGAATGATCCTTTTAATGATCAAAAATGTTAAAGGATTGAACCACAAAGCGACTTAACAATCTGATGTTTTCATTCAATAAATAAATCATTCCAGCCCAGTCAATATTATTGTGAATAAATATATTCTTCAAAATAAAAAGCACTAGTGATACTTCAAGGAACAAGTTTATGAAACAGTCTTTGAAATGTTCTTCCCCCAGTGAGGTATATGCTTGTAGAAAATTTTTATAATCGTTTATCAATTATCAAAATAATAAACCATAATCTTCTGAAAATTTTAACATGGTCTCCATTGTTACTGGCTTTCACCTCTGAATTTCTCAGCATCTACATATATATTTGTAGACATGTGCATTATATAATGTATGGAATACATGCTTATCCAACAGCTATAAGGGGTTTTTGCACACATGAAATTAAACACAGTTTTTACATGAGTACAGATACATTATTTTAAAAAATATTTCAATAATAATTTTTATTTTTATTCTAATTATGAATAAATGTTTTTAAAGGGTAAGCATTTCAAAAATAATGGTGATACCTGTTCCCCAACTAGTCTTATGATACACAGTCACCATAGTGTAATGTGATGGAAAAGACAATGTCATGTATTAAGTTGCAAACTTTCCTCCGAACTGCCTTAAAAATATATTTATTCATTTGGCAAGCTTTTAGGTATCTAAGCATGTCTGATTTTAATCTGCTGCTATATGAAAATTGCCAATCACAGGTTGCACAAAAATGAGGGACAGTTGTAATTTTAGCACTGCTGCCAAGAGTAATTTCCTCCAGAAAGCAACTTTCAAAAGTCTTTGTTTCATAAGGTGAACATCAAGTGAAACTTTATCATTCTCAAGCACTAAAATCTATCCCATGTGTGCTGCTATGGCTTCAACAACTATATACTTTACTCAGACTGACCAAAGAAATAAGGATTATCTAGCATTTTAAGGAAATGTTATTTTCATTTTGGAAGTGAGATCACAAGACTTTATGAAATACCTACCTCTAAATATCTATTCAGAGTGGTATTTGTTTAAAGTGAGCTATCTGAAAGCTACACATCTAAATGCACTAGTCATTTATATTTTCTCTATAATCAGCAGGGAAAAACATGCATCTCCTGAGGGCAGTTCTTCCTTGGTATACATCAAAACTAGGTGGGATGAAACACCCTCTGGAGATGTCTATCTGCATCCATTAACTATAGAGGGAACCTTTTTTAGATTAGCTTTCTCTATCTAGAGGTTAAAGACCTAATGGAGCCAAGACTCTCTCTTACTGTAACACTAATGAAAGATGCTGCCAACCCCTCAAATAATTTTCAAAAAAAAGAAGAGGGAATGGGACCCTGGCCCTACACAAACTTCAGCAAGCCTACCACTGCTGCTTCCAGGTTGAAGCCTGTTTACATGTGTGCAAAATATCCAGCTTCAATCTAGTCGTTCTGCCCCTTGAATAAATGTTGTGATTGTGTAAAGCTATTTTACAAGCATAGCAAGCTTCTGCAGCTGCAACATACTGATTCTAGGAAGAGCTATAATCTATGTAACGTTTGTACTTTACTAAAGTGAATGTTTTCTTACAGCATTTAATTCTTTGGTTATACAGTTCAAGAAAATGCCTAAATACCTCTTGCCTTTGTTCAGGTATTTAAAATACTGATAGTCTGCAAATGAAGGCAAGAGTAGACATCGTAGGCAAATTATTGGGATCCAGTTTTTGAGAAAATGTGTTTTAGGATTTTTGTTATGTTATCATACTATCTTATTGTATTATTCCCTTTCATTGTACCCCCATTTTCCCTTATTTTCCCTAAGCCTTCAAACCCTGTGTTTCTATTGGCCAGTTAGTGCTGTATTGCAGTATCAACCTTATATGCCCATTTCTTCCTTATATAGATATACTCCTCCCCTTGTTCTCCCTGTATGGTCCTAGTTTGCATACTCTGCCCTTGCTCCTCCCCAGTTACTCCTCTTGTCCCAGCAAATTCTGCTCCTGCCCTATAAAAGGCAGGAGCCATGATAATAAAGTGTTCCATTTTGCACCTAACATTGAAGTGTCCAAACCCTCATTCATATTGGGCTGTTGAGGATGCTGAGAGCCTGTTTCCCACAGCAAATAGAGATAACTGCAGCCATCTTTAAGCAGAATCAGAGCATGAGTAGATGATGGCACCTGCTTTGCTACAGTGAAAAAATGTCATCACCCAGTGTATTAAAAAAAAGTAAGTTACTTGATCCTTATCTTAAGGCTGATGAATTCAGTTGTGCCTGTGCTACTGAGAAACTTTGGGCAGGTCCACAAACCAATGGACACTGATTTATTTTCTAAAAACTTCTGCATTTTGTGAAGGGTGTTGGTGACTGTGAGCAGGAGCAGACAACCTTGGCTGACTTAAGTATGTCACAGACAACAGTCAGACTTATGGCAAACAAAAAGGAGAAAAAGGACTTCTACAGTAGTGGCTTCTCTATCTGATTAGCAGAGAAATATTTATGCCTTTATACATTTAGCCAGCATAGATCACTACTTATATCAAAGGATATCTCTAAAGTGGGAAACATTCTTGAAACATGGAAGATAGCAGTGTCAGATGAAATGAGAATTAATAATAAGAAGTTTGGAGAAGGAATTCGCAGAAGGGATTGAGCAGGCAGTAAATAACAACCACAACAATAAAATGGCACAGGGAGAGGTGCACCCAGTATTTCTGAAGAAAGAAATTATCCAATAATGCGCACTGATTTTGATAGCTCATTTGCTGAGCAATAAGTATCGATTTATGTACAGTTTTGAACACAGACAAATGTAGACTTCCATGCTACTCTTGCAAATAGAAATAAAGGAACAATAAAAAAAGCAGGTAATAAACGCTTTGTTCTGGAGCCTGACTCCAGTGCTGTTTCCTGGCTACTTTCTTCAGCCCCTGGATGACTCAGTGAAAATATTTGGAAAATGCATCTGTCTTCCTCTACTGCATCAATTATGCAGCATACAGTTATTCTTATTTAGTGTTACCCTTAGTCAGATAATGCATCCTTTATTCAGTGTTTTAGAAGTTTCTTAAACCAGCTGCTTTGGTGAGTTTTTGAATAGATAGCATTTCACAGCAGCAAGGCAATCCTTAATGATATTGTAGGCAGCTGCTTGTGAAAGGTATACATGTGTCCATGACATAAACCTCTAGTCTTATAACAAGAAGTACTGGATGACCTTAAAAGTGCTGGTACCAGTTCTATCAATTCTTAAGCAAGATGAAGTTCATAAGAACCACTCTGTAAGTTTTAGATTTATACTTCCTAAAACAATAGACTCTTACTATCTTAATGTGGCAAACATCTTAAGAACAAACTTAGTGCCTGACAAAAAAGATAGAGCAGGCATCAGTTATTGTAGTTTCTATGGGAGCTCTATTATGTAGGAAAAGCTCACTTTTTAATATTTGCAACTGCTGTGAGATCTCAATAGCAGTTCATGTCAGGATTTTTTGAGCTGATTTTCCCTTCTTTTTTTTTTTTTTTCTCAAAGTGGACCTGTCTTGTCTTTAAGCAATATCACTGATAACTCTCAATTTTGATGGTGGGATTTATTTTCTATCGTCCTCCTAAACTGTATGCTCTGAGAAATCCAGGGTAGTTATAGGAGTCCCTTCTTACTTCTTTTGTACGGACCTTGCAAGCTCTGTAATAGCCTGTGCTCCTCAGCAGCAGATTGCATGGGGTTGGGAAGGTCAGGATGATTTGCGATCTCTTCCTTGTGCGACAAGTTAGTTTTGGCCGCAAATACACTCAAATACCGTATTACGCTTTGATGGCTTTCTAAAGTTGTTCTGCCCCCACACCCTGAAGAAGATGGATTGTTCATGATCTGTGTGTAGGATGCCACTGCTGTAGTCTGTCTTCAGCTTCAGCTCACATATCTCACCTCTGGGGAACATCACTGTGTAATTGATGTTCAGTATGCCTCAAGGGGTTAAAAGATTAATGCACCACAAAGGTATCCTGTAAGCTGCAGTTTTAAAGAGCTAGGCTGTGATCCACAGTGTTTGGTTTCATTAAGAGGTTAAAAAAGAAGTTGTACCAGAATGTATATTCAGCCAGCAGCTGTAAATAGTTGAAGGTTTTTTCTTTCTGAAAGTTTTTGTTGTTTGCGTATATGATTTCACCATAAACACTGAGTAGGATTATATTTGACAGCAATATTTTCTTCAATACAGATAGTGAATCAATATACAACAATGACTATTATTTTAAGAATTTCAAAACAATTTGTGTAATTAAAAGAATTTATAAACATAACTAAATCCAGAAACCCTGATTTCCCTTCTTGGGTTGTAGTGACTTTTGTGAAGTCTTACGACTTCAGTAAGAAATTGCAAATGTCCAGAGCAGAAAAAAATCATCTCCAAGAGCATATATGCTTATATATATGCACACACATATAAAAATATGTACATATCCTCTCACCCTCATTTGTAATTTTTTTTCTGTAAATGATTAGCTCTGAGAACATTCTGTCAAGGACACTTATAATAGGCAGATAAAGTGTTATTTCAGTGATTGTATGGAGAGCTGAGTAACATTAAACTTTGAATGTGAATGGATTTTTTTCCCAGTAACAAGCTTAGATTTCATATCTGATCTGGGCTTAACAATAGCAGTATAAGGCAAAAGAGAAAAAAACCTTTTATGTATATTCTGTTTAAATTAAGTGTTCTACTTTTTAAATTAGATGTGTAGAAGTTATTTCACTGAAGCTGGAAATTAAGTTCATTGAAAGCATTTGGCCATTAGCATAAATATCATAGAGGATGATAAAAAAAGTTAAGAAATGGCATGACCTGAATAAGCCATTAATATTAAAGCTGCAGTTTGGCAGATATTTAAACAATAGTGAACATCACCCTTCTGGCCTGTCTCACTGGAGGAGTCTTCAATAGAAAAAGTGGTTTTGGTCTCATCTGAATCCAGACTCAATTCTAACTATTTCTATGTAACAATATAATACAACAATAATGTGCTTGTGTCCAGTGTAATTTGTTCAGCATTTTCAGGCAAGTTCAAAAGGCCAGTTTAGAATAGGTATCCCTGGTCTTCAGCCTAAAAACTTGAAGCAAAGGGTTTATCACATGCTGGATTAAACTCCAAAGTTGTTTAATTCCGAGATCACCCAATAGATCTCTCCTGCCCCTGCTTCAGCTACTGATCTGCAGACATAATCCACATTTATGTCAATGCTTGATGTGGTTGTAGGGTACTAAATACTTGTACAATCCAAGGAAGTTGGGGAAATTTGTCAGCTTGAACTGCAAGGAGTTCCCAATTCCTTTCCGTATTTATCAAAACTCAACAGAGCTAGAACAAAATTGAGTAATCAACCTGTGCAGGTTTTTGA
Source organism: Corapipo altera (assembly GCF_003945725.1). Classification (NCBI taxonomy): domain Eukaryota; kingdom Metazoa; phylum Chordata; class Aves; order Passeriformes; family Pipridae; genus Corapipo; species Corapipo altera. The sequence goes on from NW_020884888.1 coordinate 3,840,560, forward strand.
CAAACAAAACCACTGTTCTCATGATAACAATTGGTGTTTAAAAGGTGTCATGTTTGTAATGAATCACTGGAGATGGTTTTTTTTCTCCTGTTTTTTTGTACAAGAGTGTGGGATGAGAAGACCACGTTTGCCTCTTCTTAAATTGGCTTGAAAATCCTATTTAAAAATTCTTCTCAATGCGTGAATGAATCAGAATGGCTTAGAAAAATGGAGTAGAAACCTTAAGAAAAAATAAATGGGTTGAAAACAGAAGCAAAGAACAGACAATGCAGAAAAATATGGAGACTCTAGTATATAAAAAAAGACACCTAGAAAAAAAAAAACCCAGCATACTGTGGCATATGCAGCACTTAGTGTATCTATTTATGTTGAATTTTTCCTAACTGATAGAAGTTTCCATGTATCTAGAATGTATTTATTTTGAGAATGTATAAGTTTTTCACAGAAATATTCTGGCTTGGAGATTAGAGAGATTGCCATTATCCATATAAGTAAGGTGGTCCCCCTTAAATTGGCTTAGCTCCCACAGCTGAGCTATGACAAACCAGCTTTCAAATCCTCCAGACATCACGAAGTTCACAAGTCTTCAAACACTACATGGTTTGACTGTGTCAAAAGCAAGGTGTGCTGCCTTGTGGTAACAAGGTGGGAATCATATAACAAGTTGCTGGAAACAATGGAATTACACAGTAAGTTAATTACACAGTTATCAGGAGATACAAAAGCCTGAGAGGACAAACTATGGCTATACCTCAAAGAGGTGAGGACCACAGCATCAAGACAAATGGGGAATCTCTGCAAGATCACAAATATTTTTTAATCTTGTAACACTGGTTGCAAAACAGATTTTAAAGGCATCATTTGGTTTGAATGACAGGTTACAAATTACTCAGACAATGCAAAAATGAACCTCAATATTACCCAATGGTTAGTGCCTTTTTCAAGCTTTATTAATTAATTCATTTAATTTTTTTATTTTTTATTTTCTCTATTCAGTTTTCTTTGTTCTTGTTCTAAGAATCTATCCCAACTTTCACATAAAATTGTACATTCATATGACATCACCCAAGGGATTAAAAACATAGTCCTTAGTTTGTTTAAAGAAACTAAACTGATCTTTACCACAGAAGTTAGTTTGAATGAAATGTTTGAGGACCCCCTAACAGATCCCTTGTTAGTTCATAAGGCACTAGTCCTTAAACAAGTAGACTATAATTCTGTGAACCACATGAAGCTTTTGCAAAAAACCCTGAAAACAATACAAACTCAATTCAGTGTACACAGCATCAAGTACCTAGTACAGCCTGAACACTTTCACTGCAGTTGCCAAAGGTTTTGCACAAATTCAGCTGTACCTCTGTGTGAAATGAGATAATAAGAATTACAGTACCTGCTTTTCTTATTTTTGGTCTGATTAAGTTTATATGGCAGACTTCATTGAGGGCTGTTTATTACTACGGGTAGTGTTGGTGCCCAATCCCACCTGGGGCCTGTAGGCATGATTAAAAGCAAGCAGTAATTACAAGCAAATAGAATATATATTGTTAAAAATTTCAAATGTAATCTGTTAGGTGATTTGGAGTGATTTTATGTGAGTGCCTTCTGAGAACTGACAAACTTTCACATTCCTTCACAGAGAGAAGTATCACTCTGAAGGCTCTGTGAATTGGAGTAGAGGATGAATGAGTGCACAAAGAGCTGGAAGAGATGAAAGGGAGATCAACGTGGACAGCAAGGATGAAAAACATCACCATTTGTTTTGGCAACTTTGGGAATGAAGCAGGAAGAGCTAGAGGAAGTTGGAAGGTGTTGAGAAGTTCAAGTTGAGAAGGAAGAGGCACTTCAGGAAAACAACTTCCCTCTAAGGTGAAGAAAGCATACCAGCCTGTTTATTCTTAGACCAGTGACAAATACAGTGGTACTGCTGTCACTGATGCTTTTGGTACCAAAAGTGTTACAGTAGCAATAGGAGCAAAACTAGTTGTCAGACTAGAAACAAAATACAGGACAAAACAACATCTTTCATTCCTATCTCTAGAGTTGCCACCAAGCAAAACTATTCTGTTAATATTTTATTATTAGTCATAAGTACAGCAAGGAAGCTATTACAAGTGAAACACTAGAACAGACTGAGTTGACAGTAAGCTGAAACATGCCTAGGGCAACCAACTTCTTTTTTTAGTGTTGTGACTTTCTAGCTTTTGCTTGTGATGAATGGCATGTCAAAAGAATCCCTAAACTCCTTGACTGATTATTAAAGTTACTGAACCAATGATCTGAAAAAAAGCCAAATCTTGGGGTGACTATTTGTAAGTCACTATTTTATTTTTTTTTTTTTTAAATATCCATGTTAACCTGTCCTTTCAGATCCTTAATTCTTCTACTGCTTTTATATTTACTTTTCCAAATGAGACTGAGCTTCCAACAAGAAGGATGCCTGTATTTGGAAAACTCAGTCCTGTGAATGTCAATAAACCCCTTTCCCACTCCCAGTCATTTTCTGGATAGGTTCATTTATGAACCTATAAATAAGTTGAGAGAGTTGGGGTTGTTCAACTTGGAGAAGAGACAGCTCTGGGAAGACCTGACTGTGGCCTTTAAATACTTAAACAGCCTTGTAAGAGAGAAGAGACAAAGTTTTTATTAGGACCTCTTGCAAAAGGATAAGTGGTATGGTTTTAAACTGAAAAAGGACAGGCATAAGGAAGAAATTCTTTACTGTGAGGGTAGCGAAACACTGGAACAGGTTGCTAACAAATGTGGATACCCTATCCCTGGAAGTGTTCAAGGAAAGTTGGATGGTGCTTTGAGCAACATGGTCTAGTGAAAGGTGTCCCTGTCCATGTCAGGGGGCTTGGAACTAGATCGCCTTTTGAGGTCCCTTCCAACCTAGACTATTCTATGATTCTATGCTAAGCACAAAGTTTATGAATTAAACTACTCTGTGAATGCTAATCTGAGACTCATCCTGATGACTGAAGGCCAGGTGTCTGAAGACAAGAGCAAGTCAATTTTTTTCAGGCTGTGTCTGAATATGTTGTGAGCTTTAGCTCATTTATCTACATAAGCTGTAAAGTTTCAGTTTTCATATGCTGTTACTTTCATTTTTAGATCCTTGACTTGGTTGGAAGTGGAGCTACCTCCACTAAAACACTTTTGGAAATCAAGAGCTCCCTCATTTCATCTGATGAAGGACTTCAGAAATTTATTTGTATGTAGTAACTACCCTGACTGACCTCATAAAAGATAATCTCTCTCCTTATATATATTGCCTTACTAATTTTGTTTGACATGACGCATAATCTTAAACCAACTAACTATGTAAACTCCTTATAAGGTCTTTTTTAACATCTTTATTTTACTGTTGTATGAATAGCAACTGTCAGGCCATAGCTCTCCACTCTTCTGGTGTTACTGCACATTGCAATTGCTTTCCAGATCATTTTGGTACATGTTGCTTGCATACTTCACTGCAGTTACTCCTCTCTTCTGAATGTTGTGCCTGGAAGGGACGAGCGGGCTGACATTAGTGGGGATAAATGACTTTTAAAAATTAATAAGCAGTACAGGCTTGATGTTTGCTTGATAAAGAAGAGTCATGCATTTGTCCAGTTGGAGGAGCTGCTGTTCTCAGTTTAAGCCATCACTTTCTATGAGTTTTTAGGGGAGAATATAGCTGGATATGTTCCTGTGTTTTCGCTGCTGTGAATGTTATCACTCGGTAGAGTTCTTGTGGAGACTGAAAAAGACTTTTCTGTGAAGAGTGAAGTTTGCATTCTGTATCAGGCAGCAGTGTGATTGCAAAAGAAGATAAAATTGTTCTTCAGAAACTGAGGACATTTGAAGAAGAATTTTCATATGTTACTGTGAATACTGAGCTATTTTCATAACATGAAAAAAGGAAATCATGAATTGTTAACTTAAGAAGGGATTGAAAGCAAAAAATTGAAAAGTCTATTAGGCTTATTTTTACATTTTATAATTTTTCAAAGGAAATTAGGAAATAAATTTATGTTGTTGTTTTTCTGATTGAGTTGTTATGAATGCCATTTTCAAATTTTATGAAAAATACAAATTCTAAATCACGCATATCTAAGAAGAAGCTGATGCTGAACATTTCTTCCAAGTGAGGTAGCTTTTACACATTCATTTTGCTTACTCAGTGGTACAGAAAAATACATAGTTTTAGAATGTTTTATTGTGGAGTCAATTCAGGAAATGAAGAAGGAGAGAAACCTTCCATGAATAATGTCAGATAGTCACAGCTATCCATAATACATTCTGTGCGATTCAGCATGGAAACAGGTATAGGCAGCTGCTTTATTCTTCTAGCACTCTTACCATGTTAGCAGACACTCACAAATGAGTCAACAAATTAGTCAGTGTTTACCATTTAAAAACATATTGCTCAGTCGCTTCTGTTTTAGGAAAGGTTTGGTTACATTTAATCCTTCTAATCTTTTGATTGTACAGAATTATTCTGAGGCACGTTACCTTCCTCCCCACTGAACTCAGACAACATGACACTATCTTGTTTTTCCTGTAATCAGAAGCTAATGGGGACTATACAAACTGCTCCCTTCCCTCTACCCCATTCTTCTCCACCTCCCTCTGAGGCAATCAAACTGTGTAATCATTAGAGAGACTAATCGAGACAACAGGATTAAGATCCAGAAGCTCACTGTAAGCCTCTGCTGAATAGTTATCTCTAAACAGGCCAAGAATAGAAGCATGAGTAAGTCAGAAGTTCTCTAAGAAAATCATAGGTCAAGTGTGAAAGAAGGATGTAAACTTAGGTTTTGGTGTGTGAGGCTTCTGCTACAGTACAAGTAGCATGTGCATTTCCTTTTTTAAAGGATACATGTTCTTTTTAAAACTCTACCATAACTTATATTTGGGAGTTGTCTGCCCTGTGTTTCTTTGCTTATTCATAGCATACATAAAAATCCTTTTTGTATGTGCTTGTGGTGATGGCCTGACAGTAAGCTTTCGTGTATATGAGTGCTTACTCAGCAGAAGATATCTCAGAACCTGAAGTGTGAAGTGTATTAGAAATATTCAAAAGCTTAGTGACAAGTAAGAAGTAATGTATATAGAGCACAACTTGAGAAGAAAAGGACAATCAACTCCTAGTTCTCTGTGTGTCCGAGAGAGTACATCCATGTAGGAATGCTAGTCTATAAAAATATTCTTTAAGCATGAAGAGATGAACTGTGCAAAACACCTGAAGGAATAAAAAAAAAAAGATCCACCAAGGCTGGGGTAAAATAGTTTTCAGCTGTTAATTGTCGAAGATATTAGAACTAAATAGGAGGCTGGATTGCCAGAAAATCCTTATAAGTTTATTTATTTATTTACTGTCAGGAGAAGACATGTTTACAGTTGGTGACAATTCTAAAACAAAATAAATGTGCAGCAGTCTTTAAGAGAAACCAAAGATAAAAGTGTTGATCTTTATTCTTATTTTAATAGGCCATGGTTGCATACATATACATTTATATATAAGTACTTAATTCTAAAGAGAGGGAGAAAAAGCATGGCAGGCATGTGTATGTCTGTGTGAAATATAAATACATGTTATCTGAATGGAATATGGATTGACTGTGCATGCAGTACTTGGTAATGGGCAGTGGTAAATGTACTGGCCAGACACCAATTGAAAATGCAGAGTTGTTTGCTTTTACTACAGTAATGAACTGATGATTTATTTAACAAACCCCCTGTTATTGTAATTCAATAAATTTGCTAATTTAGTGATAGGATCTTTATTTGTAAACATCAGTTTTGCCAAGATGCTATTCTTTCACTCATTTCAATAAATTTGTTACACAAGTAACAAAAGGAAAGCGTGCCTGGGATATTAGGAAACTATAGAGTTGCTGTACTAACATGCATAGACAGGAGTGAGTATTATAGGCTCTGCTGAGCATTCCTCAGAGGTGTTAAAGACTTTAAGCCTGTCAAGAATGTCTCCAGCTTGTACAGCAAAGACAATTCAACAGTTTAATGAAAAGGTGTAACATTTCCTACAGGTAAGCTCAAGTGATCAAAGGCTATAATAGGGCTTTTGTTACTTCGTTCAAAGAATGCATTCTGGAGTTTAACCTTTGCTTTTGATGTAATGTCATCTTTGAATGCGAACAGCCTTTTCTAGGAAGAATTAAGTTGTTTGAAGTGTTTTTTGGTCTATTTAGGACCTGGCTTTGAAAACTAAAGGAAGTGTGGAGTAACGTGCTATAAATTATGGAAAGGTTTCAAACAGTAATCTCTAGAATAACTAAAATTTACGAAGGAGAAGTTCAGGAATGGATGGTTGAATTTAATCATACTGAGTTTATGTCCAACATAGATGTCTAAAGTTTACTCATATGATAGAACCCTTTTGGATGATAATATTAGTGAAATGTCACCAACTGATCCATTTTTGTGGATAAAGTACTTGCATTTCCATCCTGGGATAAAACAGGATAGCACAGGAACTGGATAAACAACCAGGAGTAGATAACAACAGCAAAGCTGTTATACAGGACCAGTATCTCTGCTTGAAGGATATTTCTGTTCTTGAGGCAGAGAAATAATATTTCTCCTAAACTCTCATCATTTTTGTTAATATTAGCAAGCCTATGACTGTGGCTGCTGATGGCCTATGTCAATAATTATTTACTTTTGAGGTAGTGAATTTGGCATGGCTGGCAAGCAATAGTGACTTTTGCCATCTTATTTTAATCCTGCTTCAAATATGTATTAGAGTCCACGGTCACACTTTCAGCATACCTGCAGATACAAAGGCAGAAGCCATAGCCTCTGGATGTGGCCAGTGTTCCTAATAAGCACTGCTACTTCCTCTCTCTCCTCACGAAAATGCAACCCAGAAAGCAGAACATCTTATTTACTTATGCTGTGCTGATACAGGGCAAAGCAGAGATACTGAAAAGTAATATGAGACACGACTTTTAAATAAATTCAGATGAAGCAAAATATACAGAAAAAATGAACAGAAGTGACAGCAGGAAAGACATGCTGATGCTTTGTTTCTTGAGTAATGAAGCCACATAGGCAAGACTGATTAATCTAGTAGTTATTACCAATTAATTGATTGTCTTGGCCTGAAAGTACTATTATACCTCCATCCTCTGATATAAGGTAGCTCAGGTTGTCTTTAGGAGCAGCTGCCTTGATAAAGAAACCAGAAGATTAGTGAGGGTTACAAAATGGTTTTAGGCAAGAGTGAAAGTTGTGGGAAAAATTCAGAAATGGTTTTCACATTTTGAAGCAACAATTTGGGCTCGAGGCAGGCAATAGTAGTCCCAGATTACAAGAGCATGTTATACTTTTAAATCTGAAATAGAAGGCCCTAGTGACAGGTAGGGAATTCATACCTTTTAAAAAGGTCTCCTTGCCTGATTTTCAGTTTTCCACTCCTCCACTCTGCCACAACTCTCCAACACTAGAGAACAGATGTTGAGCCTAGAAAAACAACTGTAAGAGACTCATTTCAGATTACTAGAAAAAAGAGCATTGTGGCACATTTTTAAAGTTTACAGTGAGGTGCCCTCTCTCAAGTCACTGCCTTTAGTGAGCATCTCAGTTTTGCTACAAAGTTGGCACTGGAACTTCAGTTCAAACTAGTAAGTTCATGGTTGTGCAAACCTGTCCATTGTCACAACTCCACAGTGTTTCATAAATAAGCAGTGGAATTTATTTGTGCCTTTTAAGTTTTTGCAGACAAACAGAACACAGATATAAGCCTCTATTCACCACTGCTGACTTGGGAGACTGTAGGCTGCTGGGTCAGGACAACAAGAAAATCTGCTGAAGCACTGCCATGGTTGGAAGGTACACCACAGAGATGTTCTGGGTGAAGGTCACAAGTAAAACACAGTTCTGTTCAGATAACATAACTCTTCACAAATGTGACTTTTAAGTCCCCATTTCTCAAGTGGCTTCTTTTTCCAGCCTGCAGCTTTCCTTCGGTGAAAGGCTCTATCTTGTTATGATAAAGACGATCTCCAAGGATGGTCTTCAGGTTCTGGCTTTTTCAGACAACCCAGACTAGAAACAAGTGTCAGGAGGACTGGAAGAGAGAAGCAAAGGCAGTCCTCTGGTGCCAGAATTATGAGGCTGCTCAGATATATGCATTTGATCTCTTGGGGGGACATTAAAGAGAGATGAGGTAAAGGGATCCAAAAGAATTATGCTATGCATCCAAAGGCTCTAAATTTCTTACCTCTTTTTCTCTGAGTGATAACATGAAACTTTCTGCCTTGGCCTGCCTTAAATCAGAACAATACCACACATCTTTTTTTTGTAATATTTTTAATGAATGACACCAGAAAAAGCATTCTAAAAATAAAATGTGGGGGTTTTTTTAGGAAGTTGGAAATTTTAACATGATGGACATATTGTAACTGAATATTGTCATTATGTATACTATTTAAATGATCTATATGTACCTACAGAAGAGCATAAATCATAAATCTGTTCAGGTAATGCAGGTAATGTTGGGGGGTGTGTGTGTGGATTTTTGATTGTTTTTTTTTATAATGCACGTCATTTTATTTTTTTTTAATTTTGTGATTTCATTTCTGTTTGTTCAGCATTTAGATTGAAAATGGCCTTCCTCTGTATAGATATCAAATATGTCTTGGGTCCACTGACTCAGACAAGAGCAGTGGAATTTAAGGAGGGAGGACTGAGTTGTACATTTAAGGAAAAGAATTCCCAGTTTAAGGTAGAGGCATATGTAGACAGATATTAACATGGGAAATAGATTTGTAGTATCTCTGTCTAAAGAAACATAAAATTTTCATAATAGATAGGAAAGATAAGGGAAAATCCTATTTCTCCTGAAGCCAGAGGTTGCAGGATATCGCTCTAAAATTTAGAGTTCTCTATATCTCTTTTGTCGATGCCAGATGAATTACTTGGCAGTACAGATATAGTAAATACCAAAGAAAAAACACAATACTTACATAAACACATATGACCGATCATGTCATTCAAGGGAAGGAATCCTACTTCTGCAATTCTCAAAAAGTCTCATTTATTGTGATTTATAAGGTGTATTATTGCATACTCTTTGGTAGGTTTATTTTTTTATGTCCCAAATACATCTTGCACAAAATATGTTGGGTAACTTATCCAAAATACTCAGTTGAAATTCTTGGTCTTTGAAGAAGAAAAATACAGTATGTTCATTTTAGACACCACTTCATTTCCATTTCCGTAACTATTAGAGAAAATAGACTTCTACAGGATTAGAAATAAATTAACATTTATATCGCTGTTAGCTATGATTCTAGTTTTTGGGTAGTACCTGCTAACATGTGAGTTTTAGGACGACATATTAAAATTTGTTTGTTTTCTTCTGGTAATACTGACAAATCCATGTAAATACTTCTCATATGAAACAAATTATTCATGCAACACAACTTTCAGGGTTTATGTTGTTTTAAATTGAGACATTATTAACCAGTATATGTAGTGATTCATTTCTATGAACTCTGTGTAATATTTTTCCCCATATTATTATGGGAAGAGACTGGTGATCCTGTGAAACTGTTTGAGGGAATAAAACAAAGGCATATCTTGAGTGAATGTTTTCTTTATTTTATGAATAAATCCATAATTTCACTTATAGGAGCATCTGCGAATACTAAGCAGTATTCTTTACATCTTTACTCATAGTGAAATGGCTGAGGTTTCTGACCAGACAATGAAAAATCCTAATAAATAATTGTAAAAACTTCCTAGCTGAACAAACTATTTGCTGCTTTTACTGAGAAGCACCTCCATTTGCTGATGAGAGAAAGGAAGGTGTTTTATATGTTTATTTCATATGTATTATGAAAATGAATGTTTTATCATAGTAGTTAGCCTTAAACCATGCCATAGGGATGTTTTTTTTCATAAATTACTACTCAGTGGAAGAGTAAACGGTTTTATATTATGGAAATTCAGATAGCTATGCTTCCTGTAGAAAAGCAAATTAACTGACTGGAATGTCCCAACTTTTACACCAAATGATCTTTTCATTGTCCCTTTTGCTAGTTCTGCTGGTCACACATTCTTTTTCTTTCTAGAATAGAAATAAAGTGTAAATAATAAAATATGCTTGCCTCCAACTGTATCATGCAAGAGGAATACTTAAAAAACCGATTTAGTATCATGCAGTGCCTTATGAAACTTCTAAGGCAGAATGAGGCTACTGCCTTTATTAACAACGAAAACTATGGTCTTTGTTTTGTTTTACTTATAAATTGCAAAAAAATTGTAAAAACAGTATTTCTCTGAATGAGATTCTAAGGAAATCTAATGGCAAAATATGTTTGTTTAGGGAGGAGAACTGGTAAGAGTTGCAATATATGTTCTTTGTCTTGATAAGAAAAAAAATCTTAGAATTTAGGTGCAAATGTGGAATTATAAAAAATTAGAGCTCACTTTTAAAATTTTTAAAGCTATTAGACAATATAGTTCTCTACACACTTGGAAAGGTAGAAACTTTCTGGACAGGTATATTATTAAGGTGTGCAGAATCACATCTGAAATATTTTCTCATTGTTGTAATTCCAACTTTCCATGGACTTCTCAGCTGGATCCATTTGAATCTGAAGAGAAAACATGAAAAAAACCCTAGACTCATCTTTTAGATTTTTACAGTCCATGTTGTACAAGTAACAACTTACATGTTTTCCTGTTACAAGAATTTCTTCTGTATCATAACCTTTTCCAAATCATCATTACATAGGAAGTTTAGCTTAATTTCACAAAATTAAATCAACTGGAATTGTTTCTGGACGTTGAATGGGGGAAAAAAATCTTGTTTCGTAGTTTATTTTGTGATTAAATATTCAAAATTTGACAATACGTAAAATGCAGTGGTCTACTTGAGACAAGAAACATACCATGTGCATTTTGGCATTGTGCAGTGCTTATGTGTGATGAGTAGCAGTTATGTGTCTGTTTCCAAACCTGTCGTTTTCGTTAGAGCCAAACTTATGTCAGTTTGTGCTTCAGTTATGGCCTGAGGTTTTTCATCAAAAGAAGTGTGGTAAAAGAAATAAACAAGGTTTCTGGATGACTTTCTTGGACCTCTTACATTTCTTTGTGTATGAAGAAAAACTGACCAAATTGTTGGACAGATTTAGCAGCATTAAATTCTCTCTCTAGCTTCTGTCTTCTGTTTTTGATGTTCATGTGATTGGTGTTTTTCTTTCTGTGCTTGTTTTGTTTGTTGCCGTTCTGTTCGGTCTCATTAATGTTCCATTTGCAGCAGGAAAACATTAATTCCCATGCACTATCAAAACTGTATTTGAAAACGCAAGCATTTAATCTTATATGTGTTAGAAAATGAACTCTAAGTAAAAAAGATTTAGCACTTATGTTGTTAAACATTTCAACTCACCTCTTTGGTAAGAGAGTGACAAAAAAAAATTACATTTTTGATCTTGCTATGGGATCTCATAGGTTCAGAGAAGAGACTGCAGATTGAGTGAATGTACATAATAGGTTATCCTTTTCTTCCTATAGTTTGCTTTCCAGGACAAAATTAGTGAGGTATCACAGGATGGCTCATACTCCCCTTGTCTAGACTAGTACTCTTACTATACAGATTCTGTGGTCAAATTTCAGTTTAGGTTTAGTATGTCACACACCTTGGACATGCAGTAGATTTTCTTTTTCCCTCCCATTTCTGGAATTAAAGGTATTAGTTATTCAGTTGCTTTTAAATCATGATGTTATCTCACTGCTGTTTGTATAAAAATGTAATTTCTGTTCAGTCAAACTACTCCACTATAAAACTAAATAACAAGAGGGGAGTTAGACCACATTCTGACAAGTACTAGAGAAGAAAACCACAATAGAAATAAAGCAGATATATATATATATATATCTGTGTGTGTATGTATGCTCACAGTATGTAATGGTGTACAGCAGAAGACTGGCAGAGGAAATATATTAGGACAACAGCTTTACTGAGATAATGTCCTGGGAGATAACTTATCCTAAAGAAGTTAAATGAGAAATACTCTAATCAGAAAAGCATTTAACAGTTGGCAAATGTTGTAACAGCTAATAAACAGACATTGCATGTGCATCTAGTTCAGAAGTTGCATATATGAATGAACAGGTTTCTCCAATAAAGGTGGAAAGCAAAAACTTTTCTTAGCACTCAGAAATTAAAGACCATAGTATTTTTTTTCCCTTTTCTCCTTTTTCTACAATGGAAAATTAAGCAAGAAAAGATTGAAATTTAAATGAGTTTAACAGTGTTGCTAAGATCTTTGATTTTACTGATGTAAAATGAGCAAGCGATGTCATTAATTTTTTTCCACTGTTAATTCTGGAGAGTCTATGGTGGTTTCAAATTGTTTTTAACCTGATTTATTTCATCACTGTATTATTTTCTGGAAAAAAAGCCAGTGTTTTGGAAGACATAATTGTGCAAGAACATCAGTACTTTACCAATTGCCAAAGGGAAAAAAAATATGTACGGGAGCCCGATCTGCATGTCCCATGTTACATTTAGTGTAGTGGAAATAGTACCACTGGTTTTTAAGAGATAGGCTCTGCCAAACTTCAGATTTCAGAAAATGTAATATTCTGACTTAAGCCTGTTTTGGGTCATTGGGAGAATATGTCATGAAGGCAAAATAAGATGGCCACGTAATTGTTATACTAAGTTACAGAATCACAGAATCACTTAGGTTGGAAAAGACCTCTGAGATCATCATGTCCAATATTTGACTGAACACCTTTGACTGAAGACCTTTGAACCTTTGGCCATGTCAACTTGACCATGGCACTGACTGCCATGTTCTTTCTGAGAAGAAATTAATCCTAATGTTCAACCTAAACCTCCTCTGTGGCTTAAGACTATGTCTTCTTGTCCTATCTCTGGTGGCCACAACCTCCTTTAATGTGGTTGTAGAGAGTGATAAGGTCTCCCCTGAGCCTCCTCTTCTCCAGGCTGAACTACCCCAACTCCCTCAGCTGCTCCTCATAGGACTTGTGCTCCAGATCATTCACCAGCTCCGTTGCCCTTCTCTGGACTTGCTCCAGCACCTCAATGTCCTTCTTGAATTGGGGGGCCCAGAACTAGACACAGTACTTGACGTGCAGCCTCACCAGTGCTGGGTATAGGGGGACAATCACTTCTCTAGTCCTGCTGGCCACACTATTTCTGACATAGGCCAAGATGTCACTGGCCTTCTTGGCCACCTGAGCCAATTGCAGTGCAACATTCCTTTATATTGTTAAACAGTTGTCCCTCTGCAGGCTGATGCTAGCTACTGTCCTAAAATAAGCAGCCCACTACTTCACAAACTGATGTTGCCAATCAAAATCCTGGTAGCATTAATGGTAACCAGGTAGCTGATAAAGTTTGTAACATGCTTAGGATCTCTTGGGTTAAAAAGGAAATGTCGAAACTGTAAGTTTAAGCAGTGGTTTACAAATTCACAAATCATTTGAGGTCTGTGTTTTTGCTCAGCTATAACATTTTTTTCTGACCAGTGCCAGTGCAGCCTTGGAAAAACAATAATTTGAAAGTAGATGCCTATATATTGTTTCATCTCTTTTTAGAGAAATTAAAGAGGGAGACATTCCTTCAAGTTGGGTCATTCTAAGGAGTTTTTCATCACAGCTTCTCTCTGACAAAGTAAGACAATTATGGGCAATGTGAGGATAAGGGGAGATGAGACAGAATATAAAGCTTTTCACCTGGAGCAGAGAATTTTTTTTCTCCCAGAGTTGCATCAAAATATGTTTTCAGTTTCTGCAATTTTTTACTAATCCTGTATGTTCCTTTCAGCTGTTTCAGCATGCAGAGCATGTTTACAGACAAGATAATGTAGGCAGGATCACTAGCTGGTTATAAGAGTTATTCAAAGCTCTGTGCATAAGTACGGATAAACAGAAGAGTTTATTTTCTTGACAAGATTCACTGTGTTGTAGTTAGATGGAGTAGGTTTGGTGTGTTGTCCTAATCCAGCTCTTACAAACAAGATATTTATTCAGCAAATCCCTTGCAGTGGATTAAAATCTTAACCTTCTGAGTCCCCTAGCATGAAGATAAAATCACAAACAGAGGAAGTCTTGAAAGTATTTCTTGGTGGTATATAAACCTTTTAAAGGATGTTTTTACATCTTAAAGCAAGATTAAAAATCTTACAGTATAAAAAAATTGAACATAATGATTGAAAGTTTTTATTTGACTGCAAAAATAACTAGTAAAAATAGGTATTAACAAATTGTTCTCATACATGGGCTATTAATGGAGTCTTTCCAATTGAGATCTACAAAATAATATTCAGTTAGGACTTTTAATAGGTCAAGAAGAGCTACTAAAACTCAGGGCAGCACTTCCTTGTATAGACAAATGATTAAACTAACCTTTGGTCAAACTCATCTTTCTATACCAAATTCTGCTTTTACAATGTCTTTAATTATTAGATTCTCTCCTGATGAAATTTCTTCTTGTCTTTTTTTTTTTTTTTTTCCTTTTGGGGAGGTGTTCTGTCATTCTGCATGCTAGAAATACATTATTGCTTTACACTGAAGAATTTTTTCTACAGAAACTTGCCACAATGATTAGTTTATGAAAATTGTATTGAGACATATTTTAAAAAGTTTCAGCTATATTAAAAATGAGCTTCTCTCTCAGAAAAAGTGAATATTTTTTCTGTAAATACCAATCTTCACACAATGAAGAGCGAATTTCATGGAGATGAGGTGTAACTGTAAGTGCATATTTAAGTTTGGAGCCAAAAGTTTGAGATGCTAAGCCATATAGTAGACAGAAGCAAAGCTACCTTTGCCAAAGAAATGTCTTACTACACATCACAATGAGAGACTATTATATTTCAGGAAATAATCCATAATTCCAGAAATTATTTAAATATTCCTGGATGCTAAGTTTCAAGCAGACCAGGACAATATATAACTGAGTTCCCAATGAAGCCAGTGGTAAAACATCATACCACAAAGCCTGGCCAATTATTTTTGGTGCATCAGAAAATCCTTCCTTCCAAAGATAAACTAGCCTTGCTTAGATTTTAACCTTGTGGTTACAAAAGCTCTTGCTTTCCTTGTGCAAATTATAGACTAACAGATTTTACTCTTTTCTGTTTTCCGTCTGTTGGTCTCTTCTTCTCTTGTCCAACAAGTGAAAAACCTCTTGATGTGAAGTCAGCAGTCTGGTATGTGAGGTAGTAGAGATACTGTGAGTAGCAAACCACTGCTTCAGAGGTGGCATGTGAATAATTGCTGTTGAGCTGTTGGAGTTGCCAATCTGGCACACAGAATGATGCCTGCTGAAGAGTGCAGCCATACTAGAAAAAAGTCATCATCCCTTCTGCGTCCTTTCTGTATGCAGGGTGGGGAGATTCCAGTATCCATTAGGCTTTTTGTTCGCTATCACTATCACTCATAAGCAGCTGTCACATATCGTATTTTCCATCCTTTCAAGCATCAGATGTGGTACTACTGAATAGCTGCAGCACACTGATTCTGGAGCGGTGGTTATGCTGGGTTGCTGAGTGACTATTAGCTGTGGCAGATCAACAGACTTCTTCCCAGTAGTACTCCTAAGGGGGTCCTCAGTAAAAAGCCAGAATGATTTTTGAAGTTTCCTTTTCTATATGTCTGCCAAGAGCTTCCGAAAATAACCCCTATTGCTCCTGCTATTAGAGCTGAGGCTGGAGCTACGCACTTGGGGCGCATTCGCTGGGCTCAGCGTGGATCCTGGCATTTCAAAGCCAGTGCTGCTCCATGCGTAATTCAAGCAGAAAAGTGCTTACACCCCTTGCCCTGCAGTGAGCTAGGCCAACTGTCCTGGTGAATTTACAGGCTTTAACGTTTCACAGCCACTTAACATTAAGCATGACTCCATCTGACCCCTAGCCCTCCCAGGATGGAGTAACAGGCCATTCAGTGCCTTACCTAATTGGTAAGGCAAGATAACAACAAGAGTAAAAGAGACACGAAGACAGATCATGCCTAAATGAACACAGGGGAGCTTAACCAGCAGGAATAAGAATAACTAAGATCTTGTGCCTATTGTTTGCATAACATCCTGTTTTTATAAATGCAGCTTCCTATCAACACTTCAATCACACTTATAAACACAAAGAAAAGGATGAATGCAGATGCTTGTGACACAGTAGGGATGACTGCACAGCATAAGTTGATCTGCTGTATATCTTTCCAGAACAAGGAAAAAAAATCTTGCACAATTTTTTTTCCTAAAGACCTCAGTACAGCACTGTATTTTTTTTTTTTTAACAAGAGTAGCCAATTTAGCAACACAAAGGAAATAAAAATTCATCTTTGTACATCTAAATTTATTTTAAAACTGGCTCTGCAGAAACAAGGTCTCTACAACTTTTATAAAAGCAATATTCTAGCCTTTTTTGGATTCCTTAAAAGTGCTTATCAAGATGAATGAGAACAGTGGTGTGTAATTTCAAAAATGTAATTGCTTTTCTCTTTAGCTTTCTCTAAGCATTTTCAAGGTCATTCATGAAAAGGAACAGATAAACCTATAATCCAAGTCTTCTCCTGGTGTTCCATGCCAACACATATTATTCCCTGAATAAAAGTTTTACAACTTCTTGAATTGCTCATTTCTACTTTCCCCTTTCTCGAAAGAGAGTATGAAACTCCTACCAGTTTGCATACCATGACTAAACCTCTGAGTGACCATGAAGCAAAGTATACTTACGTGTATTTTGAAGAACAGATGCAAATGGATGAAGAAAATTTATTTCCTTGGTATTTGCAGTGTGTATCAATTCTGGTTTAGTTCTTCAGTCTCACATGTAAAGAGTGGGCCTGTTCAGAGAGGTTGCAAAATTTGATCTCATGTCCTCTGCGTGGTATATTCAGACCGGCTTTAGGAGGAGGTTGCCTGCCAGTGAGTTTGTCCTCTCCTCTGCTTGGGCCACATTCGATCAGCTGCTGTTTTCATTCTCACCACAGGATTCTTCTCTGAAGGGTTTCGAGGGGAGCAACATCAGTGCTGCACTGTTCCTACAACTGCCTACATACAGTTGAGAAGTTTCCTGCAACAACATCAGTTGGTGTGCTACCAAACTGGACCCTCATGCCAGACCATGAGGATGGTGGTAGGATGCAGTAGGAAAAGTACCAAGGTGGACATTCTTTCTGTGTATATAAAATGTGACAAAAACATCCTATAAATACTTACACAGCACCATGCTATGTCTTTTCTGGGGCTTGTAGTTCTAGAACCTGGTTCATTTCAAACATCACCCAAGGAAATGGTAAATCTCCTCACAGGGAGAGTACGCACCATCAGTATAAATCTGTCATTTTCAAGATGATCCTTTTAAATCTTATGACTGTTTCAGCATTACTTTCCTCAGCTCAAGAGGATTTGCAGTATCTTGAAAGGGACATGAAGAACCGAATTCCAATTTTTCCTTGGTATCTTTATATCACAAATTAACGCTCACCCTGCTCTGACACTTCAGTTTTTGTGATAAAACCACATCAGAAACCTGAAATATTGTCTAAAAAGCAAACTGGATAGAAATAGAGAAGTGGAAAGAAAGTTGATTTTTTTCTATTAAGATTGTTTTGGAGATTTACTTCTTTGACTGAAAGAAATGTTGCAGACTCATATTTTATAGCCAAAATTTATGCTCAGTGCCAGAGGTCCTCTATATCAGCTGACATTTTCATCATCGTGTCAAGGGTCTATGAGGATGAAGCATATTGCTATCACTGAACATTACATCTCTTGTTCTCACGAGGTAAAAGAAGACTCAGTAACCTACATTGTGTCAGCTCAGGTACCCTAGGCTATGCCTCTTGATTGTGTAGAATCTAATGTGTTGTTCTTGTATTTGTGACCCTTCTCCCATTTATCTTTTTATTCTGGATTTGCATATGAGCTGTTATTTCCAGTGTCCTCCTGTCCAACAGAACAATACATATGCACTCTTACATAAAAAAATTATTTCTTTTATTTCCTTTGGGACATACATGCACACATGTCAAGCCAACAAAAAGCTAAACAGTGTTACCTGGAAAGATATCCTATTTTTGGTGTGCTGTCACGTAGAGATGCATGAAACCCAGAGATATTGCAATAGCTCATTGTTCTCTTGCTATTAGAGAGTATTAAATGCAATTCATCTCTAGTCTGTCTAGCACTACAGGGCACAGGCATTTTCTGTTCAGCTATCTGCATATACATAACCAATACCATATTAAACATCTAACTATGTTATAGTCAGTAATCAATTTCTACAATAAAATAAACAAATTTATTTCATTAAGACAACATATAATGTCTCAGGATTGTCATTGGTTACTTTTTTCATCTTGTAGTGCACCTGTAGTTTCTACTCTCCTCTAGGAATCTTAGAAGTGCTAAATGCTCTGCAACTTAGGTACATGCTTCTGTTATTGTGATCAACAAAAATATTCCAAATGGAACTCCAATAACAAAATTGACATGTGGGGACAGGCTACTGATGAGGGTTCTTCCAGAGGACTACTTGCTCCTTCCTTATTTAGTATCCCACTCTGATCTACCAGAAATCTGATTCATTAATCTTCTAGACATACTGGAAAATCCCATCTATTTTAGTAACCACAAGAGAATAGAAATGGTTGAGGGTCCTGAGATTATGATTGATCTTTGTTAGGTAATCTATGGAAGACACTCTATTAAATTATGTTGATCGACACTATTTGAGTTTGTAACGTTCAATTAATTTTTTTAAGGGTTCCAAAGTCTGGATTGCTGTCGATTAGCATTGTTATAAATGGATATAAATATGTTCCACAAACCGTAGCAAATTGAACTGTGAGATTTTTGTCAGTGAAATTATTCCTAAATCAATTATTCATAAGTAGTTCAAATGATGATTAAGTTTAATGCAGTGCCTACTCAACAGAAGTAGGAGAGCTATTGAGAAAGCCTTCTTTGAAGAGCCAGTTTGCCTTGTTTCATGGTAATCTTAAATTGATTACTGGCCAAATAGCTCTGATTTTCTGTTATATTTCACTGGGTTTGTTTATGTGTCTTACATTTCATTTTCTACCATAAATTTTAGTTATGGATTTTCATGAATTTAAGAAGGAAAACCAAAATAATTATCCTTTATTGTTACTGTAGCCAGGAGGATTCTTAGAAATTGAACCTGTCAGTAATTGTTAGCATTGTTTTCCACTTCTCTGTGGAAAACCAACCAACCAACCAAAACTATTGCTCCTTCTAAACAGAGGAGATTTAGGGATCCCTACAAGACAAAACTTCTGTGGCTTGCTTTAGGTGTAGGTGTGAGGCCATTATCTGGCAATCAACTACTCTTTACAAAACTCTCTGGCATTTGGTCTCAATCTCCACTTTGAAGTCTCTAGGATTAGTATTTCAGAAAGCAGCATTAAGTTGTCCCTTCTCTGTCTCACGGCAAGCACTGTAATGATAAAGTAGTGCCGGTGGATCTCTGTGGGTAGGTGACAATATTGTTGCAAGAAAAGAGGAAGGTATCATTGTAGGTATCATCCACTTTATCCCCGGTCATGTAGAAATGAGAACCTCATCTGTTTTGTCTAAACTCCTGTTAGCAGAAGATGGGGATTTTTTAAGAACAGTGGGGTTTTCAGGGAATCTCTTCAAGTTTGAACAGGGATTGGACTGTTTGCATTTCACGTTTTTCAGAACATCCAAAGCTATTTCCAAAGCATGGAAATTCTTTCTTGTCCAGGACTGGAAGAAACTGAAACTTCCAACACCACTCAATCAGCTCGGCTAAAAAGGAGCTTTTGTCTGAGATGTTTCCCACGTTAGCTGGGAGTATGTGAACTCTAAATAAAGAAGGAACAAGAAGACACTGATATTCTGTCTCTTGGATGTTTGTCTACCTCCAAAATCAGATGACACAGTGCACCTTCACAAGCCAAATTAATCAATTTAATTATGAGTACCTTGAGGGGTTTCATTCTATTAGAAAAAGCTTGCTTACATCATGCTTTTCCAAAATAATCCTATCAGTGCATTTACTCAAGCAGATGAATCTTGAGCTGTCCTCTGGGCTTCAAAAAATATGTAATAACTTGCTGTAATAATATTAACAGAGAAGTGGGGAAAGGTTCAGTTACTAACACTACACAATCCACCTCAAACCTTGTTTTTTTAAAATGTTTTTTCAAATCAGAAACGTAATTTAAGGATAAGACATTGTTAGCTATCCTGCCTTGCTTGGGGCTTTGCTGCAGAGTGACAGGTCTTTCTTCCTCCGTAGACTGAATGCTCTAATTACACATACTGCAAGTCAGAGCTACACTACTATAGCATCAATGCAAATGTCAGATGTCTTTTCACTTTAAACTGTCTAATCTCTAATAACAGTGTCTTATTTCCAGGAAGAGTTTTTAGGAAATTTCTTTATATTTAGATACCCTTTATTTGTCTCCTTCATCTTTATGTCACTAATTGTGTTCAATATCATATTTCTTTTCAGAGGTCTGAGTGTAGAGCTTTGAAAGTTTATATGTTAATTGCCAAGGTCAAAAGAAAGAGAAAACATGCTCTGATTGTTTAATGACAAGTAGTGTGATTTGAAACAGAAGTTTAATGGAGTATTCTTTGTCTCTTAATAGAAAGTACTAAATCAGGGACATTGAACATCTGCAATTCAATTCGAATTCAGTCAGTATACTACAAAAGGTTTAAAAATACTTTTTTAAACACCATTTCTGTACAATTCAAAAGCTTAGTAAAAGCCTCACAAGCAAGTTGGCCTGATCATGCAAGCCTTTGTTCAGGGAAGTTGTCTATAATGCCACTCTTGCATATGCTTGTAAAGCTGTGCTCTTTGATATCTGTTTTTCTGCTCCTAAAAACCAGTATCTATAGCACATGAATAGATTTCCTTGCCATTTCTGCATCTTTGTCAAAGATGACAACTATCTTTGGTAAATACAAGAGAATTGAGAATTGTCTTGTTATCATTTCTAACTAAGAACCTGATCCTGCCTCCACTGAAAACAGTAGTGATTTACAATACCTCAAGTAGAAGCAAGATCTGTATGGCTATGTAACATTTTATTACATTACATAGTATTGAACAAACTTCAAGCACTGCACAGAATCAGAACGTCTCTTGCAGAACAAGAATATTTTTGATCACAGCTGATTCTCTCCTCGTTTTACTCCTGCAAACCAAACTAATTAATCCAGTTTGTTGACTTATTTCTATCTGGTTTCCAGCAATAACTATGTTAAACTTCTTTTAAACAGTACATAGATCACCCACAAGGTATTATCTTATATGTGTCAGAGATGAGCAACTAAGTACTGCACTTGCAACTGGATGTAGCATTTGGTTTTATAATGGACATATCATCAATCTGTCCACACAATAGGAATGGTATGGTTCAGTTAGAATAAATGGCATTCAAGCTCCTTTCATAAAAGTTTTCCTCGTGTTCAGAGTTACAAATGTTCATGCAAGCCTTTTCCTCTGTAAGTGTAGTAATGTGTATGTTAGACGATTGTATCTTGTTCATTTTACATTCATGGCATCTAAGTTTAATTTCTGGAAAAATAAAATAGTTTGCTTATTGTGCTTATCCTTACTAGGGCTATGGCACAATGCCACTCTTCTGTTCCCTATAACTGTTATGCTACTTTGGCTTTCAGTTCCAAGTAGTAGTGTTTGGAAAAAAAATAAAGTAATTTTTATTTTTTTTTTTAAGAAAAAGGGACCATACTCTTGACTTTCAGCCCAAGAAAATACAAAATGTAGTGTGAATTCTGATATGTAAAAAGCATTGTTGACCTGGTCTTCCTTCTCCCCTATATAATGCAGTAGATGAACAGTCCTAAGCCTTAAACACCTGACAGATGTGCACCATTTATGTACAGGAGATGTTACCAGTTGGTCAAGATACATCTCTTATTGCCTTCTGCTGCAGTTGTGGCTTTGGAAATAAGTTGTTTCTACTTTCTTTCTGAAGAGGAAGCAGTACTGTGCCTGATTTTGAAGTTCTTATCTGTTCCTGATGGATACAACCGTGTATTACTTCAAGAAAGAGTCATATTGACATTGTGACAGAAATACACTGACCCCCTCACAGCTCACTGTATAAAAGCCTGCTCTTATAAATTATTTTGTGAAAGTGACTTTCCAGTGGTTATGACATAGCTATAAAATATTTCTATTTTCTAGGATTTAAAAAAATGCAAATTTTCCCCTGTATTTCTTTCTACCTGCAGCCATGTATTCTTTGTGAGATGTCTGCTTACCTGCTAATGGAGTCCTTAGGCCTATTTATTTCAGATTCTTTTCTACTGAAATTGAAGCTCTTTGGACAGCTACAAGTCTGTTATCTTGGGTAAAAGGGCTACTTGCACATACCTGCTTCCCTTTGTTATTTTTGCAAGTATCAAATAAATAGTGTGACACCAGTAATAAGCTAAAGGCACATCAGTCAACACATACAGGGGTGGGGTTCTTTTTGAGTGGGAAAAGTGTTTTTGAACTTTTAATTTAAATTTATTTTGTTATCGCTGAGGAAGAATTCTCCTTTCCTGAAAATATATATATTTCTATTTATTTTCTTCTTTAAAACAACAATGTGTTTTTTAACAAGTGAAAACCAGTTTATGTTTTTATCCTGAAGAAAGTCCACTTGGAGACAGTTTGACATGTGCTTGTTCTAAGATGTTTCTTGCATATCATAGAAGCTGCATTCCTTTGGTAGTCAAAGTAAAACAATGTTTCTGATTCAGTTTGTAACTTCTCTAGGAAAAAACATGAATTTCAATACTAAATGAGAAGTTTCACATTAGAATAATCTTGGCAGCAGTTCAGAATTCATGGTAGCAAAGTTCTCTTTGTCAAAATGAAATTGGGGGGAAATCAAGCAGTTTTCATTTTGAAAACAATTGTATATTTCCAAAAATATTGTTATGTTTTTCAGGTTTTTGTTAATTCCACTGGTTGGCAATTTCTTGAAAGATTATTGTTCATTATCATTCTTCATCGGTCTTGCATAACTTTTAACAGACAACAGGAATTCTAGTATTTAAAGAGAGGCAGTCTTCTCAGTGGCCACTGTCTTTAATTCCCTGAAGCACAGATAGGAGATTATATCTCACCTTCCTCTAATTTTTAATTTATTTTCTAGAAAATATCAGTTACCAAAGATAAATAACGGCAGTCAAAAATAAGTGCTTTTCAGTCAAGAATTGCAAGCTTTATTCTTACATTTTCATTTTTAGAAATGGGAAATGCCATTATAATTCAGCTTAGAGTGGGCTTCCATTGCCTGTCCCATTCCTCCTAGCAACACTTCATGTCTGGAACTGGGATGAGACCTAAACACAAAATTTAAACTCAGAGTTGATCTCACAAATCAGTCTTATCTGATCAAGGAAACATTAAGTTCTGGACTTCTGATCTGAGTCCTTTGTAATCTTTAAAATCAGAGGCAAGGGAAGCCACGTCTTTCCATTTGGTATTGTTGTTGTCAAAGTAGGTAAGATTCGTGCCAGCTGTTAGTGGCTCAATTACGATGTTTGATTAGAAAGAATTTTGTCAGCAAGAAAAGAATATGAACACTCCCTTCAGCACTTGTGGATGTCAAAGTTGAGCAGCATTTAAATGCAGATTTTAGATCATATGCTGAAGCTGAAGTGCAGAAACCTACTATAACATTAACAGTTGGGCCTAAAGTTCAATTAAACAATTAGGATATATTAGAAACTAAGTAGGGGGTTGAGAGAATTGGTATTTTGTGGGTTTTATGTTTGCTTTTTTTTTAAAGAAAGGAAGCTGCTGTATACCTATATTTATTATTCTTATTGAATAAATTTGTAAACAATATTTAGTCCACAACTTCATAACAGCAGATAAAGGAGACCTTTAAAGACTGATATTGTTTTGGTGGCAAATCTTAAGATGCTAATGTGTCTTATAGGTATGAAATATTTCTTTGATAAAGCACCATGCAGCCCACCAAAGGTTTATATGTGAGTGAAAACTGTGAGAGCTACTAGAAAAGCATGCCTTTACATTTTAAGTGGACAAGCAGTTCCAGAGAAGAAAGCAGCTGGTGGCGAGATTCAGGACCAGCTAACCTGAGCAGCAGCTCAACTGTGTCATTCTGGCATTTTAATTGTGCTGTTATGTAATTTTTAAACAACTGCATCATTATGCAAATGTTTGTTAAAATGCACACCCTTAGGTACCTTAGCTAACCATCGGGCTTGTCCAATGCTGGAATTGTTACCCTTAGTCTATCTATCTTATAATGATTAAACATAATGTAAGAAATTTAGTGGTTCAGGCCAAATAATTGCTACAGGAGGTCCTCCCAAGGGCACCCTCTCTCTGTCTCTTTCTGTGTACTGGACACGATTTTCTCACGATTAAAATTCAGGTGCAGAGTCCTTAATCAGGCACAAATAAACAAGAATTATGCTTGTGCTGGGCTGACAGCGTGGGAGAGCTGATGGCTTTGCTGTGAGAGCAGGTAGTGTTGCTCCTACCACATGCTTCCTCTGGGCTTTGACCACAGTGGTCACCACAAGCCTATTCAAGCATTTGCACAGCTAAAAGGAGCTTTTCCTTCTCATATGGAATTGTAGAATGTCCTGAGCTGGAAAGGATCTATGAGGATCATGAAGTCCAAATCCTGGCCCTGCGCAGGACCACCCCAAGAATCACACCATGTGTCTCAGAGCATTGTTGAAACACTTAAATTCTGGTAGACTTGGTGCATGTAAAGATGGGTTGGATCTTGCAAATTGAAAGTACACCGTGACTTCGTGCTTGGCTAGCATGACAAACAGGTGTGATCATGGCATGTGCAACATCAGAACATGAAAATTCAGGCATATTTGCAGGTACAGAGCTAAATGAAAATGTGGGATGCCATTGTCCTAAGCAGTCTTGCACATATAATTACACAAAATCAAGATTTTGAAGGAGAAAGGACAAGGTAGTCCTTCCAAAACACCATATGACATTTTTCAACAGCTTCTTGGAAGTGTGTGTGTGTACCTGTGCATGTGTGTGTGTGTGTGCTGGGGAGGAGCAGCACACACAGGTCATACTTAGCTAGTGAGTTAATTTTGAAAATTCTACTGGAGATTGCCCTACTCAAACAGTCGTTTGGAAAGAGCTGCTTCTGATCATTCTTTACATATACAACACCAGGGAATGTGGACAAATCCACGCAATGGTACTGTAAAAATGCAGAAATGGCCTGAGTGGGGCACTGTAGAATGCAATGTCCCTTACAGCCTGTAGTGAGTATGCTGTTGTAAAGTTTCCCCCCAAAGACACACTATTTAACCTAACCTGGATGAATTGGCAGAAACAAAAGTAGCAGGAGGAATTCACAGAGGGCACATATTTCTTGAATATTATTATAATTTTTTAAAAATGCTTTTATTGATTGTACTTTCCCCAGTAAGTTTATGTGTGCATTTTTATGCATTTATACATGTATTTGTGTAAATTTTATAAATAAGACATTGTTATTACAGGCACTTTCATTAAGACAGCTTGATGTAGAAGTTTTTTGTATATTTATGGGAGAGGCATTTTTGTAAGAAAAACATTTTTCACAGTCTGAAAACTAGGAAATAAGGGGCACGTTGGCAAGGAGTATACCATAGTCCACAGCAGTATAAATGCTAGCAGTGAAAGCTCTGTTTAGAAAAGGATACTGTATTTAACAAAGGCAAGTAGTAGCTCTCTAATTTATTTTTGCTTTTCCAGGAAGTGTTATTGAAGTTGAATGCAAGATAGTGGACGCCCAGCAGAGAAGAAGATGCCAGATTGCTCCAAGTAGGTCCTAAGTAAGTGTTATACTCTCAGTGAGGCGCTGGAAATTCTGTTGAGTGATGAGAACAAAACCAGTGTAAGTTATCTTGCACAAGGACCGAGGCTGGGAAACAGGAGCAGAACCTGGAGAAGGATCTCAGAGGAGTGTGAGACATCGGCAGGTGGCAGCATCGCCACAGCCCTGGCGGTACCGGCTGGGTGACAGCCCCCTCCTCATTGCTCCCACTGCAAGTTTTACATATGGAAAGTTCTTTGACCTTTCATAAATTTATTGTCACCCTGGTTGAGTGGCACTAGGTGCAAACAGTCCACCCCTCCTTCAGTGTTTGCCTGTGACTGGCTCTGGTAATTAGAGATTTCCAACTCTCTGAGCTGCTCGGCTCATTTGTTCCACTCATTGTTTTTGCTACGTGACACAACCTAAATTCTCCAGCTTGTATTTACATGAGCCGGTTCTCAGCCTCACGCAGAGAGGAACCGGGCTACAGTCCACTATAGCTGTGAAAGGATGGGTTTGTGCAAGGAAGAGTGTGGTGGAGGGGTGAGGTTTGGGTTTATTCACGGCTGCCTTTAATGAGCATGAGTTTGGTGTTCACTACAATTGTTAAAATCAGCAACTTTGTGCAGAATTTCAAGAGCAGGTTTCTAGAGGAATTCCTAAACTGATCTGAGTGGTTTGTTTCTGCTAGCTCTTCTAGCTAATAAATGCATGCATAAATGTAAGCATTTGTTAGTGGTAATATTATATGTGCATACATACAATGAGTGAACCATCCTGACCTAGGCATTGTAATCAGCAACCTAGTTCTAATATTAAATAGCACCATTCAAGGAGTTTTTCCTTTTTTTTTTTTTGTCTTTCTCCGCTCCCTGACCCCTCACTTCCCCACCTCATGTATATAAAATACACTTTCTGGAGAAGGGTCCTTCTTTTTAGGTTTTATCAAAATCAGGAATCAAAGGTCAAGCTCAAGATAATTATCCTTCCCCCCAAATTCAGCTGGTCAGTTTGCAGTGAAGTTGGTTTATCTTCAACTTCAATCCAATTAGACTTTCACCCCTGACACACTGGTGAAGTGATAGTATTATATTTTTTTTGATTGTTTTTAATCTAACTGCTACTGTAGACACAGCATTATTCAGCCTTGATTAAACATTTTCAAGCCGTCTCACCAAACAAGTCATGTGCACATACATTTTCACACACGTTTCTCACAGTAAATTAGTAACAATTGCTTATATGGTTAATAGTTCAGAAAATGAAGTTCTCCCTTCAGAGGTGTATTGTACTGCCACAATTGACACTACATAGTTGTGTATGCAGGTTCTACTTAAAATGATGGTAGACTGAAGCACCAGGATTCATTAAACTGAGCAGAGTTTCTCATTAAATGTGTAGATTGACACTCAGAACTGACTGTCATTTGGGGTTTTTTTTTGCAGCTGTTTTTTCATACCATCAATGCTTTATTTAGAGTGAAACTTTACCACCCAGTGGCTGAGAAGTATCTGCTTTGTGAGGTGAAAAAAACACACAGAAAAATATTTTGCATTATTATTTTTCTGGAAAAGACAACTGGAAGCTTTTCAGATTTAAGTTCTTGATCTTGTCTTCTCCTTATTTTTTCCCCGTGTCTAACTTATACCCTGAACAATGTATGTTACCTGGTTTGCAATGTGCAGAGTATACATATACATTTGTTTTCTAAAGGGAACTCAGTTAGTTCTCATCTATTTTCTAATATAAACTCTGCTGCAGAGGTGTTAGCAAGTATATTTCATTTTAACTGTGCCCTATAAATCCTTCATGGAAAATTCCAATTAATAAGGCTATGCAGCAAGCTGGGCCAAAAAATTAACTGATCTGTTCTTGCTCAGCAACGTGACTTGATGAATACATGAACATACTCAATACAATAATACTGTTTCTCCTTAAGGAGCTGGAGTCATCGGGTGCCACTGTTTTGCATCTTAACATAAAAATCTATAAGACTGCACCTTCTGGTATTAAAAGATAACACCAGAATGCTCTACCCCACGGCAATTTGCTGAGATGCAGGATATCAGTGCCCTGAGACTCTCAAAAGATTTTTTACTTTCCATAAACATGGAACCTCAATCACTGAAGAGCACAACTTGAGGAGTGCTCTCACCATAACTCAGCCTTCAGGGAGAACACTGACCTCAGAAACAGAAGTTATTAATGGGGGACATTCATGAACTGGAGAAACTGGAAGGGACATCATTCTGAAATGGAGGGAAATCCTCAGAAAGCACAGTCCATTTGTTAAGAACATAAAAAATATGAACTCTGTGGAACACTGAACATAACATTGTAAATAATAGTCCTCGGGTTAGGGGAAAGCAAGGCCATGCTGCCTCTACATCCCATGTTATAGCCTGATGGCCTCCTGGGTGAGTCCAGGAGAGGTGCATACAGCGTTTGGGTTTTGTTACATGTCCATACTTCTGACTTGGGACATATTTCACAGTATCACAGAATAGCTGAGGTTGGATGGCATCTCCAGAGGTCATCCAGTCTAACCGGTCAGCTCAACTAGGGTCATGTGCAGACCTCTTTTGACTGTCTCTAAGAAGAGATACTGTGACAGTGCTGGACCACCCTCAGAAGCAGAACCTCCTGTGTTTCTTTCAGCTTTTCATCATAGGAGAGAGATTCTAGTCCCCAAATCATTTTCATGACCATTTGTTGGACTCTTCCCAGTATCTCTATCTCTTTATTGAGGACAGACCTGGACACACAACTCCAGATATGATTTCCCCAGAAGAATCACTTTCCTCAGCCTGCTGGTAGCACTCATTGATCCCCATGACCAGACAATTTGCATCACCAAGTTGACAGAGGTGGGCACTGAGCAGTACAAATGAGCTACTGTTACTTGCTCACATGGAACCCTCACATGGAGGGTTCTTGCTCCTGCTCTTGTGCAGCTAATGGCCCTGGCAAGTACAAGGGCTACAAATTCAACTTTCTCGTATTCAGAGGTGCTCAGAATCCACATGGATGGTGAATCCACACACATTTCCAACATTAAAACTATATCCACACACCATTTTCAGTCCAGAGTCCTGGTTTAGTTTTTAACAGATCACCATAGTTTTCTGACTTTTTGCATAATGCTCTTTTTCTAAATATTCTGAAAAAAATTCACAAATTGCACAAAATATCCCCAGTTAAGTTCCCAAGTACAGATACCAAAGTCTTGTATGTTTCTAGTGGTGAAAGAAGTGTGTTGAAATTGTGGTCAAGTACTTTTTTCTGGCATTATTCATTACAGTTTTTAAATTGAAATATTTGCAAAGTCATTCAACTCCATAATAAGGCCAGAAAAAAAAAAAAGAACCCTTTTTTTTTTCCAAAACCTTTCATATAAAAAAATAATAAGACAAGTTTCAAAGGAGTAAGTTGGGGATCTATAAAGCAAATTTCCACAAGAAAATTCTAGTAGAAATTTTGTTCAATTTCTTAATTCAGACCTGTCAGAATTCATAAACTCTCATAAGTTAAGTTTAACTGAATGTTAAGAAGTCCAGCTAATGTTTAAAACTATTCCACTCATATTAGTCATGTTTTCTTCTACCGCAATTTGTATCTGCACAGAACTTAATATAAATGCTACTTACATGTTTGTATCTTTAAGACAACAAAGATAATAACATACTAGAACCAATATGTTCCATGAACATAATGTGAAGAACTGAGAAAACAGCATTTATGGGTCATCTTCAAAAATATGGTCATTGGGAAGTGGACATTTTGAATTGAATATAGTTATTATGAAAAAAATAGCAAACAGATTTCATGACATTACAGCACATTAAGTAAGTATATGAAACTAATTCCTTCAGGAATAGATTTCAGTGTGTTGGTCTAGGTGCCTGAGTTTCTTCTACATTGTCCAGGGATGTTTTAATTGTCTTGACTGAGCTTTAGAAAAAAATTGACTGAGCTGGACCAAAAGGTTACTTGGTCTGAAAGAGTTCAAGCTCAAAGCTTTCATTTCATATGGGGATGCAGCATAACGAATAGGCTTCATGATCTGACTGGAAAGGACTCTTCCTCTGTTTTCTTCTTGAAACTGGAAAACAAGAGTGGTAATGAATGCAAAAGTTTTGGGTTCAAAGCGAATGCAAGAGAGTACTTACTTGGTAGCATGGGGTCAGAGAGCTGTATTGTCAGAGGGGAATTGCTGGGATCCTTATGTTGGATACCCAGGGCTCATCATTCTGTCCAGGACTGGGTGCATCATGGTTCTCACCATTTCTTACTGGCTAGTTCCAATTCTTCCTTGTTCAGTTTCTGGAATTTGTGAATTCCTTTGTAAGTAGTTGATACAATATTTTACCATATATACAGGATATATAAGCCACTTTTCTGATTTTGAGGAGTGGAGTGGTTCAATTTTGATTTACTCTGCTGTACTTTTTGCAAAAATTATCTTAAAATGATTGTGAAGCTCCTTTTTTTTCCCCATAGGAAAATAAATTTAAAAGAAAATATTTACTGAAAACTTGGAAAGCATCGATATTTAAAAAAGAAAATCTAATTCCTTAGTTTATTCTAGCTATAGTCTGTGCTGTGGAAACAAATCTCAGGAGTATGAGTAGCAGAAATATCACCACATTTTTACATTGACTGAAAAATTCTGGAATATCTTTCTAAAATGCTTTCAGATATGTTGATGGTAACTTGTTACAGCATTTTAAGGTGTCAATTAATTACAGTTAGCTAGAAAATCATTATCACGTCTTCATGTCTGAAAATGACATCTGTAAGATAAATTTGCAAGTATATTACCACACACAGTTTTGTTCATCTGTATAAACATTTTCATATCTGCCAGTAGTTAGCCTACACTGGATTCTGTTTTGCAAATCAACATGTGTCATTAGCATATTAGAGAAGATAAGGTAGTCCAGGTATTTCTAACAATAAGAAACACTTGTTATATGGACTCTTAGTACATATCTGTGCACATATTGATCACATGTTGTTTATTTTTGAAGATTCTGTTACTGTGAAACAAAAAAAGACCTGAACATTTTTTAAAATTTATTTTATCTTTCTGTTATCCTCTTTACTTTGTAAAAGCCGGTTCAATCTGTGCTTTCTGTTACTCTTTAGATTACTGAAAATATGACACTAGAGTCATTGTAAAAAGTCAACACTTGTTCAACATTTATTTAATGTTTTACTAACAGTTCTCTGTTTGGGTACTTTTGCTGTAAACACAGAACGCAGTAGAGTACTTGGAAAAAGGTGATGGGTCATTCGTCAGCAGAGCTGAAACAAGGGTCATTTTCTAACTTCTGCTTACCAGAATTGCAAATTCTCTGACCAAAAGGACATCCCACCTAAAGAAATTCTGGCAGAGATTGTGTTCACCTTCACAGCTCAGAAACATACAGAGCTTGGAGGTCACACAGACCTCTGTTCCTCTAATGCATATCTGAATGTGTAGCACTGATTTACCTGAGTTATCTTAGTGGCCATTATATTTCTTCACTAAGTCCCTGTCTGTTTGCTCCTGCTCTGGATCCAGTGCCACCTGTGAAGGTACTGGTTTCATGTCCTTTAGACAAAGTCGACTGCAGAGGAGGAGACTGTATTGTGCCAGGTAGTGGTTTATTTCATAACTAAGTAAGAGTACCTTGTCTTCAAAACGAACATGGCCGGTTTATTTTATTCTCAGGAGTTACGACTGCACAGAGGCCTGGTGAAATGCATTTGGTGACTTATGCTATTATCATGCTTTCCTTAAGAGTTATTTGGCTAGACAGAATGTACAAAGAAACCAATTTACAGCCTGTCGATATTGCCATATTTGTAAAGTATCCTGGAAGTCTGACTGGCTTTCTAGGCCTTAGCACATCAGCACATCAGCAATTTGCCTCAGGATCTGGCTCCTTAAAGATTATGGTGATGACTACAGCTTTTAAGTAAATGATCCCACACTTACATTTCTAGATGCAAGCTCCAATTTTGTGATAAATCAAAGCACTTCATGCTCTGCTTCCTGGAGGTCACAGCAAAGCTAAAGCGGATTTGCTTCATTTATGGTTACTGAGATATGTATTTTGTGAATCTCTTTATTTTCCCTTTCTGCCCCAGTGTAGCAGCACAATCAGTGGATGCATTACTTGTAGGCAATGCCTGCATGCTATTTCAAGAGAGATCCCAGTTTACAGGAATTATGTAATATTTTATAAATACTATACTGTTCTAAGTTGTCTTT
This sequence comes from Corapipo altera, assembly GCF_003945725.1. Classification (NCBI taxonomy): domain Eukaryota; kingdom Metazoa; phylum Chordata; class Aves; order Passeriformes; family Pipridae; genus Corapipo; species Corapipo altera. The sequence continues at coordinate 3,872,652 of NW_020884888.1, forward strand.
TTTATATTTGAAAATATGAAATTTGAAAATATGAATTTCCTTTGTCATTTCCACACACAGTTGTTCTTGAACTTTGAAAGAAAAAGAAGAGGGAAAGGAAGTGCGTGGTATTAAATACATGAGTGGTATTTAATCTCATTTTCCATTCATGAGTGTCCTATCCTACTCATTGCCCAGAGAAATGAAAGTCTAACAACATGCTTTAAAACAGAAAAACACTGTCCAAGAGGACAGGATTATACCTAAGTTTGCATTTTAATTCAAAAAGGGGCAAAAAGACTTAGACAGAAAAAGCTCAGATCTTTCCATCGACAGGGCAAGAACATGTTTCCTCAATAGATACAGGCTATATGTGAAGTGCATAAATACCTATTTCTTATTACTAAAGAATTTATACAAGGCACCTGAATGATTCTCTCTAAGGCATATTTTTTTCTTTCAGGGTTGAAATGCTATATGGCTTCTCTGAGGGAAAATTAATCTACAGTTTTCTATAGAGTACCATGGGATAAAATAAACAGTGCTTTAATATCTCTTCTAAAGGACATACTATAAAAATAAAAGTGACACATTTTTTACTTGTTTTGAGTGCACAATTTTTCACACCACAAGTAACTATGTAATTTATTGGAAATTACACATTTACTTTATTCATTAGTACTTGTAAAAAAATAATTGAATTACTTCTAGCCTATTCTAGTTTTATGGAAAATGAAGAATGACTTGATTCAAACATTATTAACTAAATTAAGTAATTCTTTATGAGGCATTTATTTCTAGACTGCCAGGACTTTCAGCTGCAAATAAACCCCTTAGACCAGGGTAGGCATTAGTTCAGTGAAAGCACAGAGCTTCCCATTCTAACTTTATTCATCCCATTAGACTGTGCAAGATCTATAACTCACAATAACAGACAGAGGAAAAGAAGTAAAGGAAGAAGGCAGACATATGGAAAGAGAAAGAGAAGGAAGAGTTTTCATTTATCTGTAAGAAATATATCAGGGCAAAACCAGGAAACAATAATGTAAAACAAAGCGCTTGTCAATTAGAGTAAGTTGAGCATATTCTACTAGTTCGATAACAACTCTCTCTGCCACTCTTCTGTGTTTTCACTATTTGCAGATGTGCTGTAGCAGAAGGACTTCTGGAAAGTATGGCAGCATACCACAAAGCAGTATGCTACAACTTTTGCTAAAAGGTTTGACAGTGATCATACAATTAACACTGACCAGTGTCTTGGTGAAAAAAAAATCAGTCCACAGCAAGGAAAGAGCAGCTGAGACAGCTGTTCTGTAGGTGCCGTAAATTATGTGAGCCCAGACAAATTCACTCTGTTATGATCACAGATCAGAATGAAGCAGCTGTAGACCAGAAGAAGCCATTTTCTCTGCGACCTTGTGGAAGTTCTGAGCTGGACCTCAGAAGAGGTCCAGAGAAAAAGAGAAAATGCCAAAGAATGTCTTCAGATATAAACAAGAAAAGTAGGAAGAAGTAGGAAATATAAGGTGGTTACAGAAGCTTCCATTCTTAGAAACTACATTCACCTAATAATGAAAGAATCTGTAAACACCTGAGTGATAACAGAAAGGAATAAACAACCAACAGGGATTTGTGAGTGGCAAATTATATCAAAACAATTACATGATGGGTGAAAAAAGAAACTGATAGCATACATCCTTTGGTAATACATTTTGCACTGTAGTCTTATAAGTAAGCTTGGTTTAAGTGAAATTGTTACTAGCACAAAACTGATGGGAAACCATACCCAGTTTATAGTGATTAACAGAACATTTTCAAAATGGAAGAATGCAGTGAATGAGACTTGACAGAGATCTGTCCTGGTTTTAGTTTTTCACTAGAGAATTGGGCAAAGGACTTGTGAGGGTGCTTAAGGAACCTATTAGATTTGGCTGAAGCATGAAATGCAGTGGTGGACATGATTAGAATAGAAAAACCATTTCTGACAAGGTGAAAAGACAGTGAATGAGCAGAGCACTATGCTTAGATAAGAATAAATGCTAGCAAGAACAAATACAAGCTGACTAAGCAGGAGGGATGAAGCAGAGAATGTTGGAAGGGTTGTTGTGGACCCCAGCCTGAGTCAACCATACCAGTTATGTTGCAAATAGACAACCACCACCTAGGGTTTTCAAGTATATACCCTGAAAAACATGTGACCTAATGCTTCTACCCTGCTCAGTGTTGGAGTGACCCCAGCTGAGACACCATTTTCGGCTTGTTAATACCATCTTTTAACAAGAGGAAGATCAAATTTGTAGAAGAATGAAAAAGATCAGAAACTTAGAAAATGTGAGCTGTTAGAACAGGTTGATTGAAATTATGCTATTTAGCTTAGAGAAAGAGAGACATAACTATGGGGGGGGGTGGGGTTAGATGATGGGAATAACTTTTTTCCTTTTCAGCAAAAGACATACTTGTTCTGCATTAAAAAACAAAAAAACCAAAAAAAAAAATCAAAAAAACCCCAACCCACAACAAAAAAATCCTTCTCTGAAAGTAACAAGTACAATATTCTGTCACAGGAATCTCTGTCACAGGATTTTCATAAAATAGTTGGAATATGTGTCTGTCATGAATGATACAATTTGAGGTGGTCCTGGGCTGATGGAAGGATGGGATGATTATATAAGTTCCTCCTTTCCTACTTCCTGTGACTTGTGTAGGTACAGATGACAAAGTAAATTGGTGGCTCATGAATCAGTAGATTTTATCACGACAGTCATGATTTCTGAAATCAGAAAACTATTCATGGACAGACAGGAAGAAAGCTCTGAGGCCTAATTACAATTTTTTTGAGACCTTTCATACCATGCTGATGAAAAGAATCCATAGGAATGTAAAGAAACTATATAATCAGATTAAGTCCCACTCTTAGTATCTTACACTACGGCAATGCAAAATGTAAGTATAAAATTTTGATTAAACATATATTTTTTAATTAGGAGTCATCAACTGTTTACAGCTTCCAAATAGGATCTGTTTTTCAAAATCAGCCACAATGCACTGAAAAATAATGAAAAGAAGGAGAAAAAGAGCCACGACTTCTAATAGTAGTCATACGTAATATACGGTAGTCTGAAAAGCATAAAAAGAAGAATGTTCCACTCTTCTTCACTGCAGAGATTAAAAGACCTAAGGAATCTTCTTGTTTTGTTTGTAGTCATAACGTACCTGTGTAATGGTCTGCATACATGTGCAAAACGATCTTTAAAAATGCATTACAAAAATACATTGCAAAAGCCAAACTTTGCACTAAGACCCAAATCGTCTTTTCTTGGTTAAGCGAACTTGCTTAAGACATATCTTCAGGTAAAACTTGAACCCATAAAAAACTCTTTGGTGGACAAAGAAGATTAACAGCCTGAGATTTCATGCTATTCAGAGATGAAAGGCCCTAATCAATTTCTCTCTCAATCCCTGCTGTTGCACAGTTGCTTTTGCAGAATATACAACATAGTTTGGGTTCCAAGCTAGAAGGAACTAAATTTTAAATACAGCTGTACCTAGGTGAAGATTTCTGGAGGTAATACCATGGATTCATGCATGTTTTTCATGCTGGTGCTTTTCTTGCTCTACTGTCAATCTGACCTCAAGAGAGGTTCAACTGAAAAACCTGTTCTGCTTTTTCTTTTTTTTTTTAATTGTTATAGTTCTAAGGGGTAATGGGTTGACCCCAACACCATCAAACATTTTAGAGTCACCATGTCCAGAGCAAGATGTATTTTTTTAGTTGGTACAAGGTTTGTTATTTCAGTAACTGTAGGTATTCCATTCTCCAGACCACGACCAGACTTCATGACCTGTCTCACTGTGTATGTGAGTTTTATATTGCTGATACAAATTTAGTGATCGGAATATTTTCTAAGAGAGGACCATGCTCATCATCTTACTGATAGATAAGAAATGACTATAAGTCATGGTAAAAGATGCTGTAGTATATAGTTAAAATATAGTACTGGAAGATTTGGGAAAGATTGTGGGTAGGAAATGACATCTTGGGAAGAAAGTACACCCTCTAAGTCACCCTATGAGGCACATTGTCTTGTGTAGCTTGAAAATTAATTTACATTATTTCTGTATCTTACCAATGGAGGAAGAAGAAATGGGGATTTTTATTAATAACTGTTGACCTAGAGATTATTTGCACTTTAGCTTTGAACAAACTTTTAATATCTGTAGAGAAAAAGGGGAAAAAACTACATTATCAGAGTAGTATGCTATCTGTCTTCTGGTATGTTTGCAAAGAACAGATAGCTAAACAGATTTTAGCAGAAAGGTTGCCTTTAGCCTCATCTGCCCTAAAGGCTTGAATCCATAATTTGTCCTCTTGAGGTCACAATTTCTACTTGCACTGTCTAAATCATTTTACTTCAAATTACGTTGTTCCTTAGGACAATGCTTTTTTTGAGAATGATTGTGCTCACCATTTGTGATTTCAGCATCACTGGGTTAGTGTCTGAGCATCAGATTTTCTTGTATGTACACATATTGAAATAATGAGAATTCAGCCTAGTATTTTCTCTATAGGAAACACTAAGGCAGATAAAGTTGGAAAATGGTTATATGGCATCATAAAATTAAAACAGACACTGTCCATACTTTTGTACCCCACCCACTCGTGTCCACTCAGGAGACTTCCACAACAGTTTCCCATTAGTGTACTGAAACGTTGCAATCCTGCAGATGAGAGCTGCACAGGGAAAGTGATGGAATCCTGTCTACTTTGTGCTTGTTAATCAACTTTTTGATGTGTTATAAGACAGCGTAAGATGGTGAATACAGGTGGGTTTCTTAGTTGAGCTGCAACAGATGCCACAGGAAACCAGAACAGTGTGTCTGTCTCATGCTGAGCCAAGCATGCAAGCTAACAAATCAATCTGCCTGCACATGCTCTTCCTTATAGGTTTTCCAAGGGCAAAATGGCTAACATTACATAATGATTCTGTCTGTAACATTTTAATGACATAATAAAATTTCTTTTTCAGTACAAAGGTTCACTTTATGATGAGTTCATCAAAGGAAGCAAAATATTTAATGAAAAATAATTAGGCTTGCTATTCTGTATAAATATTACATTGACAGTATTATACATTTTCTGTTTGTCAAAGATTGTATTAAATGATAAGTAGCACAGTATTCCCAAACTTCATCAAGCTTTCATCTTTGTTAATATGGTAGAAATCCAGAAAGATCTTGTCCCAAATTTGCAAGTCCATGTTATAGGCTGTAAGTTTTTATAAATTAGAACTGTACAGTCACCCTAAACCCCCTCAATTTCTTGTCTCAGGCATTAACATTTCAGTGATAATACTCTTTTCATAAATCTTGGCATTGCTGTTAAATTATTCATATGCTGTTATATGAAAACACATGACAATTTTTTAAAATGTATTCTTCAAGCATCTTGCAATCAGCTGAGATGCCACTCTGCCAGTTATTTTTCTGAATCTTGCCATCTGAATGCTCTGAATTTTATTTTATTGAATAAGTTTCAGTCTTGTTTCCCGGTGAGTCTTTTAATTTCTATGGCTTCACCTGTATTACCCTTCTATTTTACTTCTTCTTGTATTTATTTCCCTTTCTATCTCCTATGCACTCTATTTTGCCATTCTTGCAATATATTGTTTTAGCATTGAAAAAGATATTCCCTATTATCTGATCTTCCCTGGCTGTACTTAACTTTGTGACCTTCTTCTTCTCTTGAGTGACCTTTGTAATATAAACTTTCATTGCTGCCTCCTGAAAGTGTATTCTGACAGCAAAGTCTGGCACACCTTTAATTCTTAAATACAGAAGTCACATTTCTTGACATTCCCATATCCCTCTCCATTGCTTACATTTCATCAATATGGCAATTGTATAGTGTTACTAAGTTGCATTATACCTTTCCTTTTTCCTTTCATGAATTGTCATATATTTTTCCTCTGGTATTGATCCAGAATGTGATGAGATACAGAGTGGATTTTAACTGAAAAAATAATTCAAGGACAATGAAGCAAATAAAACTCAAATTCAATAATAATAGGTATCTTTGTTAATATGGGGTTAAATTGCAAATATCTTTTGATTTTTTCTAGGTCAGAAGTCTTTAGAGTGTATTATCAGGGTTATTCTCAAAAATCAGAAACCATTTAAGGCTCAAAAATGACATGGGGCAGTTTCAATTTGTCAAACGCTCAGAACATCACGAATATGGAGAAGAGCAATTAAGGTAATCTAAACAATCTTAACACTCTACTTGCTACATCACTTTGAGAAAACTAGTGAAACTTCAGCAAACTCTATCAGAATGCTACTAGTGTACACCCAAGTAGCGATCACAGGCTTATCTCAATAAACCTCTCCAGGACTGCATAAAATAGGAGCTTGATTTAGTTTCAGCTTACACTTGCAGGACTTACTGTAACAGTCTGTGGGTGTTTTGCAGCCCTTGAAAGTTCAGAGGGTTCTCTTTATTGAATTCACTGAAGTTTGAATTAGGAAAAATATGTCGGTAAAAGGAAACAAACACAAAAAAAAAAACCGTTTAAAAAATTTCTAAGTATATTTCACTTTATTCATTGATATTTTTACTGAAAGAACAGAATCTTCAAACTAGATTTTCCAATTATTCTAGAGGTGTGACAAATTGGTCTGAAAATCCACAATGGTGATCTTTGTATCAGAGTTTGTTGTGTTTCTATTAAACATGAAGTTAGCATGAGGGAAGCATAGGTTTATCTATTTTATAGAAGAGGGTGAGTGGGGAAAGAAAAGAAAAATGCAAACAAAAATAACATTATTTCATTATGCTGATCTGAGTCTGGTATAAATCCTAATAAACTTTTCAGTAATTTTCTTTGAAATACCACAAGAATTACAAGAATTACACCAAATTAATGTTTAAGGTTAGTTTACATAAAACACTTTTTTTGTCCAATTCATCATGTTTACAATGTCCTGAACTTTAACAAAGACACAGATCTGAGCTAATGAACATTAGGCATCCTAATGATTTCTCTAGGTTGACACAAAAATCCCAAAGTATTCAAGATGTCAAGTCAGAATAGAAATACTGACAATCTGTGTGTATGTATCGTCTAGCCCTGTCTACATCAAAATCATCTGGAGTTTTCCCATGGACATGAGATGACCAAAAAGTAATTTATTCCTGCAAACACCTCCAACAGGCTATAAAGGAAGAACTGAAACTCTGTACAAATTTGTTCATTCCATGCCTCCCCACTTCATTCTACTATTATTTATTTGTGACCTATCATCAAGCTTAAATTTATAGCACATGTTTATTCAAATAATGTAATTCAATTCAACAGTGCTATTTACCTAAAATATCTACTGAACATGTAACAGATGTTTTTCTCGTAAAACAATGATTAAATTGTATTGATTAAGTAATTAGTTTCAATAACCATTTTGTAATCCTTGAGAAAACACATTAAAATATTTAATAAGAAGGTTATGAAATTTTGAGGTAGTGCAGAAAGTAAATGAAAAGTCTATTTTACCTAAAAAAACTCCAAAACTACCACAAAACAAAAACCCTGAACCCAAACATTCACTGCCAAGAAAAGTGATTTTAGGGGAAAAAATCATATTTTGAGTCAAAACACTGTAGACTGTTTTATTGAAATTATATTAATTGCACGCATTATGTCTTCCCCTAATAGACATCAAAAACAAACTAAAATTTTCAGTCAATAAGTAGTGGCAAAAGTAGTAGTAGTCATGCCCTCAGACCGAAATTTATGTTTCTTTATACTGGGGTTGACCAGATGGTTTATGATAATTTAATGTAAAAGAACTTTGCAAATCTCACCCTAAAGTTTTCAGGTCAGGCATTATGACTTACCGTTATGCATTAGATATTTGTGTTAATGTCTCCTTTAAATCAAGGTCCTTGAGATAAATTGTAACACAACACCTCAAACAAAGTTTTTATTTTTATAATTCAATTAACATTAAAAGATTGCAAAAACTATGCCAAATGATAAAAATATGTTATATAATATAAAAAAGGTCAAGTTACTAGTTTCTAAATCCAAACAAACTCCTTTATAAGGGAAAAGACTAGTTCCTTTCGATTCAGAAAGTACTCAGAAAAAAATGCTATAGCCAGATAGAAAAGGAAATTACTTTGGGCAAACATAATGGCTCTTTCTGGCCTTAAAATTTAAAAATGTATTAAAAATGCCTCATAATCCCGATCATAACCCAATTCTTTTGCAAATCTATAGCAAAACATGACTTTACAGCTTCCTCAGAAGTTAACAAATACTTTCTTGGCATTCAAGGAAAGTGCATAAGAGCAGGTGAGAGCACCCTGACAGCAGAACATTCATTTTATAACCTCAGAAGATAAGAACATGACATTACCATACGAGGTAAGGCTAAGTGTTCATGTAACTCACTATTCCAACTTCACTGGTGGCTACTATGGGACATTTTTTAATTTTTTAATGTACCATATTGTGTGTGGTCTTTTTTTTTCCTGTAATTTTTTCAATTTTTGCTTTTTAAAAACTTCTTCAGTTAGCTATGACTAAGGATGATAATTTCCATATTTACTATTGCTTTATTTACCTTTTCTGTTCAGCTCTATGGTTTCCTATGGAAACATATGGGAAATATTTTTTGGTGGTAGAAGTGATTCACTGTTACTGTGACCACCTTACACATTCCCTTTAAAAACCTTTTGTACCACTTGTAGTAATTTTATCGGTTGTTGTTGGGGTTTTTTTCCCTTTTTTCTGTTCCTTGTAATTTAAACTAGCTGCCTTCTTTTTGGAAAGCTGAATTCTTATTCTGCTGGTCTCGTTTGCAGCAGAACAAGTTCTCCCAAGTAAATGTACCTCAAACAATGTGACGCTCTGCTAAGTTAATATTGTCACTTTTAAGTACCCCCAGAAAAAATAGCTTAAGAAATCCCCACTTGTAACTATCACCACAAAACTCCTAGCAACACTGTGGTTTGCAGGACATCGCTAAAGTTTTTGTGTGATACACTTATAAGCTGACTACCTCACTACCCATCAATTTCCATTTTTGTTGGGTCTCAGCATAAGTCTTAAGTGGCCAGTAAAAATGTTCAAAACCAGAATCTTTATTTATTTTCTGAAACCCCTTGATTTGAGTTGCTTTTATTTTAACACCAGAATAATGGTAAAGGAATTTTATCATGGATGATGGTAATAGACTCCTTAAAGTAGAAAAAAGTGGTTAGGTCTTGCCACTTACCCTTTGCTCCAGCCATACAAAAAAGATTTATGTGGCTCATTCAGAATTCCCTAAGGAACTACCACCCCAGCTACAAAGCAATCTGAATACCAGAAATTGCCCCAAAATAAAAATTGCTTCACACAACCACATGTAATATGGGATGACCCAAAAGACAGACGAAAAGTTAGAGTCTTTCCTAGTTTTGGGTCTCCTAGGATATCCTTGACAGTATTTTCAATTAAAGCTTGGAAATTGTGCAGTTTCTCAATGGTTGTGTCAAAATACAGGAAAGAACACGACTCTGCTATGTGTTGACTTCGAGTGAGGTAGGAGTTGATTGTTTCTGTGAGTTCAGCTTTCAGAACCCTTTCTCTCATCTGAAGGAAGCCAGAGCGAGCAACTTAGTGATGATCAATACAAAACATGACTGAGAACCCTTGATAACTGACAGCTTCATTTAAGAATATTTAAAGCAAAAGTGCAGGGCTGGAGCTGATAAGGATCCTGGTACATTCCTTTCCAACTTCTCAGTCCATTGAATTTTGTTCTGTTTCATCACATTGGTGATTAACTGTTGTGGAAAATTTAATAGTGATGTCTTATGCAAATAGTGTGCTCTACAAGTAAAACAAATAAAAATGAGGAAATGTACACATTGTACCTTTGAAAGGTTGCAAGCAGTGGCGCAGAAGACTTGGGTTACAATAACATCTGAAATGAGCCTGGGAGTGGGAACGTAGCAAGGCTTGTTTCAGAAGGGAACCAGTTCACTAAACACCAGAGTGATTTAATGCACCATCAATTATTTCCTGCTTGTCACTTAAACAGGCTCCACATATGCATGGCAGGTCATGAGTGCAAAGAGAAGGTAGAAAGCATGATTTATTGGCTGGGGCAAACACCTGCGAATTAAGCAGCTCAGAAATTAGCCACAAGTAGCATATTAGTGCAGCTAATCAGGCACGGTTCAGTATTTCAGTTTCTTGATTTGCCCATAAATAAGGCTGTATGTGGCTGCCCTGGGGCGTTCTGGTGATTAACAGCCCTGACCTACAGTAAAGTGTGCAATCTAAACAATTTAGTGGGATCTGCAGGTGTACACTGTAAGCTTGTTGCCTATAAGGCTGCTACATTCAGTACATAGAAAGCTCCTGGTATCTGGATGTCTTGTTCATACATTTTATCACACCATTTAATGATCAATTTTCTTTTCATTCATTTACCAGGACCTGTTAACATTAACGAGTTTTAAACTACAAGGCACTGATGCGCAACTGTGAAACCCAGTTGTCTTCTTTGTCTTATTCAGAGGCCAGAGAAACGAGATCACTCCTCTTCGCAGTGCACCTTCATATCTCACACCACAGTGGTTGACTTTCATCACAGCTGACAAGTTGCTACTTGACTAATTCAAGAACTGTGATTGGCCAGTCTACCTGTTGATTGCTGATGTAAAGGTGCTGTGCTGTACATAGCCACCAGCAAACCACTGTTTTGGCTTTGCAAAATGCTAAAACAGAGACAGAAATGCCTGATCACTCCATACTGACATGTTAAGCACGTACTCTGGACGAGGTTTGAAGTTCTCTTCAAACACTATATGTGAGCTTATATAAAGCTCAGCAGTAGCCGTATCAACTTTGACAGCTGGAAAAATGACACATGAGAAAGAAAAGGAGGAAAGATATCCCTCCCAAAAAAGCATCCTGGTTACCCAAAGTACTCATAATAGCCTACTAATTCCTCACCTCTGAAAGAACATGAGGACATGGACAAGGATGAAGATCAATGACTGGTAGAAAACTTATGTCATGTAGCATAACTTGTGAAGGAATGACATTGTGTAAATCTGGAACTGTCCACATTTCCATATAAAAAAATGCTGGAAGGAAGGAAGCACAGAAGAAGAAGAAGAAGAAAAGATACATGATTAAGAAAGAAAACCAAGGTGACCATTGCTATTCACATTTTTTCCTGCTATATGAACAACATGGTAGGGCTTCTTGGACCACAAGGTAGCAATTTGTTTACACAACAAATGACTAATTACTTGAGACTGAGAACCCTGAATTATTTGGGCAAAGAGCATTAAACATAAAAAAAGTAAGCACATTGCTAGCTCTAGGAAAGCATGTGCCAATCCTCTCACTATGCCACCCTGTGCCTTGCATAGGGCAGCTAGAAGCTAGAAGGACTCAGATACTTACAAAATTTGCTTCAGTTTCTTTCAGATTTCATATAACCTTACATTGGAACAAAGATAGTTATAGGGCTGCTTTACATCATCCCATATTTCTACTTCAGTAGCATGATGCTGAGGGTATGTACCATATGCAGACAAAGGTGGGATGAATGTGTTTTTGAATGTAAGGTGTTGGAGGACTGGAATGAGCAATAGAGTAAGCTGTCTCATCCCTGTACCTGCCTACATAAGTTTTCAGCTAGGCCTGGGTGCTGTCTGGGTAAAGATCTTATTGCTTCCTCCCAAGAAATATCCAGCACTCCTGAAGTGTGACCTGTCAAAGAAGCAGGAACTCAGAGTGGAACTCAGTCATTAAATCAATGGCATAGGCACACCTTGTACATTTTTCTGGTGGTTTTTTTTTTTTTTTTAATGTTTAGTTGTAACATAAATAAAATGAGACAAAATTGTTTTGCTGGTTGATGTGAAAGATTGTTTTTTTGGGAATAATTTCAAAAAAATCCTCTTTCCTTGTTCATGTTGTCATCCTCATACCAGTATATTATAAACTTGTCATGTATATATTAAGAGAGGTAAAGAATTGAAAACATAAGAGAAGAAAACAAAAATGTACCAGAGAACTTTACAATATTGCCATATATTGCAACGACATATTGAAGAGTTACAAGGTGTGTGTGAAAGAAAACCATCAAGAGTCTTTGCAAGTATTGACAAAAAATGGCCAAAATATAATGCTTAATCTAGAATAAAAACAGAAGTGCAGGGATAGAATCAGATCTATTAAGATTCTTTAGATACGTCACAGAATTTCAGACTGTGTCTTTGGAAAAGTTGAAGAAAGATTTGAAAGTGTGTCTATGATTTTGAAAAAAGTGTATAGTATTGTCAGATTACCAAAGTGTCAGAGCTCTTGTTATAAAACAGGCTTTGCCTTTTGGTAAAGGGGATGCTAAATTTCAAGCACAGAAAACTTAAAATGGCTACATAAAACCAAGCAGAGGTTAAAAAAAAGCAGATTTATTGTAAGAACTCTGAAATGATATCTAGACAATCCCCTGAGTAGCCCTTGAGATGTCAGTGATGATAATACAGTAACAATGTTTGGGAAGTATTTCTAGTTTTACACTTAGCCTTTTGGCAGGAATTTATTAAGACAGAATAAGCCTGTGACTTTTCAATTCCAAGTACAATTTGTTTCTGTAATATATCTGCAGGAGTAATGTGTGATGGAATTTTTCCTTTGCTGGGCCAAGTAGTTGTGGGTGATGATGTGTTATAATAGGTTCTCACAAGCCATATCTCAACAAGATAACACACAACACATGTACATCTGTGGCCCAGTGTCAATGCCTTAAATGTACATCAGAAATGCATTAAATCTTCTGATTGCTATTTTGTTTGTACAGCTTGTTGGTTCAGAGTTTTCTCTGTAATGTACCCTGCTGATTGCCTTGAATTATTGGCATATCCTTGGTAGAACAAGCACACCTTGTTCCGAAATTCAGAATTACAGATGTGGCTTGAATCTTTTCCTGTATTAGTAGAAACAGAAGAAATGTTCTTCAAGTTATTCCAATATGCTTGCTGAAAGCACATATCTCAGAATCAATGGGGTCTAGCAGTGCTTCAGATCAAAAGGAAAGGCACGTGGTATCACACTAGAAATTCATCCACACAGTTGTTTGTGTGCATCTGTGCTTGTGTCTATATATAATGACATAAGAATGTAGAAAATAAAGTATTATGGACAGCTATGGAAAATGGTACACCAGAAGAGGCACTTTTAGTTTTGGACACTCTTTCTGGGCCAGATTTTCTGCTGGTTTAAAGCTGTGCATCTCACATCAGCTTGCTTGCTCAGATGTGAGACTTTTCTTTGTGAAGCAAGCTAATGTTTTAGAAGCAATCTTGAGCTAAACATTTATGGAAACCATAGTGTCTGATAAAAATGAAATAAATATATAAAAAATAACATTAAATAACAGACTCTTGTGTTCCCATAACAGCATTTCTGAGCTAAGACAGGCTGCTGAAAGTGTATAACTGGGCATAGAGATACAGGGATGCATCCTTGGGGTTTCAGTTTGTGTCTAATCACTTCATAAGGTGTCCAAGGTAAGATGATGACTGCTTTTGTAGATGAATTCTCCCTTTTTTCCATTTGGTCATCAACTTTAGCTGTTAAGATTTGTGTCTCTGTGCCTGAATTAATACTGTGAGACCAATAACTAATCCATTGTGACCTTTGGACTGACCAGATTGGAGAGGTTACTGGAAGGGCTCTTTCCTCATTGACATCCCTGGATGTCTTTTCAAAGGAGCATCATAGAGAGTTACTCAGGGTACAGCAGAGGTGTTTGTGTGGGAAAATACACTCAGCCACATTGCTGAGCTACACAGGATTTGAGGCGGAATATTTTTGGTCAATTCCACATGGTCCATACGCAACACATCTTCTTAAAGTAAGTTTCAGTCTAGGGGAATGAAAAGTGATGCTCTTCCATTGTCTACTTGAAACAATTTTTAAATTTTATCCGTGGATGTTAAGTAACGTATACTTATCACACATGTGGCACTTCTTCGCTGGTGTTCACAACTTCTCACAAGTGGATGAAAAAGTCACAGTTCTCAGGCAAGGGGTGAGTACTGGATAGTCTCTCACTCACTCCCAGCTGAACAGTTGTTTTTCACAAGGTTGCGAAGTGGTCAGATCAGGCTGACATTTCTGCAAAGCAGATTTAGTTCATAGTTGTGTTTAGAGAAAAACTGGTCTTTGCATAGATGAATGTATGATTGCTGGTGTGGCTATATTAATTGCTGCCTATAGTTCTTTAGTTATTCAGTTGGGAAGGTGAAGTATCATCATATAAGATAAATGTTACATAGGAAAGTCAAAACATATTTCTTGGTCATTCGTAATAAAAATTATTTTGCATAAACTTTTTGCTGCATGTGGATGACTAATTAATATATTCCTAGAAACTGAAATATGCATTTGTTCTGTATTTTATTACAATAATTGGGACTTTTTTTAGGGATGAAAATTACAGAAATGATATCTTGATTGTAACAATTGTTCTGTTAATTATAATAAGCAAGAGTTGATATTTCTGAAGGAATTGAATAATTTTATTGATCTGCCAGATCCCATGGTTGTCAAAGCAGATTTTTATGTTGACTTCAGTAGAAGTAAGAGGCTAAGGCTATATGTAAAAAAAATATACTTACGTATTTTAATAGTGATAGTGCATATTGAATTGCTGGATATAAACTTGAAAAAATACATCTGAAATGAGTTAATTTGGAAATACAAGCTTAGGTCTCACAAATGTACTCTGAAGTAAGTGAAAGTAGAAAGGGCATTACAGATGTTTGGGTATAGCTGACATTCAGTAAAGGAATGGAGGTTAGGAGATGACAGGCATGAGTGTCAGTCTTTGGTTAGGGTCAGAGTTTGACTTCCCTTGCAGTAATCCCTGCAAGCTTCACTTTGAATGTAAATAACGATCCAGTATGCCATAATTTTATATTAAGGTTTTATATGAAGTAATTTTAAGTTTATTTTTTGTTCTTTCAAAAAGTGAACAATAAAGAGTAAAAGCAGTGTAGTTTTGTATTTGTAATGCATATATGCTATAGGTAAATTTCTTTTTATTCAAGTAAAATGAAATCCATTGTAAGATTATGAGCTCCAAAATGTAAGACAGCCTAACTACTGAAAATTGGCCTATCCTTGAGGTTTGTACAAGTGATATAATTGCATTGTAGTATCAATGGGCAATAGAGAATCTTATATGGAACTTGCCATGCCATTTTGAAACCCAGCATGCAAGCCCAGTAAATATCAAAATGGTTTTACAGAATTATCTAATGCTTGATATGTTGATTAAATAAGCAAGGAATATATGAAGCACTGCACCTCACCAAAGAAGAATGCTGTATTAAGAGCCACAAGTGAAAGTGAAGGAAATCACCAAGCAGTCTGCTGGACTACTCCAATAGAATTTTTACTGACCAGACTGATTTAATGAACTCTTTCTCCAGATCCTGGTTTACATCTTGCCAGGAATTTTTGAGACTCATGGGGTGGGAAACAGTGACTTGCATAGAATTTCTATGCTGACTGAACTCTTGCTGTTGCTTATTGAAATAGCAACTGCCCTCTACATGACTTCTCCTATACTTTTCTCTTTCTCCTCTCCTTTTTCTCCCTCTGTCCATTAGGTTAAGATCCCACTGCTGCCAGTATAGAAGAAAAAAGTCCAATTAGATCAGGTCTGAGTGATCCACAGGATGGTGTGAGATAACCGGATTAGATTAATTATTGGCTCCGATCAACTCAAGCGTGTGTACGGAGGGAGAAAGGACATGTTGAATTTCATGCAGGCAAGATAATGCTCCGTCCCACACCCCAGCCCCTGCGAGTCTCCTGGGGCAGCCCCAGAGCAGCTGTCAGTCAAAGACAGACCACTCCCTTATACCACACCCTGGAGCCCGAGACCCAGGGTCATGTCCCCGACTGGCTGGCACATGAGGTGTGGCCACAGGGGGCCAAAGCAAATGAAAACAGCAACGTGTGTTCAGCATGCACGTTCAAACCCTGCTACCTGGACAGGTAGAAGCTGGACTTGCACAGGACATTGGTGGTAGCTGTAACTTTGTCTTTTTCTCTTTCTTTACTTCTTCTCCTAGTCTCCTTTCTTAATATTTTGGGTAACTTGAGACCAGATGGGTTGTATTTTGCTAAGTTGTATGTGTTATCATGTGCTAAGTCAGTGCTTTGGGGAATGCTTTATTTTGGTTGAAAGTTACCGTTTAAAATTTTGCCAAGTACTCTCATTTTCTAAAATTTACTAATAAAAGTACTCTCTGAGAATGCTCTCAAGGAGTTAAAAGAACTGAAGGTTCTTCTGATATGTCTGGAGAGTGGATACTATTGGAACCTTTTATATTTTTAAATTAAAACCCCTCATAGCTTGAGTTTTGGGGTCTTACACCCATCCCTGGAAGTGTTCAAGGCCAGGCTGGATGGGGCTTTGAGAAATCTGCTGTAGTGAAAGCTGTCCCTGTCCATGGCAAGGAGCACTGGAATCAGATGATCTTTAAGGTCCCTTCCAACCTGTATGAGACCACAGTGCATTTTTTAATTAAAATTTTAATTTCTTTTTGGCTTCAAAAGTAGATTTTCAGTCTTTTCCATACAAACATGTGATTTCAGTAGAATAAATTCATTTCCACAATCCATTCAACACCTGATTAATTTGTATTATTGAGGCAACAGACATAGGATTAACTTGTGTGTCACAGTTCATAAACTGTACTACAGATAACAAGCTGATACTTTGTGCAATAGACAAACTTTAGAAACATCAATAGAGACTTGTTTTTTCATTAAATATAGTCATTAAATTGTTTTAAATCTAATTTAGTTGTTAAAATCAGTATATTTCTTGAAACTGGTATCATATGTCAAATAAAATGGAGCTTGACAGCAGTTTTTTAGCCTTCCTTGAAGAACAGAAAAACAGCTATGGGAGGCTGATTGTGCTGGCGCCATTTTTAGACAATGTTGCAGAAGCTTTTCTACATATTTCAAAGTGTATGAGGTGTACGACTCAGTACACTCTTCTGGTAATTCTTCACCAGTACTTCATTACTGTGAAAAAAACCGCAAGGAAAGTGTCTTTTATCCCAAAGATGCTTTGTAAATACATTCTTCCTCTCAAATTACAGAACACTCACTGGAAAATGCAGTGTCAGTGCTTGGTTACCCTCACAGTAACAAACTTTTCTGGATGATCAGATTGCATTTCCTGTGCTTTGTTTTGAGTCCATTGTCTCTGGTCTTGTCACTGGACACCATGGAAAAGAGCCTGCCGCTGTCTTTTTGCATCCTTTCCTCAGGCATTAGCACAATTTGATGATTTCCCTAACCTTTCATCTCCTTTTCTTGTACAGTCACGGTTGACCCAAATGACCTGTTGTTGACCTATAGGATTGATAAAATCCTCAGGTTCTTCTCCATCATGGGCAGGATTGAGGAGAACACCGTCTAGGCCTCCCTGCTCTTGATCATTGCAACCAGAGTAATGTAGTCACATTTGACTCTTCAGGTCACCTCTGTCAGTGCCTTTGGTGCATATATGGAAGAGCAGCAAGAGTCAGAGGATCTGATAAGCCTCCATAACATCTCTATAATGCTATTAATGCAAGGCCATGGAAAGCAGCAAACTTCCCTGAAAGACAACTCAGGTCTGGAGATGGGGCCCTCTGTCCCCCAGAGCACAGTCTCCTACCACTGTCACTCACCACTTCCTCCTAGTGGTCCTGAGAGGCTCTGGCTCAGATGGCAAGTATGCAACCTTGATGGCACTTCCAACTCCTCATGTGCTATGAGGACACTGTACCTATTCTGTTACTGCAAGTCTTCAGATGCAGCAGGATCCTTCTTTCTGCTTCTTGAAGTCACCAGTTTCAGCTTTTCTGATGATGACAGCTTCCACTTTCAAGCTTCCTGGGCCTCCACTACAGTTGAAAGTTCAGGTTTTTAAAGGTGCTGGGTCTCTGAGAAGATACAGATGATCTTTTTCCTCATCATCTCAGCACAGCCTGGAGACTTCTCCTGCAACTCTTTTACTTGGCACTACAGCTCATTGACAGCCACACACCACCTTGCAGGGTTGGAAGACCATGTGCACCAGGCTGAACAAGTGTGCCAGGCACTCCCTGCAACTTGAAACTTGGAAGAGCTGTATCATTCTCTGAAGCTCCATCTGGGTCTAAGCACCAACTCAAAATGAAGGGACAGTTCCTTCAGTTGCTCCTGGGGAACATGCTTTGTGGCACATCAGCACCATCAGCTAAGGATGTGCACCCTAGAGAGAGAAAGTTTGCTGTCTGCTCCTTTGTGCCCTGTTTTGCTGAACTAGCACATAATTTATACTTCACATTTGCATAAATGTGGTGTCATTTCTGGTACTCCGAATGTCTTGGGAGAATAATTTGTTTGGAAAATGAGAAAGATTTATAGATGAGTTGAATATAATCTGAAAACACGTGAGCAGACAGCTGGAGAATATAGTCAGTGATTCTGAACGCAGAGACTGGTAACTGGTAGCTGTCACCTAAAGTGATCATAACAGTACTGAATCTCATCTCCAACATACCTGGTCAAATATGTTACTGAAATCATGCTGCATGATATGGAAAAAACCTTGAAACTAACCTTTTTCACTAGCTTGATCAGAAGTAAAGCAAACCAAAATGAATTTACCGAAGACCAAACAAATTGTCACTTCTGGAATGGCTACTTGGCTCTCCTTTGGGGGACAGTCATTGTCCACTTCAGTGTTCCATGGTTGAAGTGGATTAGCAGGAAGACTCTGCAACCCATTACCTAAATATAATGAAGAAATTCTTTTGGTCAATTTGTGGCATTTCTGTAAAACCATTTTAGGCAAAGGATAAAACAAACAGTGTTTTTCTTCCCGTCGAATATACGATGAAAGGAAACTGAAATATAGGGACCTTGTAACGAGGTGAATGCAGTGATTAGAATAAAGTGAAAATATAATTATTGTATAGTACATAAAAGTGGATGCCAAAATTAAAATGATTGCTAAAGTTATGAATACAGACAAGCAAGTATATAGCTACAAGTTATACAGCAACCAAGAAACCCATATTTTTGTGAATTTAGGGAAAGTCAGTCTCAATGTAGTGAACACCAGAGATTTTAATTGATAAGATCGAATATTTAATCAGGAAAAATTTATTATTGAGAGGGCAACAGCTTATTGAAAACCATAATAATATAATAATTGCTTGTTTAAAGAGTTGCAGTATTCACCACAAATAATAACAACTGTTACTTTTTTCCCATCTAAATTATATTCATTTACCAGAACTATTTCACCTTAACACTTTTCAGGATTATTTCTGAAAACATTCTAAAATGGATATTTTACGTATAGTTATATACATAACTATGCAGTATATAGATAGTATGTATAGTGTATATATATACTATATATGCATAGTTGTTTTGAATACATAAAGAGAGTATTGTTTTCATTTGTAGAGGAGAACAGAGCTAATGGAGTAATAAACAGGAAATATTTTTCTTCTGATAAAGATGTTGCTGAACAGCCATATGTTCCAGGATGGCAATTTTGGACATAGGCTGCTAAATTCCACTCCTCCATCTTTAGCTCTCTTTGGATCTGGCCATGAGATGGCAATGTCTCTGGGACACAGGTATTTTTCTGCGTGATGATTTTGTGATTCATGGTTTGTGGATTTGTGGAGATTATTGCTAAAGTGGTCATACATAAAAAGAGAATAATGAGCTTCAGCAACCATTGTGTTCAGCTCTGAATGTAACCTTCACAAAACGGTGTGGTTTGTATAACCCCCTCAAAACATATCTCACTTCCCTTTTCAGTTGATTATGCCTAAATGCAACAAAGTGCAGATGATTAGAGTTCACTATTTTGCACAGTCCCTGTGAGGAAAATCTGCTTTTGCCTGTGGTTCTACTTTGTCACTGGCTGAAGTTTTCTTACACAAGCAACTAATTTCCTTTTAATACCCTCATTCTCTCACAATAACAAAAAAAAGCTCCCTCTTTTGTAGAGCTTCATATTTATATGTCAAGAAAAAGTCCTCACAATGAAAAGTCAGTTGAAATGAAATTCAGTGTATATGTAATGTTAATAATTTAATTCCATTGCCTTCCATTATTATTCTTTAAACTGATTTATGAGACTCTATTTGCAAATCTCAAAGTGCTCTATGAATTACAAACTGTGACTCGTAGCTAAAGTCCTATAAGTAGACCCTATATTACTGCACAAGAAAAACTTCAATTACAGCTGAAACATGCCACTTAATGGTAATAAAACATTGTAGTGATAACATAACTATCCTTAAATCAAAGAAATTCAGAGCTAAGTTGCACTCAAGAGAAATCCTAAAGTATTAGAGTAGAAACCACCCCAAAGACATTGCTTTTGATCTCTGATGATGCCTTGCAGTGGCCAAAACCTTATGATTACAGAGCAGCAGCCCTGGAGATCCAAATTACATTAAAAAGTTTTTTAAAGTCATTAGATTCCTTCTGTCTCCTTTTAGTTCCTCCCGACTGATAATCTCTTTGTAACTAAGAGATTCTGTGTCGATTCTGATTCTAATAGAGGCTTTTTCTGTAGGGTCAAAGCATTTTTACAATTACAAGGACTATAAATGAAGGACATAGCCCAGTAAAGTAATCAAGGTGGACATTGACATTTGTCTGTTTCAGATGTATGAAGTTTCAGACAGCCTTGATCTCAAAAAGCTTGTGGGTTTGGTGTCAGCAATTTAGAAGAAAAACCAAGTAATACCAGGATTGTACGGTTCGTTTGTTTCTAAAATAGATGCTCCTACAGTGAGCTTGGATGGGTATATCAAAAAGATATGCGATAACCTTCCCTCCCCCCTTACTCCACCCAAGATGGACATAGAGCTGTGGTGAGAGGGACTGCATTTGGTCGGTCTGCAGGATCTCTGTGGGAACTTCTGCTGCAGTCCTGTATGCATTCCAAATAAAGCAATTTGATTTAAGAGCATCTGCTTTTCCCTCTTGCAAGATACTGCTAATCAGCCAATTGACATTGTTTCGCCTCTGTAATGCCAGAGGCTCTTGAATAAAAACATTAGTGCTGCCATGCTGGATCAGATGAAAGAGTCTATCTTATCCCAGTTTCCTTTCTTCATTGGTGACTAGCAGCAGATGCCTAGGGAAGCATACAGTCATAATTCCCACAGTGTACCCTCCAAGTTGTGAGCAGCGTGTGGACTCGGTGAGTCAGAGGCAGCATCTCTTTTGATTTTTCTTCCATGAACATATGCAGGACTTTCTGCTTTTACTTTTTGTGTTCATTAAGTGGTATAGTATCACCCCTTTGCACACTATTTTGATTCAACCAGGCCACTCTTGATTTTATATCCTTTTCTCATACATCTATTTATAGACCATTATTATCTTTCTTCCAGATAGTTGTTATTATCTCTTTAACTGTTCTTTGTACAGAAACTGCGCCACGCATCATCCTCACTGCCTCTCCCAGTGCTATTTTACCCACTGTGGGACCAGAATGTCACCTGATCTGACTCTTATTTTCCCTAAATAGTGGTTAACGTTTGTACTAGACATTTCCATTCCAACTTGAGAACCTCAAACAAGCTAGTAATGACAACTTATTTTGAACACTGCAGACACTAGTGCAGGTTCCTAACAGTCTCCATTATTGACCTACCTCTACAAATCACAATTTATCCTTCTTTTTGTTCCATAATATACAAATAGGTATCTGTGTCACCCCTTTGGAGTTTTAATTTCATTTAGAGCCTACCACAAGAGATGAGGCAGATAAGTTTGTAAACATAAAAAAACATAGTATTTCAACTGGATCACCCTCACCTTCAGTCCTACAGAGATCATTCATAAACTTTAAGCACATTGCTTCTCTGTGAATACTGGATTATTTCTTCTCCACTGAATCACATGTGTCCTTGAGTCCATAGTTTCTACTGGTTTACTCAGATTTGGTGCCATATATAATGATCCCAGATCCTTCTCTCCACTGGAGCCATTTTAAAAATTTGGTTACACTTTAGAGAAATTTATTATAGAAAAATATTAGAGATCACAAATACTGAAAAAACTAACATAAGATAAAAACAGATGTGTAAGTTGATGTTTAGAATGAGTGCTGTTGACTTCCCAGCAATTTTTCATCACTTTCTATCCAGTGCACTCAATCCTACAGAAAATGCTTTTTTTTTCTTTTTCTAAAATCTAACATTCTCATTACAGAAAATAATATGTTCAACCAAATTCCCTTGTGGAAATTCTCGTCTGACTAGAAAAAGTAAAATAAATGCTGTTTTAATGGAAGATCTCACAGAAATGTTCTGTCACTGTATTATAGTCAGAGATAATTTTTGAAAAATAAAGATGACTCTATAATATTATTTTTGTTTCTGATTTTTTTGGTAGGTTTGTCTCTTGCACAACATTTGGTAAATATGATATAAAACTACTTAATTTCCTTTAATTATTTGATATTTTTTAAAAAATATCTGTCTATATTAAAAAAACAGGTACATGCTTTGTTGAAAGTTAGAGTATTTTCTGACAGGGAATGGGAAAAGAATGTGACATGCGTAACGCTGGGTTAAATTAGGTAGTAAACCAGACTCTGTGTGGATGTGAGGAAGAAGAAATGAGTGGCTTAACCTTTGCCCAAAGCTCTCAGAAGAGTAGTGCCACCTCAGTGTATGGAACACATAAAAATCTGTTAGTACATTTTGCTGATGATTCCTCTCTATCTGGCCTCTTTCTTGGAGCCTGTTAGACTTAATGGGGTCATTTGGTCAGTTATGTCATAAAGATAGAACATAGTTGCCAAATAGCTGCAGTAATTTTGTGGTCAGTATATAATGGCTCTCTAGAAGTTGGCATCTGTCAATGAAGCTTGGAGTTAATAAAGAAGTTTGCATCTTGAGAAATGTGAAAGTTGTTTCAGCTGAAGCTCAAAGGCTTCCTCAGACCACATAGTCAAACCCAAGGCATGATGACTGAAGAATTGAAAAGATTTGTTATAATCTTATTAACCCAATCTTGCAGCCCAGCTAAAGCTACTTTAAACTCCTTTTACATTCCTGAGAGAAGACAAAGTAAATAAGTATATCCATGAAAAAGAAGCCATGCTGGCTTAAGAATGAACAACAGAAGCCTGTGGATCAGGAATCCTCCCAGCTTCACTCAGTTCTTCCACTTTCGGTTTGGAACAAAGAGAGTCTTTGTTGGGATGATGCATATTAATAGTCTGTGACAAGTTATAAATACATTGTGGTTGAATGGATTGTTTTTTACAATAGATTCTTGTAGTGTTTCTCTATCAGAATTATATGCGTGGATTTTAAACAATCTGAATACATTTTTGGAATTATATCTCTGAAAGTTGACATGATAGGCAATAATGCATATTTAAGATGATACAATGTAAAGTCATTTGGCAAGTCTATGACCCAGTAAGGTAGAAAAGAAAGTATTCTTAATAAAATGATAAAAAAATACCCAACTAATTTTTTTATTATAAAAGAGATTTGAGAAGTTAAAAACTGTCAATTTCACTCAATTTTCGCTACCTTTTGTGGCTAGAATTTAAAGAAGGAAGAATAGCTGATAGTATCCTGATTTAATATTCTGTGTTTTCAAAATATAATGTCAGTGAAAAAAGATAGTATTGTCATATTTCCTTGACAGTTAACCCACAGTTATATCTTTCTGTAGGGACAATAAAGTTTCCTTCACAATACCATCTTAGTTTCCCTTTGGAGGAAGCATATTAATGGTTGAAAAGAATACTGTACATCTTTTATTAATTCCTTATAATTAGCAGTGGATATTTCTGGTGGGACTTATTTGAATCATTTGAAAAAGCTTAGATTCCTTAACTCCTCTATAATCTCAGGGAATGACTGCAGTGATCAGTGTTAAGATGATTTCATTTTTTTCCAAGGGAAAAATGTGTGCCTGCAATTTGAATTTTATGACATCCAGAAACCAGAAGACTTTGAATATGAAAACCAATGAAAAAAACATTAAATGAAAACAACTGGTTTTGAGTATTTTCCAGTGATATAATTTCCTGCAAATATGAAAAAAAGAAAAATGCAAAAGTTCTTTTAAATC
Source organism: Corapipo altera (assembly GCF_003945725.1). Classification (NCBI taxonomy): domain Eukaryota; kingdom Metazoa; phylum Chordata; class Aves; order Passeriformes; family Pipridae; genus Corapipo; species Corapipo altera. The sequence continues at coordinate 3,896,834 of NW_020884888.1, forward strand.
CTAAATAGTAAAATTTAATTCTGTCCTCTGAATGGAAAAAAAAAAATATTTCATAATTAATAAGATTGTTACTAGCATTCCATCAGACACTTGGTTTTGAGTTCTCTCAAAACATGCCCCTGGCTGAATACTGAATGTATTAAATGTATATTAAAATGCATGTTACTTGAATGCACCCATGGTGCCATGTGATCTGGATGTCTCTGAATAAACGGCCTATTCTCATCATTATTTTTAGTCAACCAATCTCTGTGTCTTCAATAAATCTGATCAGTTTTTCTTACAAGTGATAGAATTACTGAATACACTGACCAGTCTTATGCACCAGAAATAATACCAACTATTTTTTTCAATGTGTTTGGTTACGAGATCTGCCAATGGTTACTTTTCAATTCAGAAAACACCTAGTCTTTTCATTTCGTATATTGTAATTATTTAAATAGAGCTAATATCTAACAACAGTTTTAATATCTGACAACAAGAGAAGTATGTACCTTGATCACCTTATATTTTTATGGTCATTTTCAGCTGTCCATTTATGTTTAATCATTATCAAGTAAGTAGAGTACTTCTGAGTATATTCTAAAAATAATTGATTTCATTTATGGGCAGTTTTTTCAAAAGTATGTGAAATACCAACCTAAAAGAATTATTACTTACTAGACCCATACGTAAAATGTAAAACAGCATCTGTTAAAGGCTTTAATTTTAGTTGCAAGACTGCAAATCTGTTGTGGGGCATTTTAAGATCAATGAAGATTAACAATATATATAAATATATCTATTTATTATTTGGGAAGAAAATGTCCATAATCACTTCAGTACATATTAATGTAATGGTTGACCTACTTTAAAAACAAAAACAAAACCTCCAAGAATGTTATTTTGTTACTTACTTCACTTACTTTGAGGAAAGTGGAAGGGTAAGAGGTTGTTGGCTTATTTTACTAATCTTGTTCTTAACCTGTTGAAAATTTTAGCCCTGTCTGGTAGTATTTAATATTTTAGCTATTGATTCATGGTCCCCACAGATATTATGGTGGTTTAAGCTTTTCAGCATGAAATCTGAATTGACTGCTAAGGAAGGATCTGCTGAGAACTAGCCTAGACAGACATGCTAGAGCCTATGCATATGACTGTCTTTTTCCAGACTCTGGGAATCTTATCCACTCTGGAATCATAAAAAAAAAGTCAGGCTTTCTTCTGGAGAAATATATTAGACTTACTCCTTGAAAACATCGTAGAAACACATAACTTCATGGTTAAAACCTTTGTACAGTGTGTGAGTGCCCTGGATTCCTCAACCTCAAGCTACTCAGACCAAGACACTGTGCTCTTCTAGAGTGCACCTGAACCACCTGACTATGATAATCGCCTTGGGCTGACACTGTTCCTCTACATGGCAAAACCTTCAACGTCCACAGGATTTAAGGAGTGAGAAAGAAGACATGTAACCTGGCACTTATATAGGATATTTTCACAGAGTCATAGCATGGCTTGGATTGGAAGGGACCTTAAAGATTATCTAGTTCCATACCACCCACCACGGACAGAGAGGCCACCCTACGGATCTTAAGTACTAGTGCCAGTGCTAGTTCCAGTGCTATAAGGTCTCCCATGGCCTTCTTTTCTTCAGGCTGAACAACCCCAAGTCTCTCAGCCTGTCCTAGTAGGAGAAGTGCTTCAGCCCGCTGATCCAGCCCCCTGTAGCACTCCAGTATTTTCAAATACTGTTTGCCAGTCCTTGCTTCCAGGTTTCTTTGCACTATCCAGTTACATTTCATCTTATAAAAGATGAGCATTGCTGTAATGGCATTTTATAGTATATAGGAGTTTTCAGAGAATTACAGACTGAGAGCTGTAAAAATAAGTTTCATGTACGGGAATTATGAACAGACTTGTGAATGAAATATGATCAACTCATCAGAAATGAAGATCCTGAATAAATGGAAAAAACCAAAACCAAAACTGACAGTTTAAGGGCTTATCTCTAAAATACATGAACAGTTCTTACAGACTAAGTGTTCAAAATTAACTGGGGAAGAGTCACTTTGACTCTGTGCCTTGTTTTTAAAATACACCAAAACCCATTTGCAATAATGAAAGTCTGTCTGAGACAAAAGACTAGTTTATTAATTAAATAACCTATTTTTTTTAACTTGGTATTTGATTAATTTCTAAAAATTGCAAAAGCTCAGCTAATGTACAATAAGTTTTCTTTTTCTATGTCAAAATAGTTTAATAACTATGAAATTCTGTATTTTCTGTTGGCAGTTATGCATTAATACAGATTTGGTTTAGAATGAGTTTGGATCGATATAAAACTTGCCTTAGAAACTTGGTCATGCTCACAATAGCTTTTGAGGGAAGTGCAGCAGTGTTTTGAAGGCTGGTAAAAAAACATTTTTGGCACTTTTTTTCCTGCTGTTGGCATACTAAATGCTTTAACAAATTGGTGATATTTTTACAATGTTTTTGTTTTAGCATGAAAAATTAAGAGAGATTGTAAATTGCTTTTCAATTGTTCATTTACATGGGAATTGCAGTGTGCAATTACTTTCACCATTTTGGATCCATTTGCCTCTTATAAAAACATATTTATTTTCTGGCAGATTTTTTTGGCTGGTGTGTGTTTGGGGTTTGTTTTGGTTTTGGATTTTTTTTTTTAATCCTGAAGACTGTCACTTCTTTCGGATCTTAGTTATGACCTACAGGGCATGTGGTTCCTTTGACATGAAGTTTATTTTTCTAAACCCACAGCTTGATATTCTAGCACTTAATTTCAGAATGCAGCTTAAATCACAGAAACCATAATATGTCAAATGATCCTACACTTGCAGGGGAAAACAGTAAGTAATGAAAAAGCTATGATTGCTTTTCTGTCCCTCCAAATGACAGTTATCACCTCAGTGACCTGCTCCGGGCGGACCCATCTAAACATGACACACTAAGGGATAACGTCATCTAACAGGGTAGTTATAAAAATCAATACAAAACCCATTTCAAAGATACTGTGTGTAAGAATCCTGGTGTAACGTTTATTTATTGAATAGGCCTGAGGAAAAAACCAACAACTTTCTGATATATATGCTTTACCTCCCAAGCAAAGGAATTCTTTAGGTAAGCAATAATTGTATTTTTCAATCTATTATTCAGTCTTGCCAAAGCCCGGCCTAGAATCTAATATGTGGATGACTGCTATAACTCAGTTATGAAACGTAAGCAGAGCTCTAATGCATTTGTAATGCAAAAGGAACATAACAAGACAATTGACTGTACTTCTTTTAGTTGTGGAGTAGCTGTCTGTGTTTGTGCAGGGATGAACAAAAACAGGGAGGGAGACTGTTATATTGTATTTTTCACTGAAGGATTAGGAGTATTCTGTCCTTATCTTCACTCATGAATATCGAAGGTATGGTTACATAATTGAAACCACTGCAGTCTCACAACTGACTGAAAATAGGTTTCTATTGTTTGCTTTTTCAAATGACAATAATGCTGAAGCCTTGAGCAATTTTATCCAGTTATATCCCATATACAAGGCATGCAGTTTGATTGGCTAAAAAGTCAGTTAAAAAAAGCTAGTAATTATTTTCCTTATCTTTATCAAACTGTTTTCAAATTTTTATGACCTTTATTCCTCTCAGGAAGAAAATAATAGATATAGTATTTATCTTCAGTTTTGATTTCTTACAAAAAGATGCAGTATAGCTTGATAGTTTTAAAAAATATCATAAAGATCATATCGCTGGATATCAATGTGAAAACATGTTTATGTTTGAGAAAATATATGGTTTTAGCAAATATTGGGGGTTTTTTGTGTTGGCTTTTGTCATCAACATTTTGTTTTGTAATATAATGTGGGATCTTGCTTACCTTCACACTTAACATAATTCTGGCAATTCCCCACTCATATTGAGAAGTGACTGATCACTCAAATTGTCTCACTGAAACCATCTTGCAGACTTTGAAATAGAAATGCAAGGGGAGAATTAAGAAAGCAATGGGACAATTTCTAGGGCCACTCAGAAAAGTGCAATGAAAATCTAGGCTTTCTGGTATACAGAAGTTGCCCTTCCAAAGTAGGAAAACATCCAGTCATCCATCTACAGACTTAAAATGTCACTACAATTCAGAAATGAATGTCTCTGATAGTTGAATTTGAATGGGAATGTTCGGAAATGTTAGCTACGTTTTTTTCTGAAGAGCTGATCTGCTGAAGAGCTGATCTGCTAAAGAGCTGGTCTGACGTTCTTTATAGCCCTCCCAAAAACCAAGCAGTTTTGTAACCAACAACTCTCTTTGCTGGACCATTTCTACTTTTCATTCCTTGCTGTAGGTCAGCTGCCATATTGCATACAGAATAAAACTTGGCATCTAAAATAAAAGTTACTGAAGCAGACTTTCCTGTGAAACATGGCCAGTGTTCTCTTCCCGAGTAAACCGTACTTTAATTCCATACTATGTTTCCTCCAAAGACATGAACTGCTTAGATAATTTGCGTGCCTTGGGCCTTTGTATTCAATTCAGTCTGAGAAGGTCTGAAAAAAACCAAACTCTTAGAAAACAGCATCCCTTTCAAAGTATATCCAAGTGTGGAAGAAAAGGTCTGTGACAGTCTGTGTATATGCCATACAAATGCCGAGTAGAAAGACATTATTTTAATTCTTTCCAGTGTACTTTATTAATTGGCACAACAGACTCTTTCGAAGCTTTTTTTTTTAATAGTAGTGTTTTAATGTTCATCTGGTACATATTCAAGTTATGTCATGGAAAACCAGAGCCCTATTGCAATTGGCAGGGTATATCTAATACTGGGACATGTGAAGATGTATGTCATTAACAGGTGCTAATGAGGGGCAGGAAAAGACTTTCTTTGAGAACATGAATAATATCTGACTTTTCTTTACAAAAGTAAAACTAGGAGAAGGGAGAAATTCCATTGCCAATGATCATTGACTTGGAAACAGCAGCTAACAGTGCCCTTCTGCTTAATGGCTGCTCTGTGGAGCTCGATTGCTTATGTTGCCCAGTTACAGATGTTGATATACATTTTTTCTGGTTTAGAAATAGTGATTGCTTGCTTTCATCTTCCAGTCCTTTGTTCAAAGCAGTACATAACTGCCAGGAAAATCTTGACCATAAACCATGGGCAGGGTGGGGGTAGGTGCCTCAGGACACTGACACTATATGTGAGAAGTGATCTTTCTAGCTTGCCATGTTTGCTGTCCTAAAGGTAGATACCTGAAAACATCATAGGATGGGACATTTATGGGACTGTTGTTTTCCTGAATAATCATTAGATATCTCTGTTGGAAAAGGGAGGACCCATCTGGTGTTGAAGATGCCTTTAATTAGTGCATAAAGTTTCTCTTCAAGCAATTAAAACTAGAATTTTGGTTTCATGAGGTCTTCATATTAATAAAACTCTTATGAATAAAGGATTATGGCAGTGTGCTTGCTGAAATGTCTTAAACCACAAATATCCAGCTGGAAATGATGTTTGGAAAAGCTGTTTGCAGGCTGTACCAAATTATGAGGTCAAGAGAAGAGTCATTATTGTGAAAGTGCAGTTAATGAAAACCCAATCACAGTCCCTTATAGCTGATGTCTCAAAACACCCTAAAGGAGCAGGGTCAAGAAAAAGCTTTAGCCGCTGGTTTTTTGTGATGTGTCAGTGTGTCCTTTGAGAAGAGTAAATTGCTTTATAGGAATAAGGAGGGACAGTATCAAATGCTGCTTAAGACAAGGAGTATTGCTTTAGAGAAACTCCTCTGTAGTCCTTCTGCACTGCTGTAAAAGAGAAGCTTCTTGTTGTACAGAAAACTGTCTTGAGTAACCTCTCTCCTGAACCTCTCTCACCTTGGCTGTAAACAAAAGTCCTAATTGAAATTCCAAGATATGCACTGATGACTGGAGGCACAGGCTGCTTAACAGATCTGCATTCATCCTTTGAAATAACTTACCAGAAGTAAAGCAGTATAATAGTCTTGACTTTGAGGTGGATGTTGTCTAATGAAGTGACACTAGGTTTGAGGAAGAATGGTTTTGGTTTCACCTGTAAATTGCTTTATGAAGTCTAAATGTTCTTGGAGCACCTTAACAATGTCAGAGGGGCGGCATGATAGAGTCAGATTTTGAAAACTGGAGTCCTTTTTATTTGCCAAGATGGCGTCATTTGTTTCCACAAAGCTTTTGAGGGGAACACTTGGGAGAAAAATTGTGAACTCTAAATAGTGTTTACCTTTTCAGAGAAAAAATTTCACCAAAACTTCACCAAAGAGACTGTACATTTCTCCAGATATACAGTCAGATGCTACAACTGTCAGGTTACTGTGAAGCATAAGGGTTTAAGGGGAACAATTGCAATTGTACAACTGAAACACTGACATGGAACAACTTGGAAAACTGCATGTCCAAGAGATCAAATTGCGGCAATATTAAAACTCCCTTTCTGTTCTTATTAAAGTTAAGCTGAACCTTGCATCCTTGGGTGTTATTCTTTAACTTGATCTCATTATTGAATTGTTGTCTTATTTTGGCATAATATTGTTCCCTTTGATCAAAATGTGAAGGGAATGCCATACTTGCTGGAGCTCTCACATCTTTTTTATAATAAGGCTTTTGATTTCTATATATTAGTATTAGAGTGTTTGTATCATAAGACACATTGTAGAAAACACAGAGAATATTAGAAATTTGAGAAGGCATTCCTAGTTTTCATCTTTTTTGTAAAGATAGTCCGTACTAAATTCTTCCTCCTAAGCCAAGCATTCTGTTCTCTGTCCCCTCTCTTCCTGCACGTTTTCTTTCTTTCCTCTCAGTTACTTCTGAATCTTTGCATGCCCATGCACACACATACACTCTGACCCTCAAGAAAGTATAATGTGGCTTTTAAGGATCTAGTTAATTTCTTTCCATCAAATACTGTTAAGTATTTAACCATATCATACCTCAGTCATACCCTGAAAAGTTGCAAAAATATTAAGCACCACACTTAAAGTCAAAATAACAACCACATTGTTTCACAGGACTGGCCAGCTCTGCATGACAACAGTGAAGCCAGTGTCATTTCCTGGGAAGTGTGTCAAGATATCTGCAAAACATGTCCAATTAAACAAAGGGGAGAAGCAACTGCAGCACATACGGAAAGCCCAGGATGTCCTTAACCAGAAGTAGACAATCAACCAGTAAAATTAAAACTAGTTGCATTAAGACATGTGAAGATAGTTTCCATGTTAATATTTCTGGTGAGGGAACATCCTGTGATTTTTCCAGTATGATAATGAGCATCTAGCTCACATTCATAAACCACAGTGTGTGTTTGCACTTTTGACTTTATTAGTTGAAAAGGAGGTGATATTCTACAAATAAGGTGAATAGCCTCATTAAATTAATCACAAAGTATTTTCCCTCTGTAGTTTTAGCTGCTGTTTAGTGGACCTTTGCATTTTTGAAAGGCAAAATTGGGTCCAGATCAGCCATGATCACGTAGTGCAGGAGGGATGTGAGAGAACTATGCATTTGAATGACAGGTCAGTGTCATGTGAACTGAAGCATGCAAACTGCATTAGGCCATGGTAATCGTGGGGAAGAGATTCAACTCCCTTTGTTTTCTCTTCTCACCCAATAAATTCATGCTTGAAAAATGTCAACCAGATTTTTTTGCTCTATAGGTATTTTAATGCACTTATGAATTTTTGATCTAATCAAAGATATATGCAAAATGTTACAGTCTTCTGTGTATTACCAGTGTAGCTGAGCTTGGGTAACATAATATCTTCATATTGCACAGCAGTATTTTATATTAGCCTTTTCAGAAATTAGAATCAACCAAGTCAGATCAGGTAATAATGTTAAGTACACAGTATCTTGAGGGAAACTCAATCAAACCCAACCAAACTTTTCATAAGGCATCACAAATCATCCTGTATTAGCATCACATGGATTATTTATGAAAATGCTGTTGCTTGCCTGACAACCTAGGTGACATTACCTCTGGAGGATGAGCATCACCATAGCAAAACAGACATGTCACCATTAGACATTAGTCTACTGTAACTAATTTATAAGGCTGTCCTGTAATTTGTTTTGATCAGGCAGCCTGAATATAGTTGAAGGGGATGAAAGGGAGGAGGGAGTGCAGGAAGGGAGGAGAGAGAAAGAAAATCCAGTATTATTATTAACAAGAATTCAAAACTGTAAAGAATAAAACAAGGAAATGTGTAGCTTTTTTTTCTTTTTTTTTTCATTTCCACAACTTCTGTCTTTACACATAGGCCTAGCTCAGAACCTCTAATACGAGGTTTCTCTCTTAGTTTTGGAATTTTTCCCAAAGTTTTTCTAAGTATGCTTTCTATGCTTTAAATTTGTTCAAGATACTATATACGATAACCATCCCCCTCCTTGCAGTTCTTTTAAAAAAAAAAAAGTATAGATATTCTCTAAAAGTGACTGTGAAAATGTCACCAGAGTTAATCATGTTACAGTAAAAGTCATAAAAAGTTTGTCTGTCAGAAAGAAAAAGGCTTACAAGCCAAGGCAAACATGTGAAAGTTAAGCTTTGAGCTGTGTCCCTTCTGACTTAGCAAATTCTTCAGTAGAATATTGCAACTTAAGTCATCTTTTCTAATGCTGAAATGTTAATAAACAAAATTAAATACGGAAGACAGAATCGGTGGGCCATGCATGAATATGCAATAGTGAGCATTTCTCCAGCTATAATTGATAACTGCAAAAAAGAGATGCAAAGGTGCCATAACTACGTAATAACATCTGTGACCGTAAATGACCCTGAGAGGATCTAAGTTAGTATAGACCCTGCTTGTGCCTGTGTTGGGATACAAAGCATTCTTTTGGGCTGGCTCCATCTTATAACTCAGTTGTGAAGAAACATATTTTCCCTAGTGAAACAAAGATCACTGTTCTAAAAGGAAAGGCATGTGTCCCAAGTCAGGGCAATGAAGGAGGATATCAAAGGATTAGGAAAATTATGAAATTATTAATCTTTAAAATTCCTCAGAAAAGGGGAGTAAAGATTTCTAAAGTGTTCCAAAGAAATTTGTTCTGTAGTTTGAGAAGATGCTGCAGTCGACACAGAGACTGACAATTTTGGAGCCAGCAGTACTCTGTTTAGCTGTAGTAATAGAAACCAAAAAGAGTCCAATCTTCCTTTATTTTAGGCAACATCCACAACTTTTCTTCTTTTCTTCAATTTTCTTTCATAATATCACAGCTGCAGAGTAACCAATATTATAGTATTATATTGCTATTAATTCAAGTTTTGGAAGTAGACAGTTAACAGAAAAGCATAAGTGAGCTTTGCTTTGTATTTGGAAACAAGTGCTGTTAGGAATAATAGATGGAAGAAAGGGATCGCTCATTTGGAAGATTTCTCCCTCTTCTTGTGACCAGACATATCAACTTTGTTAACACTTTTGTTTTAAAGATTCCCATCAAAATTTTCCTTTCCTCTCCCCCAACCTTTACCAGACATTGTGCAAACCTAAAGGAAAAAGTGTTTCTGTCAGAATGTCTAATAGAAAAATGACATAGAACATAATAGGGATGAAAGATGGGGGGATAAAAAAGTATGAAGAACAAGGCCTGCTTATATTAATTAGATTTACTTTTTCCCTTCTATTGTGGCTGTTCTGATGAACTCAGGAGGAAAGCAAGACAAATACATGGGCATAATTTGTCTGGTGGTTATGTGAGCTTTTGTTCTATAATCACATGATAATGATTTCTTTTCCTATTTTTACCTGCTAGGGACTCACTTTCATGCCGTGGTCTCTGGCTCCTAAAAACATGTCTGGCTGTGTCTCAGCTATTTAAAATCTTGATAGGCATATTTGAAAGAAAAAGAAAGGGGCTAAAGAGGAGAAAGGCTACATTAGCCCTTTGAGCAGTTTTAGAAAGTATTTAAATAGTACTACAAATTTCCACCAACTACTAGGAAAGGATATGTTTCCATCCAAATGACTTAGTGTTATTTTATTTGTTGGAGCAAACCAGTTTTTCTGGCAAGTTGTTTCTTGATTTTGATAGGTTGAGTTTTTTTTAATCCCAAGTGAAATATTCTTCAGTCCTCCCAGTGAATGGTTGGCATCACTGGGAATGATGCAGTGTTTTCTTCTAGTTTTTTCTCTGATTACCTAGGTATTCAAACTACACAGCAGCATAGCGTAAATTTGTTTTCTCCCTGCCCCTTCAACTCCTTAAATTCTGGTTTACTTGCAGAACATTTTTTATTGCATATCAGTCAAATTCTTAAACAAATGAAAAACCAAACTAGAAATTTCTCCTCTACAGTTATCATCTATAGCTCCTCTATAATATCAATTAAATTCTATAGCAATAAGAAATTAATTAATATTGCCATTGAGTCCTGTATGTGCAGCCTTTCTGGAATATCTATTATGAAAATACTAAAAATTCAAGACATCTTTTCTTAGCTCAGTTAATGACACAATTCAGCAGGTTTTTATGTATATTGCACACAAAGTAACATTGTTCCCAGTTAGTTATTGCCCATAGTGATTCTAAAATCCAAGTTGTACTTTTCAAACAATCCAGTGTTCAGATATCTCTAAGTATATCAAGTTAGGACTTATCCCTGGTGAATATATTTACTCTTTAAAGAATATTATTGCATGACATCACCATTCTAAAGTGACCTTTACATTGCACAGAATGCAGATAGTAGCAGCAACAGTATACCTCATATACATACATTTCTGGTTTAGCAGTTTTCTTTATTTTCCTCATATACTGAACTTTCATTGTTACAGTTTGTAAAACTTTAACATAAACCAAAAAAAATCCTTCAGTAAAACATTTACCTTTGTGAGAACACATCTTTGATGCAAGTTTTCACATGCAGAATTCTAATTCTGTGCATTGTTATCTGGTGTTTATACACAGTAGCATATATAAATACACATGCATACAATATTCTTTTTAATCTTGTACCCAAAACTTCAGGAAAGTAAAAGTGTACCTACACTGTACATAGCAAAATTAAATTAGCCTTCACAAAACTCCGTGATGTTGCCATGAGATTGATTTCAGTCAATAGTTGAAATAGTTTGCTGGGTATTGTGCAGTTTGAAGTCCACATATAATATCAGAAACCTAGTAATACTTTTACAGGTCTTATTATTTTCCTTTCCCTAATATCAAGGTGCTCTCCTGCTTTTTGTGCCAATTTTTACAGCAAATTTAAATAAAAATGTAAGTTCCTTATACTACATAAGTTGTGTTCATAGTATTTAAGTCTGTAGTAAAATTTCTGGTTTATTCAAATACTGGATTGTAGGAAATTTATGTAGAAGTGCTGGAGGTCACAGCAAGGTTGAAGAATGCAAACAGTATGCTCAGAAAAGCTCTTTAGTTAATTTTGATAAAGCCACTTGTAGCATGCTATAATTAGCATTTTGAGAAAGAAATTATCAGACTCCTGTTTATGAAAGATTCCTTGAACTTGAGGTGTTCACAATGTGAGAAGGACTAGAAATGTTTAGCAGCAGTAGGACATGAAAGTTCTGCTTTGTTTAGGGTACAGTTTAATAGAAGACACTGTCAGAATGATTCCTTCCACAAATAGGAGCTAGTATGTTTGTCTTTGAGGCCCTTTCCTAAAACTCCCAAAATAACATTTCTTGCAAAAAGATGTGTTATTAAAGTAATTTCACTAATGAACCAGTTTTACAAGTATCAACCCAAGGAGAACTTGTGACTAATAAAAATGCTTATGGAGAGGGTTTTTTTAACTTATGATAAACCTGTAAGTTTGGAAGATGAGTAACAACATTAATATAGATGCTGAGTTATTTGAAAGCTAAGCTTTTTGTGCTGTTCATTATCAGACCTGACTAAATCTTTCAGAACATAGGATTCTTGTTTATTTTTCTCTATTTCAGTTAGCTGCACAGTGAGGTGCAGAATATCTCCTCTTACAGAAGATACAGGTTTGTGACAAGAAAACTGCAAATCATGTTTGTTTTAGACATGTATGTCACAAAGTATCTGGGATTTGACATTCAGCTTAATGCAGGAATTCTGAAACCTGTTTGTTATTTACCCCATTAGAGGGACATGAGCAGTTCCTCTATCCAAGGCTTGGATTTGTGAGCAGACATCTCCAAGACTCTATGCTTGTGGATGTAACTATCATTAACTAGTTAGGAAACCTTTCATTAGAATCATCTGGGGGAAATTCTCTTTGCATCCTTATAAGTAAACTGGTGCAAGTGACTTATGACCGAATGCTTAGAAAGCTGTCGCTGGTTTCATGCCTTTACTTCATGAAGTGAGGCAGCATAAGGCCTACTGGGAATGTTGTCCTTGATTCTGCTGTGATTCTCTTAAGTGAGAAAAAAAATAAAATAAAATGTGTATCTTGTGTCCTTAATTTAGACATTTTTTTGTTGTTCTTCAGCATCTTTAATGTTTTGAAATTCTTCTGATCCCCTAAATGTCAAAGGCTGGGAAATAATTAATCCTACTTCAGAGGTGTCTTTCTCAAAACCATGCTAGGAAAATGAGGAGCTAAACCAAAACAGTGAAGACAAGGTGGTCAAATTACTAAGGAATAAAATACACAAAACGAAACTAAAGACAAGACTGTTGTACATTGATGGAACTTTATTATTGTTTCTAACTCACTGTTGCATGTAGGACCTTGGAGGTAATAATCTGGGCTGCGCCGTTCCTCTACATGTTCCCCTATATGCCTCAGTTACTATTAAAAGGGTACCCAGGCCAAAAAAGCATAAAGTGCATAAATATTCTTTACAAGTAAAACTTGTATCAGTAAAACTGCTGCTATTATTCAATTGCAGTAACAAAATGGAGCAGTTTCTTAGTGTCTGGCTGGGCAAATCTATTTCTGGAACAAAACACACCTTTGCATTTTGAGCATCCCTCCCTTCACTCCCTCTTTTGTTCACGTCTGGAAAAGTATAGGAACTTGTAGTACAGAAGTCCCTATGACTTTCCAGGGAGGTAAAATATATTTCTAAAACTGCATATGCTCCACTTCCTTCAGTTGAAAAATTTGGGTAAAAACATTTCTGAATCCAAAAGAGTGCTGTTAGATAATACTTAAAACAATGTCAGGAAGTCCTTTTGTTTTGAGGTGTTGGAGAAAAATGGTAACAAAATATTATTATTTATTAATCAAATAAACAATTATTTATTCATCAAAGGAAATGAACACAGGGCTCCTGTTACCTACGTCCTGTCTTAAATCTGTTTCATATTCTGGTATTTGTAATTAAGAAAGTGAATATTACTGGTTTTTCTAGGAAATGAAAAAATGCCTCATTGCAAAAATGTAACAAAATTATAATATTCACTGTTGAAATGATGCAGGATGAAAATTTGAATTAGCTGCAAACCATCATGGATCTCATATTGATGACAATGTGCAAAATCTTATATAAAGTGACTTTCAAGACAAACTTTCCTTTTTGTCAACCCTAATGCATTTATACCGCATTCTATCTGGAATAGATTCTGTGGTGTCAAAAAACCAGTTCAGCTCAGGGTGCAATTCTCCTTTTAGTTGTGACATTAATTTTGTAGTTTGTTTGTATTTGCTTTATCTGGCTGTCTCTTTTCATGAAATTTGGAGGAATTTAACCTTTGAGACCTTAACATCTGAGCTGTATTTGACTGAAATTGGCCAATTGGTTCAAAAGTTATTGTAAAGGGAGGGACAATTGTTTGCCAGATGTACAAACAGACAAGGCAGTCATACAGGCTCATTTTCTAAGAAGTGCAACTCAACTAATTTTCTAAGAAGTGCACTGAAAAACACTGACTGGTTATTAAGTTGTTGATTTGTATCATACCTATTCTTGCTGGCTCCCTTCTTTTTTTTCCCCAGATAGGAGATGCATATGTTCAGTTTGTCTGACATAAAACAAAAAAGTGTTGATTATTAAGTGTGAGTTTCTCCTGTTTGCTATGCTACTGTAAATGTAGCTGCAAAACAACTTCAAAACACAGAAAATGCTCGGGACTACACATCACCAGGTTGATTATTTTTCCAACCTAAATGCTTTTATGATTCTATGATTGCAAATGCTGGCACTGCTAAATCAAGAGATATGTATAAAAAAAATTAGATTCCAGTTTCAAAATGAATATAGAGGACAAGAAAACGCATAGGCAGCAACTTGTAACTTGAGCAATTGAGGGATGGAAAGCTGCAGCCCAAAGACATTGACCAATTCTCAGTTCCCAGATAATTATAATGCAGTAGACAAGAAGTGATTTCTTTATCTGCTGAGGTCTCCTATGCAGGCAGCTGGTCCAATAGACTGACAGAAACAAAATATTATCTGTCTGCTATATTCCTGTTCTTTTTAGATATTGATCCAACATCGAGAAATGAAACCTACATAGTGAGGGCTCCTACTTTTATCAAAAGTGCAGTCCCTACCAGAGAAGCTAAGGTGGTAGAATGTACATTGGTGTGTTTTGAAGTCCTCCCCGAGGGCAAATCAATGGAACTAAACAAGTCTAAGGTAAGACCAATGACTTTTTAAAAAACAGTGAGATATGTTAATGGTGAGGCAGACAGAGCGTATAGAGATTAATCTTAATAATCACCTTATTTATAATCAAGTGATAAACTTGCTAACTGTGCATAAGATGAGAGCACAGAGTTATTTCTATTGTGCAATCTAATTCTTATTACTATCTGATTCTTTTTATTTAACCTATTATTTATGTGGGTTAGAATCTTTACATTGCCTCATAGCAGTTTCATTTCATTGACATCTTTTAGACCATTAGGAAATCTGGAGAGATTATATTTCCCAGATTTCCTTATGCTTATCACAGAATTACAGAATTGTTAGGTTTGGAAGGGACCTCTGGAGATCACCTAGTCCAACCCCTCTGCCAAGGCAAGGTCACCTAGAGCAGGTTGCACAGGAATGCATCCAGGTGGGTTTGGATCGTCTCCAGAGAGGGAGAGTCCACAACCTCCCTGGACTGTGGGAGCCCAAACCCAGCTTTCAGCAAAAGGAAGCTCAGTAAATTTGAATCACAAACCTTGGAAAACAAGGCTGACAAACATCTCATAATTCAAGAAGTTTGGACCCTTGTCCTAGGACCTGTTGATGTGTAATCTGGAGATATAAATCTGGCTCCAAGAAGAATTAAGAAAGGACTTTTTGAGATGATTGTTAAAACCATGTCTAAACCTCTGTAATCCCTCTATCCCCCATTTAATCCTATTAGAAGAAAAATTAAGTATTTGGAAACTGCTGTAAAAACTTATGTAACTCCCCAATTAACATAGGTTGTCCTCTTCATTAACATGTCCAGCCCCAGATGCCTTTAAAATAGTGTTCTCGTGTTCAATAAACTATTCCAGTTCCCCCCTACTGGGATAGTGTCTAGCTTTTATTTTTCAGACCGCCACTCTGGGCAGCCTGTTTGAGTGCTCTGCCACCCTCAATGTAAAGAAGTTCTTCCTCATGTTGAGGTGGAACTTCTGCTTTAGTTTATGGCCGTTGCTCTTTGTCCTGTCACTGGGCAGCACTGAGAAGAGTCTGGCATCATCCTCTTGACACCCGCCTTTAAGATATTTATATGCATTAATGAGATCCCCTCTCAGCCTTCACTTCTCTGGACTAAATAGGCCCAGCTGCTGTAGTTTCTCCTCATTAAAGAGATGCTCCAGACCCCTAATCATCTTTGTGGCCCTCCACTGAACCATCTCCAGTAGTTCCTTGTCTTTCTTGTACTGAGAAGCCCAGAACTGGACCCAGTACTCCAGGTGTGTCCTCACCAGTACTGAGTAATGATATGTGATCATCCGTGTTCTTGTGAATGACTCCAATAGCTTTGTGAAGCAAGACTTCAGACCTAAGTTTGTTGAACTCTGCAGCATGTATCAGATCACCCTGAAGAGAAAGTTTTTATTTGTTTCTTTTGTTCCACATTCTTCCAGAAGTTCAGCATCAAGATCCTCCAAGAAGTCCTGCATAGAAAAGGGGGTATTTTGGAGAATCCTTCCTATGCTTGTCTACAGGGAAAACAGATGGAAAACATTTTCTGAGTTTTCCTACAATAACTTTATCTTCTCTGACCATTTGTTCTGTGTTTGGTTACTTACTGGCTCTACAGGTGCTTTGGCAAGCCAAGTTTCCTGCTCCTGATGTGTTTAAAATAGGGTTTATTAATTTTATGTCTCATGGATGTTGTCCTTCAGTCTCTTTCTTCTCTGCGTTTGTGTTTTTAATTTTCATCTACTGGGTTCAGTATAGCATCTTAAGTCTTCACAGAAGTCTGTCATACTACTGAAAGGATTCATATGAGTTTCAGTTCTACAATGACAAATGCTCCAAATGCATATCTTTCCTGCTACTGTGGAAAAGAGGTGGATGAAAACTGCTGCAAGAAAAATACAAACCTTCCTCCACTAACACCTCAGAATTATGGGTAAGAAACTGGTATTTTTGTGGCTGAGGAACAATATACTGGGGAAAAGCTGAATGGAGTTGATCACTGGGCTATAAGAACTCCTGCTGTGTGAACCAGAACCATTACATTTTGGACACTTGACACCTCCATAGCTGTGACACAAGCTGTGGAGGGTAAGACATTAAAAATCTAAATGACAGATCCAACACAGTCTCGCATTTAATCGTGGCTTAAGTCAACCTTTTGACTTTAAATGTCTCATTCATGATTTTGATTAATGTTGGCAACTCTGGTATTTTTATGTTTGAAATGATGTAGTCTTAAAATTTTTTCTGGTTTACTGAAGTTTCTACAGTGACTTTCAGGGCTGTGCTGACATAGGTACTTAATTGACAGTGCAATGAGGGAAAAACTGTATCTGATCCTAGAAACTATTTAAATATTGTTTGGTTGTTTTTGTTTTGCTGTTGGTTTGTTCTCTTTTTACATGTTTCTTCTTTAATTACTTTCTATTTCTGTATATGCTGAATGTTTTTTAATTCTTGTCATAATGCAGTGCCAAATCCATAACTGTGGGTAGGTTTAACAATTATTTTTTTCACTGTTGATTGTAGTTATCTATGACCAGTTTTTATTATTTTAAATACAATTAATAACTATAATGTAGAGAATTAACTTTTTTTTTTTTGGTCTGGTATCAAAACCCTATGAAAAGGCTTTGGGAAAACACAAGGGGGAGCACAAGGCAGGTCAAAAAATGTCTTTCATTGGCATATATTATTGTGAGACAATGAAATCTGAATATTGCCTATCCTGATCCCCACTGGGATCCCTGAGTCCACAGAATGATCCTAATTGAATTTTCCCTGCCTAAATGGAGTATGCCCTGTTGTGAACCTGCTTTGAGCATGATGACAGGAAGGAACGTCTCAGAGCATCACTTCTATGAGACCCAGGGTCTTCTTTCTATTACCTCTATTATCTAAACAAATAACCTTGGACAAATCAATTTACATTAATCCAACCTGATGGTTTAAACCTCTCTCCTTTCCTTTAAAATGTCTCAATCAAGTTTCAAGTGAAATTTCTTGAACATTTATCTCTTAAAATGTGTCTGTGTATTCCAAAAAATATCTGTAATTTTTTTTTTTTTTAAATATAGATATGTTTAAAAGAGTAAAGGAATATATAGGTCATAGCAAGTTCTTCCTGCTTTGTAACACCAAGCACAGAATCCCCTAGGAACAGTAATATTTTTATTTATGCTAAAATAAGTTGGTTAGTGAGATTAATCTTGGATTTTTACTGTTTTCTTCTTTCATTCATCACGTGAAAAACTTAATGTTTCAACATTTATTGTATAAAATAAAAAATCTGCACTCTCATTGAGCTTCAGTCATGTTCACTGCAATAATCACATGGGATTATTTCTCTATGATGCTTCCTATGTAAATGCACTCAAAATACATAGCAGTATGAACAATGGTTATTTAAATTTATGGAGAATTTTTTTGAAACTTAACAAATGTCATTCCTTCAATAGGTCATATGACACTTTCGAGTCTTACTCTTCTTTTAGTCTATAAAGGATTTTATCTAGAAAATAATCTCATTTAGTTTTCTCTTGTTTTGAAAATTACAGATCAGTGCATGATTATTTTCACACATCCTGAGTTAATCCATAATCCTGTGTTTGTGTAATAATTCTAGTGTTTTGTGGAAGTTATAATAGCTTTATGCATAGGAATAGCCCTGTTGTCCACTTAAGCTCTTGTGTATTGCCTGTTTTTGCTGGGTTTTTTTCTGATTTCATGTTCAATGAGTAGAGACTAGGCACTGAAAAGGGATGCTAAGCAAAGCATTTAAGAATTAACATATTTGATGAACAATGAAATCACTATTTAAAATTTTTTAAATAGATCAAATCCTATTCTTAATGTTTCTATCTCCCGAAGTATTTGTACTCAAGATGTGAGTTACTAATCATATATCTCATTCTTCGCCTTTGCCAATATTCTGATATTCGAATATTCTGAGGAATGATAAGCTACTTGAATAATATCCTTTTATATTCTCCTACTTTTTGTTTTCATCTTGTTATTCCATAAAGTTTCTAGGATAACAGTGCAAATAGTTTCAATTCTCAAATTTTAGTAGAGATTTGGGTTTAGATACACTGACTTGAAAAGAAAAAAAATTGTTCGTAATGCAAATTAACTTCACACCTAGGAAAGGTACTAGTTAGAAAAAAATCAGCCCATTGACTTAGCACATTATATGCAAGTTATAAGACAGTGCACAACATAGTATTTTGAAGACTTTATCTTTCTGATTTTTGTGGCTAGGGCTTCATGAATAGCCAGAATTGTTAAGGCCACACACACACACACCCCCATCCACCATGGGCAGGAACAACTTTCAATAGATTAGGTTACTCAAAGCCTCATCCAGTGTGGCCCAGGGATAGGGCATTCAAACTTTTTCTGGAAAACCTCTTCTAGTGTCTTACCTTTTAGGTACTGAAAGGCTGCCATAAGGTTTCTCCAGAGCCTTCTCTTCTCCCGCCTGAGCAACCCCAGCTCACTGTGCCTTTGTTCATAGGAGAGGTGTTAGAGCCCTCTGACTGTTTTTGTTGTCGTGCTCTGGACCCACATGGTTGTCTTATACTTCTTAAGTTAGAGCAATGAAACTGTGGCCTTATCACAAATATCTTTGCTGACACAGCAGAAGTTCAAAGATTTTCTAAAATGTGAAAAATTGATCCTGTCATTGCAGTGTTTGTACTCTTACATCACTTTTTATCCCTCCTGCAAGAGGAAGTATTCTTCAGTTAAAACCAAGGGAGTCATGGTTGAAATTTTCATATTAGCTTCAAGTTTTTCTGTTCTCCTTAGTCAGTTTAGCTCTCATTACATTTTGTTAGAGCAACATTAGGTTGCTCTTCAGTGACCCTTTTTCCCTATCCTCAAGCACTGATTTTGGATTGCATGGGGCAATCAGCAACCCAAATACAATTGGGTACAATTGTTCTGCTACAAAGACAAACCTTGAAAATCCTACTGAAATCCTTTCAGAAATATCTCAGTAGTTAGAGACAATGCATGGAGTGAGAAACGTCCAAGCTGGTTGAGGTGTGATCACTTTGCCCTCAATAGCTTCATATATAGCTTGCTCTAGGAGTTCTGCACAGCCTCTCAGACTGCACTACAGGCATTAGCCAATATTATTATCAGCTGATTCCTTTGTGCTGCACTCAAGTCTCTATAGGGAAATTTTTATCACTTTCCTCACATTTTAATTGTATTCATTCTACAGCTGGTAGCAAGATGTCCAAACCAATGACATGACTTGACAAGCCTTTCAAAAGATGACTGGGTTGACTGTATCTATTGGTGTGAGAGAGAAAAAAAGGAGAGTAAATGAGACGAAAAAGTAAAAAGTTTCTTCCCATGCACTTTTGTCCCAAGTAAAGCAAAAAGGTGAAGATGGTATTACCTTTCTAGCCTGCTACCTGTTTATGCAGTAAATCTATACCAGTAGGAGATTTATTAATTTAACTGTGGTCATGTGTATAGGATGATATGGTTAGTCTCAGAACATATTTATTCATCTAATACAGTGATTTATTGGAAATGTCTGATAACCAAATTTTGTAGTTTAGATAATTTTTTCCTTAATATTAACAGTTTTTCTCTGTCTTAAAAAGATATCTCTGTAGACCCAGATAACAAAAAAAACCCTCTTTAGCTGGATGACATAATTTGGCAATCAGCAAATTAGAACAGCATGTAGCTTCTGATGAAAAAAATACTAAATGTGTGTCTCATAATTCTGCTGCTGAGGTTTAGTTAAATACATAACCTTTATTTGAACTTATCTCATTAATCATAGGCAAAAATGTAGCTATTTCACGTATGGTACTATGGAAAAAGATAGCATGGTCATTTACCACTGTGGAGTGCTCACTCCCCAAAGAAGAAAGATAATTCCTGTAGGGAAAGTTGAAAAGGCACAGGTTAAATACCCACACTGGCTTTCCTCTGGAAAATTCATGAAAATTACTACATTTTTTTTCCCCCCTAAAAAATTATAAAACACCCTATTAGAGGTTGTGATAAGCTGTTAATAATATCTGAAATTTTGCAGGATTTTTTTTTCAGTGTGACAGCAGTTTCCTATGATGGATCCCAAAATTGCCTTCTTTTCATTTGCATTCATTTCTTCATTTTTTTTGTACTTATACCTGCAGCCTTCAGTTTCACACAGACAACTAACTAGTTTCTCAAGCAGTAGGTTTTTACCCAGCTTGGTATCCCACTAGCTTATTGTTTTCTTGTCCCAGGTTTTGCAGCATCCACCAGCCACCATTTATCTGACTTGCACTGATCTTTTGTTCCTAAGTGTTAGAGGCTTGCTTGTTGTTAGATATTGTTAGATGCTGTGACCTTAAAGAAGCAATGCCCCATGAATTTCAAAAATGACCCTACGCTACTGAAACACTCTTTATATAAACCCTCCCCTGAGGGACAAGCACAGGACAGTATTACACTGAAATGTTGCCATTCCCTTCCACCTAGAAACACACAAGGTCCAGGATTCTCCTAACATATAAAATCCCTGGCTCAGTCCACTGTGACATATGCAGAGATTAAATTTCATCCTCCTGATGATGAGGGAATTTGGGAAATTAAGATTCAAAGCTTCTAATTATAAGAGGAGTGGTGTGCCTGTCAATTTCAAATGATGACATATGTGATAAGATTGTGATCTTACTGAGTTTTCTTAGGAACCCAAAGCAAGTATATTTTAGATATATACAATTAACACTAATGATCCTGTCAGGAAACCACTCATAGGCTGTCCACCTCTGAGGACTGTATATTTGGGCTGTAGATAAGACATGAGACTATGCAATCATGTGATAGGGGACTATAATTTTCTTTTTCTTCCTTTTTTTTCCCATTTAATACGAATGCTGCAAGTGTAAATTTCTCCAGAAGCTTGTAGGACCTTGAACACTATGGTCTTTAAGTACAAAACAGAATCATAGAATCATAGAACCACTGAGGTTGTAAAAGACCCTTAAGGCCATTGAGTCCAACTGTTAGCCTAACACTGCCGAGTCCACCACTTAACCATGTCCCTACGTGCCACATTTACATTTCCAGGGTGGTGACTGAACAACTTCACTGGGCATCTCATTCTAATGCTTGATAACCCTTTCAGTGATGAAGTTTTTCCTAATATACCATCTAAACCTCCCCTGGAGTAATCTGAGGCCATTTCCCCTTGTTCTATCTCTAGCACTACAAAGTACCAATATGACTACTGGAAAGATAAAGCTCTTGGCTATGTATCTCCCTTTTTTTGTTTCCTAAGTAAACTGTATGTAAGCAAATGAGACCCATGCACCACTGTAGACTGGAATGATAGGAGCAAAGACTTGACTATGAATTATCTGGTGAATGCTGTAGCCAAGAATTGGGGTCTTCTGCAGGAATTGCTCCAGTGAGTGTCTGGAACTCAATGGTTCAATGCCTAAGTGTCTCTCATTCCAGCTAAGTGATCCAGTTTACAAGGCTGTGGAGTCAACAGCTTTCCTTTGGTCTCAGTGAATGCTGAAATACTGATGGAACATGGCAGACTCCCAGTGAGCCAGAGAATACTAGCTACACTACTCCCCTGGGGTGGAAATTCATGTTAGTCCTCTAAAACAGAGAGAATGCACTTTGAAGTAAGGGACTCCGCCATCTCTGGTGACTGTTCATAGCATAGGTCTTTAGCAGTCCTAAGACTGTGCTTTATCTTGATTTGCAGAAGAAAGGTTTCGGATAATTCTCACTTAAAAAGAAAAAAGAAATAATTGTGGAATTAGCTGCCTTTTTTTCCTGGTTTTCAAGACAAGAATCTTACATGGTCATGCATGACCATAACACTATTGCACTCTACTTCCAGGACCTAGAAGGCAACTCCTAGTTTCTAGATAGTACTTTTTCTTTTTTTTCACTTCTTACCAGCCAGAAGAAAATCAGGGATTAATGTGCAGTAGTAGAATATTTAAGCTAAGACGTGAATGACTCTGAGGGCAGGTTTGAGGCAGCTGCTGCTGATTTGTTTTCAATATGTTACCACACATTAATACTGTATTCAAAATAATAGTAAATATATCACCACAAGGTGATGTTCTTCCCATCTCATAAATATGATCAGGTTCCTACTCTGAAACTTCCTGCATTTCCACTGAGTGTCAGACACCAAAAACTATGTGAGCAAGCAAGGCTAAACCATGCAAGCTGCCAAAGGATCTGCATGCGTCAATAACTTCCCAGAGAGCTCTGAAGCATCACTGCAAGCCCAGAGCTGGTGACTGCAACATGTACATCCTGGCAAGTTCTGGAAGTGGCTGTATTTAAACCTGTTCATTTTATCTAAATCACGTCAGAAGTGTGGGCAGCAGGTGGTATGAGCTGCAGATTTTCCAACATAGATCTGTCTGGGAAGGATTGGTGGTGAAAGGTTCATATCAGCATGAGCAGAGGCTCCAGGCTGCAGAAGAAATGTACTGAAATAGCCTGTCTTCTGACTGACTTCACCATTATTCCCCACTTGTCAAGATGCATAGAATTTGACTGCCATAACTGGTGGGAGACTGTTGTGGCAGAATTGTTCAAACCCACCCCACAGCTGCCTTGAAACTGTGTTTATCCAAAACAACAATTTATAGTGTTTTGAACACCAAATTCCACTTTTCCTCCCTTTCTGCTGTGTCAGGAATCAAAAAGAAAAGCAATACTTCATAAAAGTGTTTAATCGATGCAATGAAAACATTCCTCATAATTGAAATGATTCAGAGAAGAGAAAAAGGATATGAAGATATTTTGAGTTTTCTAAGCAATTTAAATATATGTAGTATTAGAAGACCATAAGTAAATAAATGCAAGATTTTATGGTTAATTTCAGAAGACCTGGATGGTTTTACAAAACTCATGAAAGGTTTTTAAAATCATTCATAAAAAGGTCTTGCAGTAAGCGGCACTATATATGTGAGTGACAATGAAGAGAGACATCTGAAAGTTGAAAATCGCTGCCCAAACATAGCCATTGGCTCATAATTTAAGTTCCTTCCAATCCTGTTGTGGATTTGGACAGACAATTCAGACAAGACAGGTCTACTATATTACTCTAGTTTTTTCAGTTTCACCCACTATGACAAGTGGAATCATCGGATAAGTTGTGGTGATGAAGTTAAAGGAGTCATATCTCACTTCCACTCTCTGAGGCTAGTTAGATGTTCTGTCTGGTGCAGGGACTCCTTGAAAGGGAAGTTTAAATTAAGGAGCTTTCTGCAGGAGTCTAGGATGTGCATTTACTGTTTTCTTCAGAAAGAAAACTCCACGCTTAGAGAAATATTTATTTTATTCTTTATTATTCAGCTTGATACTTTTACCTCCTTGTGACTAGTGTTTGGGTAATCTTTCAACAAATTATGCTAAACCACTGCAGGTTATAAAGAACACATGTGCTAAATGACCATTGATTTTTCTGTTAGCGATCTTAAGAAGAGAGAAATTCATTAGCAAACAGTGGAATTTGTCTGCTCTACACCTCCTGCCCACTCAGCTTTGAAAATGCCTGCCAGGTGAAACTGTTAATTAGTCAAAAGACATGAAAAGCACCAAACGAATATGTAGGACCATGTTTCCTGTCAGAAATATTTCAGTTTTGATAAAAAATATGGTTTATAAAAAGTTATTTCAACATTTAAAGCCTCTGTGCTAGTCAAGTGGTACATATAGTTTAAAAGGAAATGCAAAAAGCATAATTTAGGACTTAGCATAGTTCAAAACCTGAAAATCATCAAATATTGAGTTGCTCTTGAGCTTTCAAAGAAAAAAGTAAATCATACGTGAAACATGTACCTGTGCCCACGACTTATGTAGTAACTGGCTCTCTGGGTTGAATTTTGTTTATATAGCAGGATGCAAGTAGTTGAAGAATATACATTTCCTTTTACTTTTTAAGTCAGTGAAAGCTGATGCTGTATGTCCTGAACCAGGGTTGCACAAAAAACTTTTTGCCTGTGACATGAATAGTCAGTCTTCCTCCAAATGCAAGGAGTGGGGTTTTCCACACACCCTGTTTCAGTGAGTTTCAGTAAGGGAAAGTGAGAGGGAATTGTAGTGATGCATTTATGGTGCTCCAGCAATGAAAGAAGAGGATAAAAAGAGGTAAGAATGAGACCTTCACTATCCTTGCCTTTTCTGTCAAGAGCATACTGAAAATGTTTTACAGATCTGGCCACATAAGCAAATTAGGAGAGGCAATACTTAAGTGATGAATCATGGGACAACAGAGTTGAGCAGCTCAACATAATGAAAAGTAGGTATTTTGAAGCAAAGCTATATGCTTTTAAGACCCTGAGAATCTAATTTTCAAAACAATTTTCTTTCTGTCTTCTTGTCAATTAGAGAGAATCTGAATAATGGTTTTAAAATACCTCTGTTGAGAGCAGAAGCAACAAGCAGCATACCCTATCTTAGTCTCACTGTGGATCCAGCCCAAATGCTATAATTCTTATTCACACTGAAAGGTACCTGTTCACCAGAATGAACTAATTTGAAGCAGACTTTCCCATGGGATAGCTGTAGTAAAAATAGGAAAAAGTAAAAATACAAAGAAAGTTAATTTGTGCTAGTTAAAAAAAAAAAAGTAGTAAGTTTAATACAGTTAAATAAATTAGGATTTATATTTAGTTAACAATGACTTATCACAAACTATTCCAATATATTTCCTGATGGTTTACCATTACATAACCTGCTCTATATTTATAATGTACATCTGGCACACTGCACTTCCATTCAGATCACTTTAATTAAGCCAGCCTCCAAGCTCCCATATAAAACAATGGAAGTTCTGAAATGCAGGAAAACAGCAGCATGAATTCATGAATAGCCCTGTATGTGAAGGCAGGCAATGTGCAGATTAGTGCAGTGGTTTCCTGTTGTTAATACCATAAACTTGTTGAACTCTGCTAACTAAATTCTTCTAACTTCAGCCCAGTCTCTGCAGATACTGCAGAAGAGATGGGCCAGAAGAGAAAAGGAAAAGATAAATAGCTTTTCTTAGATTGGAAAGAAAAAAAAGAAAAGGAAAAAAAACCCTAGCTTTTTGGGCTTGAAAAGAACCACAGTGCTTTGGAACTCTCTGACTAAAATTACAGTTTCAGTGTTCCCCCTCAAAGACAAAAATTGCTTAAAACAAGTAATCAGTAATAGATAGGCATGAGAGGCCAATGTCGAAACAATTTCTAAAAGAGGCTTTATGATACAGACAATTTTCAGCAAATGTCTTGCTTAGCCACCAATCTCAGAGGGACTGAGAAGTTCCCAGTAGGCAGAGCTCTTCTCATGAGGACCTCAATTATATGTATTTAAAAATAAAGGACACTGCAGTGCTTGGGTGCAGATGGTTATTTCCGGTCTCTAAAAATCTTGACATCCTAACAAGCTATTTAAATCCTCAAGCAATTAACAGAGATTGCTTTTTAAAACTACAGGATTGATATAATTTTTAAACCTTGTTATGGGCCTCTAACAAATTCTCATTATGGATAAGGGTCATTGTAAAGGCAAAATAAGTCTGCTGATCAAGGATTCATTTTTCTTAACTATTATTAATATGTGCTGCAAAATCTGTGAACAACAGTCAGAAAAGCATTAACATGGGATAGCAACTGTTAATATGTATATATTGATCTTTATTAAAAATT
This sequence comes from Corapipo altera, assembly GCF_003945725.1. Classification (NCBI taxonomy): domain Eukaryota; kingdom Metazoa; phylum Chordata; class Aves; order Passeriformes; family Pipridae; genus Corapipo; species Corapipo altera. Next base: position 3,923,049 of record NW_020884888.1, read on the forward strand.
ATTAGTATATTCTACAATAACTTTAATAGAACAATATTCTATTACAGACTCATAGTATCATAGGATAATTCAGGTTGGAAGGAACCTTAGGAGGATGCTAATTGAACCTCATGCTCAAAGCAGGACAGACCATGAAACTGATAGTTCCTCCAACTAGGTATCTGCAAATTATAAACTAAAAAACAGCTGAAATCTTCCCACAGAACCTGGATGCAAAATAGCTTAGTGGTTTTAAAGTGATGGTCAAGCTCCTTTTGCCACCAATTATTTAATTCAGCTGAAAGTGGAATTAATTGGTAAAGGTTATGTTATCTAATTAGTGAACAGGATGTGTTCCTTAAGTCATCAAACAAATTCTTAGGACAAATGTGAACTGTACGAATTACTTGATATGTAACAGATCCAGAGTGTAACATCCATTTACAGGACATTCTCTGTCGAATACTTTGCCAATGGTGCAGTGCTCGTTTTTACCTCTCTTTGCACGTTTTTATCCTGTTCTTTCCATCTGGGAGACTGTCCTAAGCACAAGGTCATAGATCTGACAGTTTTAGGTTTTGATCTCTTAAATAGAAAGGGCTAATTTCACCAAATAAATAATTTGCAGTGCTTAATATGAGCAGTGTAAATAGCTCCATAAGCCACAGGGGAGGGAAGTTTCTCTTTTTTTCCTGCTGCTTCTGTTATTCAGGGGGAGATTGAAGTTTTAGACATTATGAAGATTATCCAAAATGACATTAGTCTAGTCACTATTGTAGCAAAATCCTCCTGTGTTATACAAATTAATTTGCTGTGAAAACATGGATAAAGAGATTCTGAACAAATAGAGGACTACTGAAATACTACTCTGCATTGTACAAATAAAATTTTTAATTAAGATTTAGGATGGGGAGTTTCTATTTCTGCATCTGCAGCCCTTCTCTGCAGAGCACTGATATCCCTTTTGTTTAAAGATTCACAAATTAGATCATTATTTCATCATAAATTACAGGATGTAAGAATTAACATCATTAAATCCAAAGGGAAATAATTTTAAGGTAATGATATAATATTCATGTAAGGCAAGACTCTGTATGGCTGTGTGGAGATGTACAATACAAGGGAAGAGAAGGAAGGGAGGAGTGGAAGAAAAAGCAGGAGGCCAAGAATTAGGGTGCTATCTCTATATATAAGCATACAAGGCAACTGGGAACAACAGACAGACACACATCCAAGGGCCTTACCCCTGCAGTGGCCAGCTGAGCGGGGGTGATACAGTGGCTGAAATGGGAAGCAACTACCATGTTCTGCTGCCAACCAGAGACATGTAGAATTGCTCCACATCGTGCTCTGTTCCCTAAACTCTTTGTATGGACTCACCCCTGGTGACATGGGCATTGTACTTCTAGTTGTTACCTAGTGAAGAGAATGACTGTAACTGCAGTGAAGAAAATATGGCTATACAAGAAAATATGGCTTAACAGCAAAATGTTAATTTTCTATGACATTACTTGGCTTGTGATTGCACAAGTCAAGCTTATGCTGGCAATTGTGAATCTCTATAATTTCCAGGGAAAAACTGACTTGACATCCAACGGATACTGTGACAGTCATTTTAATTTGCTTTGAAATTTGAATTCTAACATTTATTATTGCTTTACTACTAGTGTTCAACAGCCACTCAAGAGCAGGATGAACAATGCTGATGTGTAAGTCCTGTACATCATAAAGTCAAAGTGGTATACACAGCTCTCACTGTTGCTGGGTCTTGCCGAGTATTCATCAACCAAAGCAAAGAGATGCCTTAGTAAACTTTGTATACACAAACTTTAAAACAACAACAGAGATGACTTACCCGTGTTACTGAAGAGAATTCATGAGTCCATGTGGGCTGCTAATCAATGGATATAATCAGTAATATAATTCTTCTGGAATGGGAGAAACAGGTCCACTTGAGAGAATGGAAGCTCAAGAGCCCAGGTATAAAAGTCACCACTAATACACTGGAAACAATAAGACAATGCAGAAGATGAACAACAAAGTCCAGGTCTATAAAAATAAATGACTCTGCGATCTGCAGTAAAGAAAATTAGGGTATTTCTTCAGATGAACAAACAGTATAGCCCATCTGCAGACATTTTACAGTGCACTTTAAAGTCCAGGGGAAGTGAGCAGAAGAATAGCAGCTGGATGAATAGAGACTGGGACAGAAACTACCAGTGATCAATTATTAGCCAGAAAGAGAAAAGTGAAAAAAGAGACACTTGCAGTGCTGCAGCATTTCAGACTGCACTATAAATCTTACTGTTTTCTCCGGGTATTAGTCCTTCTGTTTTCACAGGGAAAAGAAATCAAGAAAAACATGGAAAGGATCATGTGTAAGTTATGGCCATGTAGGGAACTGAAAGCTCCCTTGTGGATATATCAGTTAACTTAAAATAACTGCAGATTAGGTGTCCAAATTCCTTAAGATATTTGAACGTTTTAGTCACTTTGTTAATCACTGAAGCTAGGAGGGGAATAGGGTGTGCTTGCTTCCATGCAAAGAACTGTAGGAGAGCTTTCTGTGATTGACACAAATGTTAGATGTTAGATACTGAGAAAGTTTTCTTTGGGTTCATTGTTTGATGAAAATTGCAGCTTTAGAGGAAAGAAAAGAATGTAAAGTCACACATTTTGTTTCAACATTTGCAAAATAAATTACCTTGATTTTTGAAGTGACACTTCATTTCAGTATTTCCTCAATTTAATACATAAAAAAGTAATTCTGCACATACACGTGTCCTAAAAAGATATGACATTTTTATGGATTGCCAGTCTCAGGAGGCTTTTGGGGTCTGAAAGACAGGTAAAGCACAATGTTCTGTGTGGATCTTCTAGCTGTTAGATTGCCTCCACTCCCAGGCACAGAATGGGAAAAATATCCCAAATATCTTAATCTAAGATTTGCCTTTGACTCTAAAAGAATGAAATATACATTTTTGCCAAGGAACTAAGATTTCACAGTAAAAACTAGCTAATTTTAAGTTGTCAACAAAGTACCAAAGTGTAGGTAACATCCCAGGGATGTTTTGCTATATGATTTAGTATCCAGTAAAATTGTCAACCGATAGCAGTGACTATAAACTTTATATTTTATTTTGCATGAAGAAGATTTTGCTAGAGAAGATATCTTCCTTCTTAGAACTATATTTGGATTAGCTCTTCTGTAATCATGCTGAACTGCATGAAATGAATTAAATATTTTAGCACATGAGGAATTGTTACAGCAGTCAGGAGATGCTGTATGAAAATCAAGCAAAAAGGTAGATTGAACACAGCTATGAATGGGAGCAAATGTATTTAAGAGCTTTTATATTGCAATATGTCCCTCCTTATTTTAATTATTTTTTATTGTTTTATCAAGTACTTTTTGCTACATGGAATGATGGTTAAAAACCTGCAAATGTTGCAATCATCACTGCATATCCTGAGACTCTCTGCTATTGAAAAGTCCCATAGCCATTTAGATCTTTTGCAAAAAGTACATTTTGTATTAGACTGTTTAGTTATTTGTGCATTGCAAACTCATCCACATTTCCAAAAATGTTAAAAATCCAAACTGAGGTTGGCCACAAATTACCTAATTTGAGACAATGAATTCATTGAGCTTTTAGGATGTGTTCACAGTTTTTCTTCTGTCTCTGTTTTAACATTTTGAGTCACTAAAGCTTCATGCTGAAAAGGTCTAATACCTGTGGTTTACAGTCATCTGTTACCCATTCATTAGAGGGGTTTCTCTGAACCACTCCTTATCCTGCCCAACACTGAGGTTTGAGAAACAACCCACACATAAAACAATTGCAGTCAACAAAACAATCAACCCCATTGTTCTCTACAGGGATTTGCTCCAAAGAGTACAACAACTGGAATTATTTAGAAAACTGAATTACTGCAAGATGGAGTCAGAAGCATACTAGTAACACTTTGAAAAAGCATGTTGTATGTTTTCTGCTTGCCTTTAAAAGTATCTTTTCATTAAAAACATTAGTGAGAAAATATCAATAGAAAATTTCATATAGTAACATTTCAGTGTAAGAATGAGAGCTTATTACTCGACTTCTGTGGTCTACTGTAATCCTGTAATGTTTTACATGGGATTTTGCATGAATGCAAATCTTTCCATTTGGACACAGTGATGTATGACTTCACAGCTGAAGCTTTTCCCCACGCTTTCTTGTATCAAAATCTTATAAATAATTGTAGTGGGTTGACCCTGGCTGGATGCCAGGTACTCACTACAGCCTCTGCAACTGGACAGAGGAGAATTAAAAAGAAACAGCTAAGGATTCATGAGTTGAGATAAGAGCTGGGAGAGGTCACTTACTGATTACCTTCAGGGACAAAACAGATTCAAAGAGGCAATTTTAATTCAATATATTACAAACATGATCAGAGCAAAAGAGTGAAAAGTAAAATAACCTTAAAAACACCTTCCCCCACCCCTCCTTCCTTCTCTCCTCCCCCCCCAGCAGTGCATGGGGACAGGGAATGGGCGTTATGGTCAGTTGCTGTTTCTGCTGCTGCTCAGGGAGAGGAGCCCTTCCCTGCTCCCGTGGGGTCCCTCCCGCAGGAGACAGTCCTTGATAGACCTCTCTGGCATGAGTCCATCCCACAGGCAACAGTGCTACACAAACTGCTGTCCCGTGGGTCACTCTTCCATGGGGTGCAGTCCTTCACAAATGAGCTGAACTGACGTTGGTCCCCCTCAGGGGCCACAAGTCCTACCAGGGAAAAACCTGCTCCAGCATGGGCTCCTTTCTCCACAGGCTGCAGGTCTCCAGCAGGACCCTGCTCCATCTTGGGCCTCCCACCGGGTCACAGCCTCCTTCAGATATCCACCGGCTCCAGCGTGGGCTTCTCCATGGGCTGCAGGGACACAGCTGCTCCACCATGGGCTGCACCACGGGCTGCAGGGGCCTCAGCTCTGGCACCTGGAGCACCTCCTGCCCCTCCTTCTGCACTGACCTTCGTTGTCTACCTTGTTCCCATGTTCCCATGTTCTCACTCTGCTCTTCCCTGGCTGGAATTCTCTCTGCGCAATAGCTTTCTGCTCTTAAATATGTTATCACAGAGGTGTTACTATTACTCCTGATTGGCTCGGCCTTGGCCAGTGGCAGGAAGTCTGTCCTGGAGCCAGCTGGTATTGGCTCCATCAGACAGGGGAAGCTTCTAGCAGCTTCTAACAGAAGCCACCCCTATAGCCTCCTCGCTACCTAAACCTAACCACAGAAACCCACTACAATAGTTTAGTGAGAATCAAGATAAGGATAATGATCAGCTCTTTAAGTCATAGGTCCCTACAGCAAGTTATGCAGCATTTCTCAGGTTACTCCAATATAGTAAAAAAGACATTCCTGAAGCTGTTAAATACATTTAAAAAAATTTAGTCCATGCTCTGCATGTTAGCAGATGATGTCAGGAGCGGGCTTCACACAAGATCATCATGAGTATGAAGACATAGTGTATGGTCTTGGCCATTTTTTGAAGAAGACAGTTATGCCTGAGAGTCAGAGAGTCAGAAGGATCTGTTGTTATCCACAAAAATAAAAAAGGGCAAAACTTTCATTATCTTTCAAGGTACCAGAATTTTCTCCAGAAATTAGTTTCGGTTATGACACTGATTTACACAGTTACCAGTCACAATTAGAGAGTCAAGACAGGTCAGTATTTATCACACAGCAATATCTGAGAGAGGTTTTTTCTTTCCTAGTCTAATTCTAGTAAGCCCGAAAGATAAGAGTTATCACAAGATGAGGTTAGCAAAGTCATTTAGATTACAATTTTCAAACTTGAGAAACCAAAATAAAGCATTAAATGCATATTTAGGAACCAAATTAGCGACAGGGTGCTTATAAGCCTGTGTAAGTGAGAGACACCAGTCAAATGTAATGATTTAGGTGCCTAAAAGAGATGGGAATTGTTGGCTAAGCAAACAATTTATAGTATGGCTGTTTGGAAAATTAAATACTAGGGAATTAGTGCTTGTCTTTTAAAGAGGTTGTGGTATGAAAAAGCCCTCTAGACTGATGTTCATATCAGTTATCAAGCATGGCAGGTAAAGCAATTAAAAAACTTTGGGAGTGAGCAAGTTAAAAACTCCACTCTTTGTTTCTGACCACATGACAAGAGCAATTGCTGTTACCGAATCTGCCTTTTAGAAAAGTCAGATTTCTTTTTATTCAGAGGTTATTTAATTTACACTGGTGTCTACGGCACACATGAAGTAATTAATTTCATCTGTAATTTCATTGTGAATTTCACTAGATGAAATTATTTCATGTGACAACAATCTATGTTGGAATGACAAAAGTGTATCCCAAAGGGGGGTGCTTATTCTCTTATTTAGAGACCCTTATGTGCAGGAAGGCTACGATGCATAAGACAAAGCACACATGGATGTGCAACATGATGAGTAGAACTGATAAATCTACAAGGATAATTCTCTTTACTTCCAAGTCTTTCTTTTCTCACTTTTGCTGGTAAAGCTTTGCAACTAAGGAAAACAAATATTCACACGTTCCTTTCACTATTGTTAATCCCAAAAGAGAATTCTATGATTGTAACTACAAAATAAATTAAAAAAAAATTCTATTGATTTTTATTGTTAGAGAGTCTTGCAATTTTACCTACTTGCTTATCATCTTCTCACAGTAAAATAAGAAGATTGTAACTGATACTTGATTTTCCTCCTCTGCTGCCAATAAAGTTCAAACAAAAAGGATTATGCATTTCTTCATTCAGAATCTTTTAATATAAACAAACACCCTCAAATAAAAGGTCAGTTTTCTAATACAGAAAAATTCAAACTCAGGTTGCCATAACACCTGAGAATGGAAGACCTTATTATACTATAGTCAATGACAAACATCAATGACAAAAATCAATAAGATATTATAATAACTAGTTCTAAATGAAATAGGAATAACATTTTAAGTCACAAATCTCTAAAATATAATATAATATAATAAACATATTTATATATATATAAAAATGATAACATTTTCAGTGGGTCATTCCTTGGGACAGCAAATACCAGAAAAGAGGATCTCAACTCTGGGATTAGTTCAGAAAATGATGTACTCACATCACTCAGTGAATAATACAGACCTCAGCATAATTAAACTGACAGCCAGAGCAGAAAGGTACAATAAAGAATTATTAATATGGGACAAGCTGTTCAAAGTAGAGTTTAGAAAAGAAAAAGAGAACAACGAAAGAATTTATATAAATACATATGCTAATAAATATATATACGTAAAACTATATTTACAAATAAATATATATGTCCATATCTATATAATTACACATACACACATTATTAGGTAAGGATAGAATTGGTAAACAAGAAATGGATTTTAGTTCAATGTGGAATACTGTAGCTTTAATTTGCAAAAAGGAAGACAAGCTGGAAAGGAGAAAGGCCTATGAGGAGCTAGAGGATAAAATAGCATATATTTTTAACACTTGGGCAGAGAGACATTGGCAGAAAGATTTGTGGAATTCTTGCTTTACCATGGAACCAAGGGAATGTGTAAGGCAAAACCTGAAAATATTATTCCTTTGTCTCCTTTTGATCTACAAAATGTGGTGACAAATACTTTCAAAGTTAAAATATCCCAAAACAGATCTATTCTAATAGTATAAACAGTCAGCATGAACTCCACTTACAGCAGAAAGTTTTTGGAGACTATTAATTTCTAGTCTTTTAATGAATTTGAGAGAACATCACAGTGTCCATGGTAGCAGAGGGGAAAGAGGTCACTGTGGGACTGAAAGAAGTCATTGGATTAACTCAGAAGGCATACAGAAGGAGTAGATCAGAGAATAACACCGTTTCAAAATATACTCATCCTGGAATGTCTCAGGATTTATTTAGAGAATCAAAACCATCACCTTTGGTGTTGTTGCATTTACTTTTGAGAAATTGCAAGGGCAGATGTGGTATAGAAAATAAGAAAAAAAAGAGACACAGTACATAACTTAAAAATAGTGTTTTAAATGTTTAAACATGGGTTACCTAGCTACAAATCATGTCAAGCATATGTAATTTTATTCTATGACAAAGAAACATTATGGACAGAGTAGAAGAAGAATATGTCATATATATCTTGACTTTAGAGTTACTAGAATCTTAACTCTGGTACTGTATCTCATGATATTCTTCCAAGGAAACAGTCTCTTATTAAGTGTACTTTAGGATAGTGTAAAACAAATAGGAAAATCTTTGATAAGTAGTATTTTTTTACTGAGAAGTACTGAGTCTGATTCTACATGTAACTGTTAGTATTTGGCACTATTTTTGTTTTCATTAAGGACCTGAATGATGGAAAGAGAGTAGTAATTAAACCTGTAGGTAACTGAGATGGAAGGCACTGCATTATACTGATGGATAGATTCAAAAGGATCTTGACAGATTGAAAGCCTGCTCTGAAGAAAACCAAAATGCAGTTCAAGAGGCATAAGTGAAACAGTGCAGATAGACGGTCCTAATCAGAGATACAAATTCAGGATCTAGAAAAAACTGGCTGAGCAACAGGCCAATAGACAGGGATTTAAAGGTATTAGTGGATCACAAGGGGAACACAAGTCAATAATGTCATGCTGTTGAGGAAAAGATAAGCACTATCCTGGGAAGATTAAAAGGAGCAAAGCGAATAAACATACAGTATTGCTTTCTGCTCTGCTCCGTATTTGTAAGAGTTCAGGAGGAGTCCTGCATGGGGCATTTTGACAGAAGAGTGGGAGACTCTGCAGGAGAGAAAAGAGAACAGTCGTAGATCTGAAAAGCAGATCCTGTACAGACAGGCTGAGAATTCTGCTCTTTAATGTATATGATGCACAGAAAAGAACAGGGAGTGTGTTTGACTCATACTGGCCTTAAGAAACTGCTGGAAGAGAAACTGAATTGTCTTTTCTCCATGGCCACAGTAAACAGGAGTAAACAGACTCTATTTGCCAAGCATTTTTAGTTAGATTTCAAGCCCCAGTACTATTAAGTGTCAAAATAAGTTGCCGAGTCATGTGTAGGATCTTCATCACTGTTTGCTGTGACAGCAGTTAGAGGTTTCATTTACTGCTCCAGCAAAGGTCTGTTGGGAGTGGTATACTTAACCTTACTGGGGGGGGGGAGGGAGAAAAGAATAGAAGGATCCCTTGAAAACTGAAAGTGTCCAAAGTGACTCCTTGCATGGAGACCTCTTCAAAAATGTAATGCAAAGTATTTGACGTGAGAACAGAAGAAATATAATGATGGAGTGATGGGATAGGAAAGCTTGATCCATGAGTAATGTTCTCTCACACTGATAAATGTTTTTTAATCATCAAGTTAGGAAAGGAAAAGAAAATTTATTAGAAACCATCCTTGCACTTACCACTGTATGCACTGAATCTTTGTTGCTATTTCAGTTGTATTTTTGCTGAAGGTAAAACCAATAATAATGATCTACTTACATGGCCTAGTCTCTGTATATCTGTCATAATAAAGTCCATGCTGTTTGTTTATCATGCAGTGATCTATAATTCTCTATTAATTTAATTATACTAAAAGATCTTAAAAGCCTTGGGCTAAGTAACATGTCAATTACAAATGAGTTTAACTTGGAATAAATATAAACTTAATACTTGTAATTTATTGCTTTAAATATAAACAAAGCCCTTACTATGACACAATCTATTATTAATTGCTCCAGTGCCCTAAGTCCAATTAAGCAAATCCATTTACATTTTCTTCAGAGGAAGTCGATGTTCATTTCTCAGAGGAAGTGCAAGGAGCCTACCTTTCCACTTCTTTTAAAGCCCCTAATGCAACAAAGCACTCTGTGTTTAATGAAGTGTATCATGTCAGGGGTGAGGGGAATGCTGGTGGTATGGGAGGTACAGCCACGTGTGAGGGCTCATATTTACTTGAACAAAGGAACTTACAATCAAATATCTGGTCATATATATTTTTTCTTTAGATATAAGTAATGAAAGCATGTTTTCTAGTCAAAGACTGTATTGTCCAACACCATTTCAGTAACAAGGACAAGCTGTTTGGAGTTATACAATGTGTATGCATGTGTGCATGTGTGTGCGTGCATTATATATCTTCAACTGAAAGGTATCTTAAAGCTTTTTTATATTATTTATACTCACATGTATTAAAGTATCTAAACAGATTTTATTTTTTTTTTATGTGTGTGAAAATGTGTACATATAAAAATGTCAGCCGCTGTGCTAAGACCTGGTACTTCATGCCTGGGGTAAAATTTTATTGCGCAGTTATAAAAGAGAGGGTTTATAGTGGAAACCCTGACACAACATTAACTATGGTTATGCTATCAAAGGAGTGCAGCATTTAAGAATTTAGGAACTATTTCATTTGTGTGTATATGTGTCTGTGTCTAAAACTTTATACAGACTTACACATGCCATTTATGTTTATTTTTAAGCACTTTTAGAAATGAAATCACAAATTGGTTCTGACAAAAACATCTTCATATGTGTGTCTGTCCTGCTTGTTGTCTATAAACAACAAAAACATTAAAAAAACTGGGAAAAAAGGTGTGTACAGCTTAAAAGTGGATGAGCAGTGCTTTTCCCCCCTATTTTTTCAAGCTAGGGAACTGAGTAATGCACAGAGAATTGAAAGAATTCACACACAAATCAGTTACAGAATTGTGACCTGAGTATAAATCTTCTCAGTTCCAATCTTATACTTCAGATTCCTTGCCTCTTTAGTGATATTAATGAAAAACTAAAATCCTTGTGGTGTCTCTTTGTTTAGTTGCATCAAATGGAATGGGTCAGACAATCATCCTTGGACCCATCACTCATCAAGTTATGAGAAAGATAAGGGTTGCATATCAAGTTATGAGAAAGATAAGGGTTGCATCTATAAACCTGCACAGAGTTTACAAAATTTCTGATGGGACTTGCTGGTAGTTCACTGGCTCCTCTGAACATGAAAGGTTGCGTGGGAGGGATAGAGACCATCACTGGGGTTGCCTGTAGCAAGAAAACAATAAAATACAAGAAAAAAAATGTATGCTAGACACTATTTCAAAGATCTCAAGGAAGTAGGTGCTCTAACATTATTCAGTCTTGAAACAAAGCAATGTTACTTCCTAGCAAATAAATCCTGCTTTTTCTTTTGTGTGACAATACCATCGATACCAAATTTCCGACTCATTTCCAGAAAATCTTGGTTTAAATTTTATGATTCTGGAGTCTAAGTGCAAATATAAAACTTTTACCATATTATAGTATGTGGCATGCCAACATGCCAGTCCAATATAGGCAGTATGTTTAATTACTAGTTATACAAGAGTAGTTTTCTTTAAGATATTAAAATGTCTTAACATGAATGTTTAACTGTTGATAACACAGAACTGTGATAACACACAACTGGGGATGGTCTCTTAGTGAACAAAGGGGAAGAGATACACTAGCCCCAGTGACATTACATAGTTATATCCACGCGATTTAGGTACCCGTGCTTGAAATGTTGTCCTTTTGTTATTTCAAACATGGCTTTGGGATCACTGACTCATTGAAAAATTTAAGTTAAGAGGAACCACTGGCAGTCATATAGTCAAACTACTTAGAGCAGTTAAAGTCAGGCCCTTAAAGTCAGGGTCTTATCCTGTCAAATCTTGAACACCTATGAGGATGGATACTCCATAGCTTCTCTGGCCAGAATGCCAATATTTGACTCCCTCTGCCCTGTCACCCCCCATCCTGCCCCACCATCCTCTCCCTCAAATAATTATCTGTATATCTTATCAGAATTTCCCACATTTTAACTTGTATCTATGGCCTCTGGAATGTCATGGTGCATGTCTCAAAACTTTCTGTCTCCTTTATGCACATACTCTTATCAATGCCTTCACAAATGCCAATAGAATCTCCCTTTAACTTTCTCTTCTCCAGATTGAATAAACCCAGTTCTCTCAGCCTCTCCTCAGATGTCACATGCTCCAGCTCTAAGTGATTTTGGTTCTTTCATTAGATTAGCTCAAGTAAGTAAATATTTTTACTGTACTAGGGAGATCAAAACTGGGCAAAGCATTCCAGACACAGTCTCCACAAGCATCAAATAGTGGGGAAGGATAAATTATCTTTGTAATACAGCCCAGGACACTTCTTCCTTGCTGCTGCACTGCTGACTCATGTTCAACTTGCTACCCACCATGACCTTCAGATTCTTTTCTGCAAAGTTGTTTGCCAGACAGCTCGCTCTCCACCTGTAGTGGTGCAGGCAGTTACTCTGTAGCAGATGCAAGGCTTTGCATTCACTGCTGCTGAACTTCACGGAGTTCTTGTCAGCTTTTTTACTGGAACTTTATTCCAGTTCTTATTAACCTTGCATGGTTACCATGAGATTTGAAAGATGGCATAGTGTTTCGCAGTGATGTTGGCCAACTCTTTTGACACTCTCACATACATCCCATCTAATCCCACGGACCTCTGTGCATGTGTTGTTGATTGAGTGATCAATCACGTGTTGTCTAATAATTTCCATTTTTATACCTATGCTTTTCAACTGCTTCAGAAATGTCCTAATGCTCCATGTTAGTAGTAACATACACATAGATTATACTTAGACTTGATTGTCTCCTTCAAACAGTCAAAGAATTGTGAAAGCTTTAGAGTAGAAGAGAATGTAACTCTCAGACTGTAATTAGAGGAGTGTTTCTTTCTGTGGCAGGCTGGTTAAGCCATTCTTACTCCTCACCACTCCTTTCTGGGTCCACATAAGTCCCTCCTTAGGGACTTTGTATGGCTCTTTGGTGAAATGAACTGCAGGGGTTAAAACTAGCCTTGTTTTTTCTGCAGGTTAAAATCCAGCTCTCTTATTTTTCTAGTTCCCTACAGAACAGTCCCACTGCCAGAAATAAGGACAGGAATAAACATTTAGTTGCAGTATTGAAGACAACAATGAGGCTGATGGTGAAACACTTTGTTGTGCTGCACCCTCAGAATGAGAAACAAGAACCAGAGAGATATAAGGCAGGAGGAAAAAACGAAACTAACAAAAAGGAATCACACCCTCCCATTTCTTAGCTTTATTTTATCATCCTACCATTCTGGCATGCCTAAAAACCTCAGCATAATGATGTCATTTCAAGTAGCAGGATCAATTGGTTTTGTTATGGTGCCTGTATATATGCAATGTGTATACCCAATAAAACCTGATTCCACCTACATAACAATGTATGAAATTCCTAAGATAAATAGAAAAGTACACTTTTTATTACTCTATTTGAGCTATGATATCTTAATGAAATAGCAGGCACACAGAAATGTGCTAACTGTCGTCTGTTCTGGTAAATGTGAGGTGCTCTTGAGCTGAGCCAGTCTGCACCAGTGAGATGGACTTTAAGAGGAGCAGAGGTAAGACGGAGAGCAGATTGGGCAATAAAATATTCACAGAATATATGCCACAACCACAAATAATTGAATTAAGCAATAACAAGGCAGACACAGGGCATTTCCTGGGGATTAATGACTAGCTAGGAGAGTTGATGGTCCACGGCGGTCATCAATTCCCCGGGAAATGTCCTGTACCAAGGTCATCGTTGCTATTATATCCCTCTTCTCTTTCCTCTAGCAAAAAAAAAAAAAAAAAAAAAAGAATCCCACATTTTACCTGTTTTCACACAGTGTCATCACTCCTTTAGATGACTGTGGAACAGATGGGTGTGAATGGCAGTTCTGCTGAAGGATTTCTGTTGTAATTGATGTCCGGTGCCACAACCAATCAAACCCCCTTTTTTCCACTGAAATTTTAATTGGGCTTATACAATATTTCAGTTTTTTACTTATTTAACTCTTGTTAACTCTCTTATTTAACTCTCTAAATAATAATTTTATTTTGTTTTGGGTCCTCATCCCTGACAAATCTGTGTCTGCATTATAGCTAGGTGAACTGGAGGAAGCTGGACATATTTTATTCCTTTGGAAGTTTTCCTGTGGCATAAAGAACCTGCTGAGAGAACTGGCAGAGAATTTATGCATTCAGCCTGCTCTTTGGCAATAATGTGTGGATTTATAACATAAAGTACTTACTTAGAACAGGTCAATAATGGAGATAATTAAATCTGTCTTTGCTATTCAATAACAATTATGAATTAAAATTTGTTATGGCAGGTTTTTCAATACAAGGCCTATCATGACTGAATTCCTCTAACTCATAATTTTATTCAGACATGTTTAAGATATTGTTCTGTGGCAAATGTGTAAATCTTTAAAACCTGTTTTTCAGACAATAAAATAAAAAATAAAACACTAACCCCAAAAGTCCAGAAGACAAAGGAGCTTATGATTATCTGCATGCTCTTGGGTCAAATTTATTTTACAGTTATACCAGTATTCCTTAACTCACTTATCTTCAAGATTTGTGAATCTTAATCTATCACTTTTTTCCCCCTTAAACTAACATTTCACATTCAATTAACCTAATCTTGAAATAGAACAGTGTAGACTATACATTTTTTTAATTACTGTTTATGATCCTTTATACATGTTCCTTTTAAGCACACTCTCTGTTACTGTTGGCATTTGCATAGTTTGTGGTGTGCAGCAAGTTGCTCTTTCTTCATTTCAGCATGATGTAGTTAAACTGTTTATTTTCACATGCCTGAAATTTTTTGGCTCCATATACCCATATTAATTTAACTGGCCAATTAGTTGTTATTAAAATATTTTAAAAGAACATACAACAACATATGCACAACAAATTATTTCTTTCCACAATTTTATTAACATTTTTGTAGGTAGTTTCCAGTTTCTCGCCTCGTTTTCCCACCAAGAAAGACTCTCCAAGTTTAGGAATACAGACTGCATGTTAAATTCAGGGCCCCACTAAGTTTCCTTAAACTCCTTTAAAGCTATGTTGAGAACATGGAAAAACTGGGTTGAAGTAATGAAATCTTACGTGCTGTTCTTGTCTCACTCTAACATTAAGAGTTGATGTCACTCTTACAACATGATAGATTCAGATCATCCATGTCAACAGGCTGGTGCTTCAGGAGTTTTCAGGAGGGGGTGAAAGATTATTATTAGATTTAACTGTCCAACTAGATGCAAATGTACAATCAACATATTAAAAGGCCATGCAATGTATTTAATCTTTTTTTTTGGTCGGCTCTAACCATGTACCATGTATTGTTTACAAAAATGATTCTCAACAGATCAAAATAGAGTTGGTCTTTAATGCTGAAGGTTTAGGTGTCAGTTCAGCATGGGCAAGGGCAATGTCCTACATTTGCATTGTAAACCTTTTGTGGCAAAAATAGCAGTTTTGTTTTGTGTTTGTACATAATTTGGTTCTTAATCTGTGATTTGGACTCACAGATAAAATATCAGTAGAAAATTAGTTTAAAATGAAAAGTGGTAAATAATTTAGTCCTTCATAATTTTCCTTAACCAGTTCAGTTCTGCTGTAACACCAACAAAAGGAGTCCCTCAATTACACAACTCTATTGGATCTATCATTTTTTCCCATTATACTTGCACCTCTTCTTGGAATGAATCTAAGCTTGGTGTAGTGGTACTCAGAAAGCAAAGAGGTAATAGACTGGAAGAATGCAAATACTTATGCCTCTATCTGTGTACTTATACGTGTGTGTGTGTTAGTACATAGCAGTTATTTACCTTGCTAAATCTTTGTCTAATGACAATATCATAATTAAGATATGAAATTCAAAAAACCTAAAAAAAATATATTTTTAAAGATGGAAGAAAAGACAGTCAGACACAAGTAACAAAATATCGGAATAGTCTTCAACTATTTCTCCCCATAAGTAAAAAAAATATAAAGCAGCAAAAACCCCTTTGAAAACATATTTTTAAATAAGGACACAGTCATAAAATTGTATCAACAGTAAATCTGTACTGAGGGAAAAGCTAAAGCACAGTAGCTGAGAATCTGGCCTGAAGTTTGCACATAAAATAAGGATAATAGAAAAATACCACCGTTTACTTCAGGGGTTTACACATTTGGATTTAATGCCATAGATCAGGTATGGCCAACAGTTTAATCACTGGAAGGCAAGAATGGATAATGCTGGACTGCTTATTTAGTATTTTATAATTTTTTTTTCTGGAAATATTTTAAGTATTGAGCTTCACATTTTATTTATGGAAATGAGGAGCATGTATTGTCTTAGGATATCTTATTTTACCTTTGTGGAACAGTTAACTTATTTCCAACAAACTCAACACTGGGGTCTCACAAAAATTAAAATTTCCCAATGTAAGAACAGTTACTGTAATTGTCACTATTACTGTACTTTACAGACTAAAAAAACAAGCCATGTTGCTTCAGCACTGGCCACTGAATAAGATTCAAAAAAATATAGTCCTTTGCTCCCTTGCTGATAATATAGATAGGTAAAGACCATATTTTAGATGCCCTGTTATGTCTCTAGGGTCTTCCACTGTATATGAGACCAGAAACTCAAAACTGCTCTATAGCATGACCCAGAGGCAGCAAAAAATATACAAATGCTTTCCCACTGAAGTTGTAACTGTCCAGGAAACTTCTGTAATGACAAATGGAGAGGAGGTGGTATACAAAATTACATGCAAGATGAAAGGATGTCAGTCAGGTACTCCTGCTATCAGGTGTACCATGAATCATGAAGTTGAGTGTGGAAGGAGAGAATACTAAGGACAATGTGGGTTATGTGTACTAGTAGAAATGGGATGTGACTGAGTGGTTGCATGATGGCCAAGCCCTTTTCCCCTTAAACCAGCTTTACCAGTTTCAACTCACACCAATAAGCACAGAGGAGAGCTGTAACTGTTTGTAAACCTCTCCTGAGCTGCTGCCCCTGGCAGTGTCCAGACAATGGACACTGGCAATAGCCCCTCTGTGTATCAGACAGTGCCAGTGGCTGCTGCTGCTTCCAGCCACTAGCTGGGTCCCTGAGTGCAGTCAGCATCAGTTCCTTCCACAGGAACAGTTCTCCTCATCCAGAAACACTGATACATAAGACAATGTGGGCTGTCTGCTTCCACCACAAGCTTCATGGGCCATGCACATACTTGGCAGTACAGTGGCAGTAATTTGTCCATAATACAAAACTGACGAGCCAGACAAGTACAAAAATCCCTAAAATTACCTCCGTATTCAAAGCACTTTGATTTAAGCGTGGAGCACAGACACTGCAAGCAGAGCATGGAGAACTGTTTCTG
The DNA here is from genome assembly GCF_003945725.1 of Corapipo altera. NCBI lineage: Eukaryota > Metazoa > Chordata > Aves > Passeriformes > Pipridae > Corapipo > Corapipo altera. The sequence continues at coordinate 3,940,251 of NW_020884888.1, forward strand.
AACAGGTGAATACACTTGTTTGTTAATCATTCAATTACTTCTGGCAATGTTGTAAGGTATTTTTATACTGTTCTTGTGTTAAAGAAAACTTTCAGCTTGATAAAACATCACACCTGTGCAAACATGAGGTATGATGCCGTAAGCTTTACTTACAATTACAGTTGTTTTTCTTAAATTACATGAAGTATAATCCACAATAAGACACTTCATTGTTGGCAATTACCGATGTGTCTCTGGAAAGGCTGATTGCTTAATTACACTTCTTATTATGACTATTCTGGCAAATTTCTAAAAAGAATCTCTTACAAAGAACCGGATGAATGTTTCCTCTGTGTTCTTCAGTTAGGATTTGACTCTTCAACCTTTAGATTTATTAAAGTCAAACAGTTCAGCTTCTATTTTCAATTTAGTGTAATTTTACTTCAGGCAAATTTCACTTATGTGGTATTTAATCCAAATAAATAATATTATTCCAAACCGTCTTGCTTCCTATTGCAGAAAGCCGTTAAACAATTGTCTTTGAACACTCCAGTCATTAACTGTGATGTCTCAATGTTAATATGTTATTGTTAGCATTTGTACTAAACTGCCTTTCTTGCCCGTACATATTTCAGCTAAATCTTAAACAGATTTTTTAAAAATAATCCTTCAGTTAGTTTTTACCCCTTAAACACAGATAGCTTCCAATAGGATGATTGGAAATTTCAATTCACCAGCTTTATGGGTATGTAAATTTGGTCTTCGTATGAGAAGCCTGATGAAAATGTCATAGTAGATATAAAAAAAAATTAGAAAATAAGAATTAGTATCTCTACTTTTCTTTTATTTTCCAGTCATATCATTCTTAACTTCCATGAGTAAAAATAGAAATTATATTTGAAGGTTTCAAAACTATTTCCTTGATTTAAATTCATCGGGATTTTTATTAGGTGGATTATTTCATTGGAACTAGTCCCAATCCCTGAATTTAATCAGACATCTGAGTCTTTACAGAATTAAGGCTAGAGGAGAAATATGTTTTATCATTTCCAGAGAAAAGACTGCTTTGATGAGAATATTCATGAGTGCTTCTTCTGAATGAATGCCTAAAAAATGACCAACTAGTCTACTCAAAACTTTTTATTCAACTAATAATGTTCACTCTTTTCCTTCTAGACCTTTAGTTTCAAGTACTCGCAAAATATTCAGATAATATTAATTAAAGTGCTTGTCATTATTGATTTGGTCCTAATCAGGACTGTAGGTATGCAGAAGTCATACTGTATTGAATTAGTTGTCTTGAAGTAGACACTATATGTCCTTAAGCTGTGTCTCTGGAAGAAGCCCCATTTTTTTTCCCTAAAACTAGACACTGGAGATGGTTTAATTCATCTGGACAGGCCCCCAGACCGACATGATCTAACCTTGAAGTTAGCCCTGTTTGGGGCAGGAGAGTGGACTCACTGGGGTTTCTCCCAACACAAATTATTCCATAAGTATAAGATGAAATTTAATGTGGGTTGAACATGAGAAGGACTGCAGGTACCAGGGCCTAAAAAAGGTATGGCAGAAGAAGAGAAAATGTGGCTTCCTGTTACTGACTGATAGTCTCATTACACACAAAGCCATTTAGGAATGACATAAAATGGAAACCACCCAAAATGAAGAAGAAAACAATAACTGCTGTAACTGCAAATCCACTTCTGGACTGAAGAATCCAGGGCACACACCTTCCTCCTAACCCATGGACCCTTGGTAATAAAAATGTACATTTTTATGCATTTGTTTTTTATGTATTCGACATTAGAAGTAACAAAAAGGTAAAACCAAGCAAACAAAACTCAAGCCAAATAAACTGCTCAAGTTAAACCTGTGTAACCATGAAAGCAATAGCACATATCACTCAACAAATATGGATCCAAAAAGTATTAAAAAAATGCTTTTTAAATCAGACATAACAAAGTAACACTAACATTATTCACCGACATCCCAGGCTGTTAGGAACATCGCCAATGGTGAATGAGGTTCATAATACAGTGATGCATTTTCCTATGGCAAGGCAAATAATTTCCCTGGCAGCTTAAATAAAGTGTTGACTCTTCTTGAAAATTAATTAGAACAGAAACACAAGAGAAAAAAAATGAAAGGCTTCTTGTTCCTAAAGGTTATTCTGTAAGGAAATAAATCATATGAAGGTATGAAGTGTGCTCTCCTGTACTTTATGATTAAGTGCTTATAATATAGACAGTTTCTAAGCCTCAGCTTTTGCTAGGAAGTTCACATCAAAGGTGAGTTAAGTCTTTATTATAAAGACATGGTAAAATATATAAACCAGAACTGCTTTAAGTTAGGAGATCCTCTGGTTTCAGTAGGAAGACCTTTCTTTCTTTTTATCAACTCATTTTACAAGTGATGTCCCAAATTTATGCTAAGAACATTTCCATGAAGCTTTTGCTCTCCTCTTGGCAGAAGGCCTTAAAATTTGTGTCAAATAAATTAGAACTAATGTCTTTGGCTAAAAAGAAGAGCCTGTTAAAGGGCAGTAGTAATCAAGACAAGATAATAATTTATCTGTGATTTTGTGGGTATTAGTCTAATATCCTGTCTATTCACAGCATGTCAAAGATAAGAGCAGTCGCCGGTTTACTGTTTTTCTGCCCTCTCCTTCCTCCCTCCCTCTGTCCCTCAGGCCTGAGGAGATAAAAGATAAAAAACACATACTAGGCCAATTGCAATAATATTCCACTAAAAGGAATACACTGTTGCTATTATAAATTAATGCTTTAAAAGAAACTACTATTAGATAATTATCTGTCCCTCAGATAATTATGCACATGAGTAATTCTACCTCTCTGAAGACTTTATAGGATTTACTGGAAGTCCCTTGAGGTATCAACAGTCACATGTGAACCTGTTTACAGGATGTGACTGTAGTTCCAAGCGGCAGCCATGATACTGATTCCTAAAGAAAGTTTCAGGGTGGAAAATAACCAAAATATATATCTCATGGACATTTTTTTCCAATTCTTTTGTTCCTATATGTATCAATTTAAAAGTTAGAGTGTAAATCTCATACTGATGTCGGTTGCCACAGATACTGTTGAAAAACAAGGGGTCTCAAAGGTGTTGTTGAATTTCACTCTAGATGCTTACCAGTAGTTAGAGATTTAATCCTGTTGATTATGTCACCTTACTACCTTTGAAGGCTCTCCTTTCTGATGGGGAACCATATCTAAAGGTCAAATAAATCACATAATTGTCCATTCTGTATTTTTTATAGCCACTTTCCTGTCATGTAGTGATACAAAGCAGCCTTGAGAGTTGGCTCTAAGAGCATCCCCTGCTTGCAGAAACTTTAGGCTTGCACTAGTTAGTGAAGGGAAAGTGCTTTTCAGCCTCATATTTTTTTACACTCTGCTTTTTGCACAAGCATGAACATTCTACCTTAACTATGTTAGGAGTTGAGGCTCAGTTCACCTCATAATTAATTAAGGCAAAGTAATTTATTTAAGATTAAATTATTTTGTTATTGTGCACAGTGGCTAACCTTTCACATTTGACATATTGCATAGACATTTTATTTTATTCACAAATGTCTGTTTAAAGAAATGATTAGTTCTGTAATGTGTTCGGCAAGGCTTCTTTATAGCAAAGCCCTCCTGGGAGCTCTTATGCAAATAAAATCCATCTGGAGATTGAAAGTAATGCAGGTAAAATTATGAACAATATACTTAATTTTTAGGAGGATTTAAAGGGATATAAAGACACACTTCACTAGAAAATCCAAATTACAAGCACATGTCCTAGTCACTGTTTTTCAAAAGTGCTCCTTCATACAGCATCAGTTGTCCTCCCCAAACTATTGAAATCTGTGTCGTGCCAAATATGCATATGATTTATGTATTTACTATTTTTTACAGCTTAGTGACTGGCTTGTATTAGGAAGAAAAACCTGCTCACAATTGGTAAAATTTTCAGTGCTGCCAGTAGTTCATTAGATTATGTATTCTAGCAGGAGTCTTTTACTATTAGGAAATTATTTTATTTAGTTTCTTTTATTTCAAAATTAAAAATGGCCCATGAGTGGATGTTATCAGGACATGTATGATAGAAATTAATTAAAAGTTTGTAGCAATTGTTTTCTGTAGCTATGGGAGGGCAAAATAGCATAAAAGGAATGCCTTAGATGTCTCTAAAAGTATATATGCTATGGAAATTTTGAGTCACAGAGTGTCACAGTATGGATATTTTGTAAAATTTAGAAACCTTTACTTCCATGAACCAAAAATATGACTACCAAATCCTGTAATTTCAAATGTGTGTAATCTATAGAGTCTACTCCTGCTTTACCACTCCCTCAGAGGTAAGCCCAGAAAGGTACAGGGCGCTTTTTTTTCCCTTTTTTTCTTATTTTTTCTTTCTTTTTCTTTTTTCTTTTTCTTTTTTTCTTTTTTTTCCTCTTTTTTCTTCTTTTTTCTTCTTTTTTTTTTTTCCATCAAAAGAAAAGAAAGTAGAGAGAAGGGAAAGAATAAGAAAGGAAAGGAAGTAAAAGCCTGCTGATATTTGGGGGAGGGAGATGTGTGAATCCACTATTAAAGTACTCTTTTGGGACACATTTTCAGTTTTGTATGACACACTTCATTCCTCATTGGCACTGGCAAAAATTTAATGGGGATAATTTTGAAAAGTTTGATACATTTCTAAAGGTAATTGCATAACAAGGGGAACAGCGGTGACTTTCTTTTGTGTTTGGGAAGGTTAACTGAGTTTCCTGGGTTTCATCTGAAGAATGAAAAACTGTAACTGAACAATCTGAAACAATCTTTGTTCTTTTGTTTGCTTCAAGTCACAGGAAGAGAAAAATTTGGCATCAAGAAGCATCATTAGTAATATAAATATTTTATCAACATGAAACTACATTGTCCAACTAGTGTTCCACTTTGAGTTTTGAAAGACATTTACTTTTATCTTCATAGGCTAAAAGTTGCTTCTTTTCCTACAAGATCAACCTCAATAGTTTGTTGATTTGTTTAATGTAAGGAAAAAAATTTACATTTCAGATTAAAAATCATGCTCCTCAGTACAAGAGAGGTATGGGCTTGTGCCCTTCGGACTTCTGAATGAAGCTGGGATCTGTGCAGATTGTTGAAAAGGCAAGATGCATAGCAGGACTGTCAGCAACCAAAACAAGTCAAAATCAAAACTAGTGGATAAAAGACATATTTAATCACTGTTGTCAGAGAGAGGCACACTATTCTTGCAGTTTCTTGCAGGAAAAATGCTGTAGAAGGAAAAAAATTGTAGTCAGCTTTTGTCATCAGAAAGTAGGGCTGGAGTCATAGGATTTTGGCCTTAAAAGCTTTTAAATTCAATCAGACCTCTCAAATCTTGAGGTATATCAAAGATTCACAATGTACAAATTAATTTCCTTCTGTAAGGAGGCAAACCCCTTCTTCTCATCAAGAGTAAATTCAGTGGGAAGTCTAAGATAAAGAATCTTCTAGGAATTTGTCTTTAAAAAGCCATTTTCAAATAAAACCCCCAAAGATTCTTGAACTCTAAGGTGAACCATCCTAAAGAACAAAATGTTAAAATTAAGGTTATCTGTGAGGCCTTTGTGCATTTGCTTCACAGCACAGGTCTCATCTGAGACCATGGAATATCACCTAAGGTTTCCCTCCAATGGAAGATGTGCCAGCTGATAAAATAATAATTTCTTGCTTTTTTTTTAATTGTAATTTAGCAGTTTGTTGGCCTGTAGTTGCTGCCTATCCTTTATGTTTATCTATAATATACCCTGAACTTTGATTAATCTTTTAAAAATTCTTCCACATCGAACTACTACCTTTTTTTTTAATTTGTTTGGTTTGGTTTTTTGTTGTGGTTTTTTTTTTTTTTTTTTTAATTATTGCTGCTTGCAATGTGATTCAAAGACTGCAGTTGTTTCTGACAGTTCCTGGGAAACTGAGCCAGGTGTCATGTTGTTTTCTATTTGTAATATATTTTTCTGTTTTATTTCTCTGGGTTATGGATTATTCTGTAAGTTTGTGTGCATGTGTATCTCTACATATGTATATATATGTGCATGTGCACATATCAATGTTTCTATGTATAATATTTCTCTTATAAATCTGTATAGATATTACACCTATAATATATATGTTTTCTTCTTTCCTCTTAAATTTACCAGTCTTTTATACTGAATGTGTTAGAGTCTGCAGGAAAAAAAGTAAAAAAAAGAAATATATGTTTTTCGGTGGCTGCTAATGCACACAAAATATTTTGGAAGGTCCTAAATAGAAACAGCTTTGCTGCATGTAAATTAAACTGGCAGGGTATCTCTAATGGACTTCACAAACCTTGCTAGACCACTTTAATCTGGAATTCAGGCCTGCCTTGGTTTCCGCTACAGCCCAGTGCAGTCCTTCCTAAGCTGCTTGTTTTCTAAGTTTAGCAAACAGTCTTGTTCAAAATGTACTGCAGACCTGCAGCCTGACATTATGGAGGTCTATCTTCCCATTTTTCAATTTTCAACCTTTAATGTTTTTTTCTTTGTCATATTGTCCAAGAAAGTTTATTATCACTTGAAAATCAGAAAGCATGCTTTAAACTCTAATTCCGCTTAAAAATGGCAGCTCTGTTCAAACTTTTTTTTGTTTGTTTTTAAAGTGGTAATTTCAGATTTAAGTAGAGACCAGGAAGCATCCTTCTCAAGCAAATACTGCCATTTGCACTGCAACACTACCAAGCATATATGGCAAGAAATTCTCATGGGAGGGTGGAGGGAAGGCAAAAAATTACAATTTTACCTGCTTACCTGATGGCTGCTAGAACAAAAATAATCAATGTTGTTATTAATTATAAACAGGAAGATGGTTGTTTATTTACCTAAGAGGCTTCCCAGTAATTAGATGTGTAATTGCCCAACTGTAGATTTACTGGCAGAAGTCAGTCTCATATTAGTAGTGAGTAATTTTTTTGTTTGTTTCCCTTGAGAACATATTCCAGAGTAGAAAAATGACCAGCAGAATTGGAATTCGCTTACAACTTTTCTTGACATTTCACAGATAGTCCAAAGAACAAGTGGATATGGTGAATAAGTTCTATTTTCTTCAGAAAAACTAGTTTCTTCTGTCCAGGTAAAAAGTATGTTTGTTTAGCAGTGAAAGAAGCCTGCACTGCCTGTGCTACGCGCAGGCTGTCAATAAATAAAGAAGTTCAATTTCCAGGGCTGTCAATAAATATATTATGTATGAGGTTTTTCATTATGTTCAGATGCAACTTGAGGTATTGTCTCTGCCTTCTTGGAACTAGAGCTATTTTTCTCAAATAAAATGGGATTCCCTTAACACATATTTGCAAATACATTGTTAATAAGCCAACAAATTGCATTTAAAGATGGCAAACAGGTTATTTTTCTTTTCTCTTGATTCCTTCTGTGTGCTTTGAGTTAACTGAAAGGTGATCTTAAACTTCTTTTTATGCTGACTTCATATACTGAGAAATGCAACGTTTATAGATAAACACTCTCACTTTTAATGAAAATTATTAGCTATTAACATTTTGCTTGGAGGCATAAGCCATAGACCAAACTCCATTCAAATCCATTAAATATGCTTGAGACCCAGCTGTCAATAGGCACCATGAAGTAAATTTAATTTTCAGAGTCAATACAGAGCACAGCTGCATTAAGCATAGGATAATTCTGGCACATTATTAATTTGAATGGCCATGTAAGGCATTGTCTAGACAAGATATAAGCCCAAGTTTTCATAGGCAATCTGTACATAAAATGAAGTATGTCAAGGTTGTAAAGAATACTAATAACACAGATCTAGCCTATTAACCAATATTGATTGCTCTTACTGCAACACAGTCCAGTAACTTTAGCGGTGAAATAGTAAGATGTTCAGCACTGCTGCTTCTTTTTGAAAAGCAACAGTAAGCATGGACTTTTTCAGATGAGGCTTGAATGTATGAGATCTCAAATGTTTACTAGCATTATGCATGATTTCTAGTAATCTATTTCTGTGGACTAGACCATTTTAAAAACAGGAGATTCATCAAAACCAGCAATTAGTCTTGCTGGTAATATGAGGCATTTTTATTTCAAAGGCTGTCAATATTTGATTTTTTCATAATGATTGTTGCCATGCTCTGCATAAATAATGTCTGTTTTAGAAGGTTAAGCAAATTTATGCTTTATAATTTTACTGTGTAACATTTCCAAGAAAAAGAAATAAGAAAGCAAAATTAATCTCTTGAAAACTTGCTTAAAATTTATGTTTCAGAAAAATCTAGTGTTCCCTTATTTCTTCATTATATAACATTTAGTTAGTTTGTCTGGAATTAAGGCTGATTATTAAATTACATGTTAATCGTTAACTAGATTCTTAGTCTTCTGTTTTTCAAACAACCTTTTGTAGAATTCTTAGTCTTTTCTCATTGCCAAATACTAGCATTTGGAATTCATGAGACTGAAGTAAAAAAAAAAAGAATTCTAAAGAATGAAATATAATTTCAACATGTAAAACTATTTTTGCCTTTTTTTTTTTTTTTTAATTGGTTCTTAGGAAAAAGTCCAACTCCAGGAATACAAAGTCTGAAAGGGACAATAAATACTTCAACATTTGCAACAAAACCATGAGAACCGACATGACCTAAAATTTTTATTCTTCTATGGATGATTTTCCTTGAGGAATCTTACTGCTAGTTGATGTTTCCTTGGGACATGAAAAATTCTTGGTCCCACTGAAGTTTACTCAATCAAATGCACTGTTGCAGTCTGCCACTGCTAAAATTGCACCTCTTTTACATCTCTTTTTATCATATTGAACTATCCGATCACAGAATATTTATTTTGTTGCCTTTTTGTTGCCTTTTTGTATGCCTTAGGTCTGCAGTTAAATAATATTTGTTATCAGAATAAATATAGTTTCTGTTTTGATTCCTGTATGTATATATATTCCCCTCTTGGTTTTTTCTTTAGAACATCTGTATCAAGTTAAATATGATTGCATTCTTTTTCATAAATAAGTTCAAATCGTATGTGGACTATTATAAAATAATAAGTATTTTCTGATTTTCAGATTGCTTTGTTGGCACAATACAAACATTTTATAATACAAAGTTTTTACTTATCTATTTTGACTTCTATAAAAATAACCACTGGTTTCTAGCCTGACTCATTATTGATTGCATGAGTAGTTCATGGTATCTATAATTTTCCTACAATCTATTACAATAAACTTGAAATTAAAATTTTTCCAAAAATCTCTCCTTTATGATTTTCCAGTTGCATTTTCATAGTTAAGTGTAGCTCTTGATTTCTACATATAGTTTATTTCTGTTAAGTGTTTCAAGTTTTCTTTTTTTTTTTTTTATATATGCCCAGGTCACCACGGTCTGGGCTTCTTTATCCCACTGTTATCCAGCAAAGAGTTTTGGAGACCAGAATAGAGTCACTCGTTTCCAGTTTTGTGAGAAAGAAATCTTTGTAGAATTTCAACTGGAATGCTCAAATTCTAATACCTGCACTTTTTCCTCTCAAAACAAGGAGGAATCTTCTGCATATGTAGGAACTTCCCTCTTTTCAGTGGTGCGTGACCTGCAACCTTAGGTCTGAATACACATGAGTATTGAAAGAGAGTGATTTTCATGTGAACCTGGACATTTTGGGTAATGACAGTCACCAAGCATTTTTCTTACACACATTGAACACCCTTTTAAAAAGAAAGTGGAGGCTTTGTACTGTTCTTACACAGTGATAGGAAGTGTCACACTCACCTGGCCAATAGCTAAAGAATCAGAAGTCCCCTTGAGCAGAGAAAGAATCAGAAACAGAAGAATGAAAATATTTGTTAACTCAATATGAGTAGCTTTCAATATGTAGTGTACTTCTGAAAATATTGAACTCTATAAATCAATTTACAGCAGGGCTCATCAAAAAGATGCAAATGAGATACAAATCCCAAAATTATATTTCTCTTTGAAACACACTGAAATCATTGAGATGAATATTCTCCTTGCATTTATTTCCAGCTACCAAATGGTCTTGATGTCTGAGCCACTGCCTGTAATTTAAAACTGCAAAGGAGAAACTTGCTAAAATAAAACTGCATTAGTCTGCTAACACAGTGCTACACCAGTATTACCACTGAACATAACCAATAAAATTTGCCATATACCAATATTATGTTTGTATTCAACTATTAAGAACAGAAACATGCTTTTTTAGCAAATCTGACTTGTGGATCTTTCAAAGAAGACTCTTAGCTTTTATCAGAGTAGAAAAAATTTCTGACTGATTTATACAAAGGTAGTTGAAATGTTAAGGAAGTTTAAAAAGATGGCTACTAAGAAAAGAAAACACAATCTACTACCGTTTTGGAAAGAGTGATTTGAAGCGTCTTCTTCCTGAAAAAGAAAAATAACAAAATAATCTAAAAATTGAGCAGATCAGTTAACATATTTTTATCAATGCCTTATCTCATGGATGTTCTCTGTGCACAGTGATGTGGTATTATGACAGTATGGTATCTTGTAATGGACTTACATTGCTCACATTTGAGACAGAAAAGCAGCAAAAACTTGTAGGCTGACTTTTAAAAAATTTTAGACTAGTTCCAATAGCTTTTTTTGTATTCCTGGATTTGGGAAAAGCTCAGCTGTGCCTTGGACATGAATTTCATCCCTCTCCTTTCAGGCTTTGGTTTCTTCTCTCAGGAAAAACCCTAGATGCATAAACCAGCGGGAACAACAGCATATCCCAGGCACCTCTCTCCTCAAGAGGAGAGTAGGAGCAGAGAGTGCCCTGTTGTGTATTGCCAACCTTTTACACCCATTGCTGCTTCTGTTACAATGGAACCTCCAGAGTCCTTACAAAATGTTAATTTTCCTTTCATGACAGTCAGGCACAAAGCACAGGAGGCAGAAGTGAAGAATAAACAACAAAGAATAAGACACTAGCAATTAGTTCGGGTATTTTTCACTCCCATTAAATATTTCAGAAGGTGACCCATGCTGAGAAATTGTCAGCACTTCACCACTGCAATTATGGCTCCAGTGGAAATCTTAGTGAAGCTAATGAGTACTTTCATGTACAGAAGGCCTGTTGGATTAGTATCATTACTCACTGTACAGCCTGGGAGAGTGGCTGCAGCCAAGACAGGCGCCCTACCAGGCTATGGGCTACACCAGCACATCACAAAGCACAGGTATAACCCCCGCCACAAGTTTCTTCCAATCTAGCTGTAGGCAAAGGAAAGGAGAAAGGAAGCACCTCAGCTCCTTTTAGCTGCAGGCCAGAGCTCAGGAACAGTGAAATAATAAGCTGAAGGTCATATAGAAAGTCTGTGGCAGAGCAAAAAAGTGAATGCAGAGTTTCCCAGGTGAAATCCAGCCATTTCAGCATCAGACTGTTGTTTACTCCTAGTCATTCACATGAGCAAACAAAGAACGTTTTTTGAGCAATTTGGTACAGGGATTGAGGCTGCCCAGCTGCTATTCTTTCACACAATGCTGTGACACATATCTCTTTCACTATAGTTTTCTTTAGTAGACTGTAAGTTACTGACTATATGCAGGTAGCAATAATAAATGATATAATTAGCTAGATAATTCTGTTTTTCTTCAGTAAAAGCTTAATGGTTTGTATAAGAAAGCAGTAGATTCCTTTCAACTGTTGTTGTTCTTTGCATATGCTGAAACCACAAAGAACATTGATTATTTTAACTATGCTCAATTTGCCTTTGAAATCAACATTCTAAAAAGCAAAAGAGCTTAAACAAACATGAAAGTAATCTAATACTGACATAAACATGAAAGATAATAAGATTAATATGAATTGATCTAAATATTACTTAAAATAATTAGTAATTATTTTCTCATGGTATGCCATTTAAGTTAAACTGCTTCTTAATTTTACTTAGAAAAACAAGCAGAGCATTACTTCCCAGAATTTTAGTTGTTTTTGTTTATGACATTCAGTAAAACAATGGGCAAATATGCCTTTCTTTTTATTGTTTTACATTTTACATACAGTTTGTAACCAACTAGTCTAGTTTTGTAACAGCCAATTTTGTAAGGGCAGGATTGTTGCCATTTTAATGCTGTATCATTTTATTACTTTAAACCATGAACCAATTGGGTATATTTTTTCTTTCTTGGCACCTTTTCTACTACTTAACTTTATGAAAAGCAGTAACATGAAGGAAACAAGTCATACTAATAACCCTTACAGCCACCAAACAAAAATGGCCTGCATAGAAAAAAATACCAGTTAAATTTCAGTGCCATTTGTCAAATTAGATGTGGGGGCCAACCCCCAAATTAACCCAGTTTGGCATTGCTTTCACTACCTCAATCCCAAAGGATTTATTGGAAGTTTTGGTCTCATAAGAAACGTAGCATTTGGGTTTTTTTCCAAAGGATTACCTGAGTTATCTGAATATAAATAAATTTTGGAAAATAGGATGAAAAGCTGAGATCACCGGCTTTTCTCTCAAGATTTAAAAATCTACCTGCCTTTAAACAGTCTGGCAACTGTTTTCTTTTGTGATTTAAGAAGTACTTTCCTTGACTAAAAGGAAACAAAAAATATAATTTGGATAAACTATTTTTGATTAATTAGTGAAATATTTTAAACATTAAAGTGAATTAAAAAATAAATCCAAACAGGAAAGATATCTGGTTAGTTTGGTAGAAATATGAGGATTTCCATTGTGTTTCCTGTTCAGCTCTTCCATCTGGATTTATGAAGCTATCCTCTGCTTGCCAAATGTAAGACAAAATATGAATGAACTTTTTGTTTTTAGAGACTGCAATTTGTACATATTTATCAAGGTGTTTCATTAAATATAATTATAGTTTCTCTATAGCTGTATTTGGAAGTCAGGTAGGAAAGGCTTGGAGAGAGATTTCAATAATTGCTCGCAAAGCATAAAGACCAGAAACACTAACAGTTTAGAAGAGGAAAGCTTTCGGACTTGAGTGTGAAAAGAAAGGACCTTGACACATGGCAGCTGCTGTGTGGAAGAAAGAATAATTGCTTCCTGGCCCACTCCTTCCCCGAACTTGTCATTTGACTCAACATGTTGGGACCCTCACAGTGGACATTTGACTTTCCTAGAGCAAGCAAAGGCAAAGGCTCTTAGGCCTACTGAAACCTAAGAATAGCTTTATATCAAGATGACTTTCAAGGCAGCATTATCACAAAGGGAGCCCTATGAAAATGGTCCTTAATGGCATGGAATGATTGTGGTAAGGAAAACAAAGGAGAAGACAGGGCCAGAAGTGTACACTGGAAAGGGGAAAAAAATAACTCTATGTTGCCATGGGGGAATACAGAAAAACCATCTACTTCTTTCGGAAACTCAAATATAACATTCAGATTCCCATTCTCCTGTCTTCTTTCCTCCATGCTACCTCACCACCACCTTCCTTTATGTTGTAGATATCTTCACTTTTTACATGCCTATTTCCACCAGAGAAATGGCCCAGATCCCAGAAAGGTCTGTCAGTGTCTTGCTAGGCCTGAGCTGCAATGCTAGTCTCAAACTCAAGACCTCATGGGTTTAAAAAGCAAGGGGTGCTCATCTCACTTACAAGGTCAAAACTTAGCCAGTGGTCAGGAGGAGAATTTCTGCCTCACACCATGAAGATGAGCTTTTTACTGCCTAGAAGCACTCACCTTTCAAGTGAATCCCAATTGTCTCTGAACACAAATCTCCCCCAAAGGTGACTTAATCCATGGGCTAGTGAATAGGTACCTCTTAATCTCTCCCATTGGAAGTGCTCCACTTCCAGTGTATAATTAACATTCATGGCTGCAGGGACTGTGACTGGATTCTCCCACATTCCAAGGGAGTACCCTGACCACTGGACTGTAGGATTTATTTGTAATTTTCCCCTCTTTCTTCTAGCCCAGTTAATATTTCATTATTTTTATACACAGGCATACAGATAAACACAGATAGTCATACACTCACACATCTATAAAATAGTATCTCTAATAATAGTCTTAGCAACACATGCCTGTTTTCTACAGCTGGAGAACAGCAAAAAGTATTATAGATGCTTGGCACAGGTGTACTGTGTTTGTTCAAAAAAACCACCAAAACCACAACAACCAAAACAACACAAAACCTCTAAAATGGAGAAATGAATAATTTTTATGTTAGGAAGCAAATTTTTTACCCATTAACATAACCACCTCACAAAGTGGCTGAAACACATCTTTAGCCTGTTGCAATGACTCCCAGTATGTGTATATTGAAGCCGTGCAAAAATTCTAAACCACAAGTAACTCCCTGGGTTTCAGTTTTCGTTATAAGCTCAACACTCAGTTCAGGTTCACTGAAAGGACATTACAAGCCTGGAAAGTCCACAAATGATGTAATGCAGACCTCTCATGCAGCCTACTGTGTTGCACAACACAGCATGTTGACAGATAGCATTTGCTCCTCATTCAGGGGTTACTATCACTGTAGCACTCCAAAGATGCAGAGCTGTTTCATGTAAACATCACTAAAGGAAGAGCCCCTTTATGTTGACGAAATGCAGGGAAAGACAGGGAGGCAAGAAAGTTATTATTTTATTTTAAAGTACTTGAAAATAGGTCAGAGGAATGATGCTTAGGCAGCAAACTCCAGAAAGAGCAAGTTGGGCATGGTGAGATTTATGGTACCCTGTGAGATTTTAATTCTGCTCCTGTGTGCATCCAGCCTATACTCTGTAAGAAGCAGTCTCATGAAAAATACCCTGCCACTATATAATTAAGGTCTACATCATAATACAGATTCACAAAGGATCAAATAAAATTTTTGAGACATTTTTTGTGTTCTTCCATCTCAGATGGAGCGTGGAGCCCTATGAACATTTTAAGCTAAATTTCTCTACATATGAGGACTTAAGTTTTTAAAAAAGAAGTAAAAATCAGCAGTTTATTTTAACAGTAATCTCCATGTAGAACAAGCAGAGCTAATTGCTACATTTTGTACATTAAAAAATTATTTTTAACTACTTAAGCTAAACATAGAATCACTGTGAACAAACACATAAAGTGGTTGCTACCTCAAGGCAATCTTGCCCTACACCAGCTTTTAGAAATATGGGCAATCTAATTGGTGTCAGAACACACCAGCTGATCTAGTGGCATACAACTAGAGTTTTCCTGAGGAATCTAAATGTAAAAACCAAAATAATAATTTGCAAGAGTTTGTAACTCAGCTGTTCATGGGTGGACTATGAGGAAAAAAAGAAATCTACTTCTTCAGCCTATAGGTTGAGTTGATTGCTTTTTTTTTTCTTTTGAGATTTGTCTGGGAGGAGAATGTTGCTTTACCTTAGACAAACTATATTCAGTGAGTTGTTATAAATACTACAAATTTCACCCAGTCTTTCTCAGAAATTTTATTCTCTCCATGGAATAGTCCTCAGCCACATAGGAAGTACTCACTGAACAAGATGAGAACTGAGACAGTGAGAAAGGAGATTCCTTCACAATTACCACAGAAGGACAATGTGCAGCCCTGTAATGACTGTATTTTGCTAGTCCAGATTGCGTCCCCCTGCACAGGGAAGGGAATATATGTTGCATCGTTGGGGTGGCAGAGTCCTCAGTTCTACCCTGTATCTTGGCTTTGTAGCAACTACTTAAGAGCTTTCCTGAGTTGGACACACCAGAGCACACAAGGAACGCTCCCCTTCCACAGCCTCTTAATCCAGCTTGTTTCTTTAGTAAGAGAACAGAAGGGTAGATTTGTCACTAAAGGAGGTACAGTTTGCCTTCAATCATCTCAGAAGAGAGCTATCTTTGAAGCTTCTATTTCTTTATGCCCCTGGCAGAAAATAGTGGATAAATTTAATCTAAGAAATGAATTCCTGCTTATAACTGTTATTTGATAAATCTTATTATTCTGATTATTCAACAGAAACCACTCCTGCATGGTAGTTATTATTCTCACACAGTTCTAATCCATACCATGTAGCTTTTGTACACAGATTAGTATTTTATTATATCTAAACTAAATATTGTTTGTATAATCTAACTAGATATTCTGCAAATAAATACATTCTGACCAGAGTTACACTATCTGAACAGTAATGTAAGGGTTTGAATACTTAAAAAATAAAACAGTTTCTTACCCGAAATTTCTGCTGCATTAAATTAAACATCCAGCTGGTACCTTTATTTGTATCTCATTTCCTTCCTGTAAAATATTTTGTGAAGATGCATGAGATAAAATAACATTAGAAGATGGGTGTTTATAATTCAAAAAATGTCCTGCTAGTGCTGAAAATATTGACATTTCTTCCTGAGGTTCTGACAGAAAACACAATACACTGTCTTATGTCAATGGAATAATTAGAGATTATAGTAATTCCTGCAAGGCTTTCATATGTGGCACACTCTGAGAAAATTTCAAAAGATGAGATTTGCATAAAGGTGGGTGTCAGGAAGTACCAGGTGCCTCTTCTCCTATAACAACAACCTACCAAAGAGAAAAAATTAAAACTCCTCTGGGGAAAACTGTTGGCAACGCTCAGGTAAATGTTGGGAAAGCCTGAATTGCAAGTGGAGAAAGGACTTGTCAGTATGCTCCATAGCATGTAAGGGAAGTGGTATATGAAGAAAATAACAAAGCATTTAGCATCTTTGGATAAAAATCTGGTAAGGAAAACAAATGATAACCACTTGCACTGATTTACAAGAGCACTTCTACAATTCTTAAGCAAAAATAATGCCTTTGAAACATCAGCAAGTTAACATCACTTCCCTTCTCCTTTTTCCTTTTAATGTTGTGTATATATTTTATGTGCATTTTATATACATTTGTCAGGAGAATATTAATGTTCTGCTTTATGATTACCACCACCTTTCTAATCATTGCTTTTTATTATTCTTGTTCAGTACAGCTTAGCCACCAAGCATGAGCAATGAAATGGGGGGAAAAAGAAAAGCAAATACTGTATTATATCATCATCTGGGGAGCGTGATTGTTTCTGCTGTGTTAATTTACACTAAAATCTATGACCCAGTGAGTCTGATTGATTGCCAAGGGCAGAAATCCAGCCCTGGCCTAGTTTATTTTGTGAACTGTAGCCTCAGATATCGCTGCAAGCCACAATGATATTGATTTGATATACACTAGATGGCTCTTTATGCTCTTTGGGAAATTTATTGTGCAGAGTCAGAACTCAGACAGATGGGGAGAAGCTGCTCTTTAAATTGAAGAGGGTTATCATGGTTTGACTCCTGGGTCACTCGGGTTACCAAGTGGCCTGAGCGTGGCTGGGTCGGAGCAGGCTCGAGGGATTAGTGCTCATCAGTTTTGAATGTCAAATCTCCTCGGTGCACTTGAGTTATTGCTAATAGGAACTTGCTTGGGCCTATAACATTTGGATGGCCTATAACTTAAACATCATAACCCTTTCTTCATGTCATGGTCCTTTAAATTATGGCTGAGCATACCACCTTTGCTCTGGACGTTTAGCAGGAGATGGTTGTGTGTTATAAAGAAACTTGCCTCCAAGGTGGACTACGCCATTACAGCTGTGGTCTGTAGAAAAGCTTTACTCCTACACTTCCTGCTTTTGAGAGTGTTGCAGCCTCCCACTGTCTTCTGCTGTTTACTCACTGTCACCACCCTGGATTTGCACAGGAGATACAGAATAGTGAAAGCTGGAGCACAAACCTACTTTTCTCCAAATGTTGTGTTTTTCCTCCAAGAGGGAAGGGAGAGGAGGAAGTCTGGGGGAACTTCTGTTTGTGGGACAACAAAGATTGTCATGGTGGGAAATCACATATTCTTTGGGCAATGAATGAATGAGGAAAATAAATGTGCTTCTGACTTGAGATAAAGCCTTCTTTCAGATTTAAGAGATTTTTCAACACAAAACAAGGAGAGGTCTGCTATGATTAGCCTAAGCCTAATCATCATTTTCACTTAAGCACTGCTAATTGTTAACCAATATTTCATGCTACAGTAAATGCTGAAGAGACCAGGGAAAATAATATCTATGAATTGAAAGGGAGACATTATTCTATATATCATAATACACCCAAAACTTTTAATAACCAAAGAAGAACCTCACCATATTTTAATGGGTATCTCTAACAAAGTTATAAACTGTTCAAAGCCTACATTTTCATACTTGTATCAGTGTTTGATTAATTTCGTTTGAGATCAAGAGAATGATTTTCAGTCTCATTCAGAGAGGAAGGAAGTTCCACTTGTATCCAGGAGATGGGATAGGGCTCCATATTGCCATTACAGTGAGAAAGATAACTCTGTTTCAACTTTTTTGTGGCTCCTTACAAAAATTAAAGAGTTCTTTTGTATTTTTTTCATCTGGTATATGATTCACACAGGAATGGGAGAAAGTAGAGTTCGTTTTTCTTAAGTAC
Organism: Corapipo altera; assembly: GCF_003945725.1. Classification (NCBI taxonomy): domain Eukaryota; kingdom Metazoa; phylum Chordata; class Aves; order Passeriformes; family Pipridae; genus Corapipo; species Corapipo altera. The sequence continues at coordinate 3,958,639 of NW_020884888.1, forward strand.
CTGTTTTGTTTTCTTGATCTGATTCTGGTACAACTGGGAATTCATACTTTTAATGAAAATACAGTTTTCTGCAAACTAGAAGTGTAACACTTCCAACAAAATATAAGGAAAGAAAATAATTTTAAAAAGCCTTTTGGAAACACACGTTTATTCTACCCCATTTTGCATACCAAAACAAAGACATCTCATGACATTAGTGGTAAATGGTTTAGCCTGATCTTTTGGACTCTATTCTTGGCAATACACTGCAGCTCTAGCTGTGTATTATGGATATACTATTACCATTTAAATATAATACTGCCTGGCTTGTATTCTCATCTGAGTTTCCTGGGATTTTACTCTTCATTTGAAATGAATACTAATTGAGAAAGTTACACATTTATATAGCTCCTGAAGAGTAACACCCACTTCACCTATCTCTCTATTGTAAATTAATATGTAGCAGATGGTGAGCTGAGATATTTTGACAGCCTACTTACAGCACCATCACTTTAACCTCTATCTGAAAAAAAAAAAATCCCATTAGCTTTTCTGCTGTTGGGCTCTTAACCCCCCAAAGTATCCCTAGTTATCATATCATGGGATTTTCTGCAATGCCAAGGAAGAAAATAATTAAAGATACCCTCTTCCATTTAAATGCTTGTTCTAATTTTACCGGGCATATCTTTTCCTCTTAACTTCCCCAATAATTTCAATTTAAATCTTCATTTAGAATGAGATTTTTCTTCCAAGGGGATTTTTTTTTATCTTCAGGGACAACTTAGTGCATTGCAGAAGCAAACACAGAAGCCCTTCCATATATTATGATTAATGTGGTGTAAGGAGCTCCCCTTGCTAGAAATGCAGAATCAAAGGAAGCAGAGCCCATAAGTAGAATTTAAATTCAATACACATTGGAATCTTATGGTTCAATTCAAAGTGGCTCTAAAGGAAATAATTAGACACTCACCAAGGCTTTCAGTAAGAAACAACTTTCCCTAAGAAGGGCCTGCTCAAAGTCCTCATTCAAAGAATTCAGTCACTTTTTTTTTCCCCTTCACTTTTTCCAATAGAGAAAGGAGGATTTTTTAAAGATTTAGTAATCTATGTTAGGAGTTTTAAATTTAAGTCTCATTTAAAAGAAATTATCTAATTGAATGTTTTCTTCTGATGGGCTGATAGAAGTGTTTTATTTGTTGCAGAATATAAATGTATAGGTCATTGTCAGAGATTTGCAAAAGCACTGACAGTGTGTATTTAGGACTCTTTCACATGGGCTGAAATAAGCTGTTGTTCAGTCCCACAGCACTGTTCACGTGCTGTTGTATGAGGTTTTTGAAGTCTAAGAGGAAATGCTCAGTCACTCTGAAACAGTATCTGGCCTGGAAGTCTCAAATGTGCAAGATAACAAGAATGTCCTACACTTTGTGAGCTTCATAACATATGATTTACTTAGGCCACTACTTTTATCGAAGCCTCCAAAATGTTGCCTTAACTCTTTCATATTTTACAGTAAATGGACCAAAACTTTACTTTTATAAGAGTTTGATTTCCTTTCAAATCTCTTCTTTTATGAGACTGTGAACGGAAATTGTCATCTTCATCATTCATTTCCACAGCTCTTCTTTACCTGGACAATTTTAATACACACATATGCACCCAGAACCTAGCCTATATAGATTTGGATTCTTTTTTTCCTTTTTCACAAATATTTATAAAAAACAAATGCTGACTTACACATACATATACTAAAATACTTTCTGCTTCGATGTCTCTTTTCCTTCCATTTGTGAGTCAATGTAAAAGTCTCTGTAGTTATGTCTGACACCTGGAAATCAGGGATGTTCCAAGCCAGTACCACACCAGTGTCATCAACCGTGGTGCAGTCAGGAAAAGGTCCTCCTTTTCACTATTTTTTAACTCTCCTTGTGCAGTAAAGAGCATTTTTTTCTCTGGATAGATATTCAGTCAAGGAAGGGTAAGAGAAGCTATAAGCAGCACTCACAGGACACCAAAAACAGCTCCAAGTCTTATAAACTGCCTGTAGAGATTGCAACTGCCATTCCCAACCAAGCATTTCAAAGGCATAGATGAGAGCAGCTGGCTGGGGAACTGGAGCAGCACAGAGTAGTCATGAGTCTCAGACTGGGAAGGATGAATTTCACCTCACCAGTCCCTTTACACAACCATTGCATAGACCCCCAATTACTCTGGCCTCATATAAGTGCAGGAGATTGAATTTCACCCAGAGAATTAGAAATACAAATAAACATTTTATTAAATAATTAGAGCTCATAATTGCAGATTACCTTTCATTTGTATTAGAGGAAGGCACAGTATGGTTAGACCCCAGAATCTTGTTTGGTGTTTACGTCACATCTGATTGCTAACTGACATTTCAAGATTGTTTATTTTCTTTCCTTCTATTTTTTCTTCCTATGTAAATTGATTCCAGATATCAGAAAAATAATTAATTTCCCCTCAGCCTATACTGAGATATTAGGTTGAAATAGCAGATTGAGAACAATTTAAATTTTGTTTTTGATAAGAAAATACTTTACTTATTTAATTGTTAACTTTTAATACTTTCTCTTTGCAAGTCTGAGAGGTAACCAAAACATTTTTACTTGTTTCCTCAATTTTATACAGTATGGAGAATGTCAGTAACGTCCCTTAACACACGTCCAAGTAACATAATAAAGTCCCAATATTTCAGATTAGCAATGTCAGCAGGAGGCTTAAATATGACTTAGAAATGCATTCAGTCTCTTATTTTTAATAAGGTAAATAGGTCATGATTTTTAATAGCACTTACAGGACTTGTGGCTGATTAAAACTTTATTCCTTATTTGAATGGCTTAATTTGGATCTCAATACAAATTTTTAGATGAAGCCCTGCTAAAAGATTTTGAGCTGCTATCTTTTACACAGAGCTGGCACTGATTTCTCAGAAACTAAGGAAGAGCAGGGACTCAGTCACTCTCGGTGAACGAGTGGAAAGATCCTACCATTTCTGGGGAAAACTGCTGACAGTCAAATTTTTCCAGAACTTCCAGGCTGGATAGGAAGATAGTAAGTTGTCTGTTGTGTCAAATAGTGTAGGCTTGTGAATTGCAAACTGCAGAAAGCACTTTAAAAGACAAAGTCTACTATGAGGGTTGCGCTTAGGACCTACACATTTTTCAAGCGCTTGCGGTGGGTCTTGAATGCAAGAAGCAGATCAAAGAAGTCAACAACCCCCAGTCCTAGTGCTAATGTTTTAAAATGGAAAAAACAGAGGCCTTAACATTTTTTATTAACTGGATTATTTTTCTACTTTCAATTTATACAGCATTGAATGTCTAGAATGATGGCACCTGTAGCACTACTGATAATACTTCAGATCTTCACCTATGTTTGAAAATACAGTATTTTTGATTAACTGTGGTGGTTATTCAGAGGCACATTAATTGCAGTTACCTGACAAGAAGAAAATCCTTTTCATGCAGGTAAATCAGACTTGAATGATAGTAGTCTCACCATTGGCAAAAGTGTGAGTGAAGGCATTAGCCAAATGTATGTAAAATTCAGAAATAACACTAACCAAGTGAGATGAGTTTGTATGGTCTTTTGTGCAACATAAGCTGTGCCTGAATCACCCCTTTTGGCACTTCTTTTTTTTTGGGGAAAAAAAATCAAATCATATAAAAATCAAGTCACCAAACAATATTTTAAAATTGCATGCATTAGAGAAGATATATATACTTTCACTACTGAAAATGTGTTTTACACATTTACACATTTACTAAGGTTTAACTTCTAGCCATTTGATCTTATTATGGTTTTGTCTGGTAGATCAAAGAGCACTGTGTTATCAAATATCATTTCATCTTGTTGCACCATAATACTGGGAACTCTTGTTCAGCTGATTATCTCCCACTGACCTTGCCTTCACCCCAGGAGTCCTTTTCATCATCACTACTTTATATACTACAGTCCCCCAACCATAAATATGTCCTTCACTCTTTGTGTGTACATGTAGGTTTTTACAACTTGCTACATTTACATGACCCCATATTGCCAAGCAAACCAGATAGTCCTGCAGGAGTGACTTGTCTTCTTTATTATCTCCTGTACCTGCTGCTTTTCTCCCATCTGCAAACTTTTATGGGTTGGTATTTAAAGTTTTCTTCTAGATCACTGATAAAAATAGAAAAAGTGTAAAACTATTTTTTCAGACTCCATTTAGAAGCACAGGCATTTGATGATAATTTCAGCTTAGAAGCACTTTTTGGGATATAATGTTTGGCCAGTTTTTAATCCATTTAATATATTACATGTTGATTTTGTACTGCTCCTATTTTTTAATCAAAGTGTTGTGTTGTAATAAGTGGAATGCCTCACTGAAACGTCAGTAGTCTATATCAACTTGATTACCTTTAGCAACCAAATTTCTAATCTCATTAAAAATATATTAAGTTAGCTTGATAAGATCTAATTCTGGTTCACCCATATTGACTGAGACTAGGTCTTTTTACTCTCTTTTGATTCTTTGTACATTAAGTCTCCTATCAGCTATCCCATCATCTTTTCCCAGTGTTATTATAACAGCAGGCCTGCAGTTACTGACATCATCCAATTTTCCCTTTTTAAATAATCAGTACCTCACTGGTTTTCTTCTAGCCTTCAGGAAAACCAAAGTATTTTAAGAATTAGTGAAAAGTAACAATAATAATCCAGAAAATTAATGCTTTCAAATTATTGGAAGCAAATATTTAAAGCTACTGATCTCAAAATGCCCAGCTTTAGAAGCCTTTTAGCATTATCCTGCTTCTCCCTCAGTTTTGTGCAGTTCTAAGTTTAAATTCATTGCTCTCCACTTCTCCTCTCCTTTACATTCATCTTGTTTCTATATTATTTCTTAATTCCCTTTTTTTTTGTAGCTGCCATCCCTTCCCCACTAAACCAGGCTGTTTTTTAAATCCTCATAGCCTTTTCTGTCAGACATGGAATTCTGGCTTTTGTGGACATCTAGAAAACATTGTTAAACAGTTCCAAACTGCCATTTATGTTTTTCTTTTTGATTTCTTTCTCTGGCCTCATATGTCTTGTAATTATTTTCAGCTTTGTGAAATGGTCCTTTAAAAGCATCAAGTACATATATTGCATTTTGGATGCCCTCCTTACTAGTTTAGCCAGCCTCTCTCTAAGAACATTCGTTTCCCTTCTATTGAGATGGAAGTCATCCAACCTCTACAGCATGCTATCTTGTCACAGATGGTGAAGCAATTGTCTAAAAAAGAAAATCTTTTCTGTGTCCAACTTAATTAATTAGCTATTAAAAGTATTAGTTTATATTTATTGCTGTTTGAATTTTTTGCTTTGCATTTCCTTTTTCTTTTGGTACAGGATACGTATTCTCTGAAAAAAATTTTCTCCTTTCTCAGCACTTGTTTTCATGCCTTTAGGGGCTGGCAAACTGGAAGATGTCTCATCTAGAACAGTGACCATTTAACTTGGAGGACTGGCTTAATCTCAGTCACATTTCGTCTCCTGGTTCTCCCAAGACAGAACAAAATCTATTTGTATGTAACATGTCCCATGTATAATGCAATCTCTTAAGGAAAGAATCCCTAACCAGGACCATTCCATGAATCATGTCTGAAATATATGAATATAATTTGTCAGATGGGTTCTCAGAGGTTTTTCTGTCATTTCCATACTGAAAAAATGACTGCATAACTTTAGCCATGCTGAGTTTATGCTGGGACTCCTCTAGTGAGACTCAGCTCTGGGTTATGATTCCTAAATGTAAGAAGGAAAATGCACAAGAAGGTATCTTGGTATACTGCAATTGTCTGAAGCTCCTACCCTAGTGAACCAATGTCCAGCCAGCACAGTCAGTGGAAGCGATTCAGCTCACTCTAAAGAATCTCTGTCTTTTCCTAGTAGTGAATAGTTAGTAGAGTTTATATTAAAAAATTAAACCCTGAGATATCTGGGCACAATGAGGCTTTTTTGAAACTAACTGAAAAAATGCCAGGGAAGACTTGGAACTGTTTTAATATTATCTTATGGATAAGCTCACAGCAGAAAGAACTTCCCAGCTCACCCACAAATTTGCTCAACCTATCACTTGATTTGACAAAAATTTCAGTGTAGCTCTATGGTTAACACAACACCATCAATAAATATCCTCGGGTTTATAGTGGTTGAGAGTACATCAATGAAAGTGGCTACAAACATGAACTGAGAAATGACATGTAAGGCAACTTTATTAATGCATTGCTCTTGACCTACATTTCTTATCAGTTACTTGGTAGCAAGAAAAAATATTAGTGTGTTAGGGGATCCCGATTTTAATTTTCATTAGAAAGCAAAATGAATGAACTCTTAAGATAATGTTAATGATGTCAATACCAAGTTTAGTACCTGAATGTCAGCATCCAGATCTAAGAACATATTCATATTTTCACTTCGTGAAGGACCAGCAAGATAGGTATGGAACAGCTGCTGTTTGGAGAATCACTCAAGGTGTCTAACAATCCATTTAGGTTTTGCTGTCCTAATAAACTGTAAATGATATAATTTCTCACTCTTCCCAAATGAGACAGTTAAAACTTGTATAGTATGTAGCTGTTATTTTGCATTTGATTTAGGCAAAATACCTATGGAAGGAAAATTTGTGAGGCCAGGTGCAAAGTTTAAAGTCACACTAGACTTTAAAGAGCCATTTCAATGCTTTCCTACTTCCTTTAATTTTTATGTATGAGTAATATATCCATAACAGCCTTATCTTCCTGAGCTTAATACCAGCCTGGAAACTGCACTCCCTGCTGAAAGCAAAGAGATTTATTTCTCTGATTCCTACCTTAATGTTTATTTCTTCCTTCTCTGTACCTCTTAAGTCTTCTTTAACTTGGTTATTTTAAATACCTAGGCTTCCACAGCATCAGTCAGACTTCTCTACCTACTAGAGTTTCTTTGCATCATTCATCAAAAAATTAGAGACTCCCACCAAAAAGTGCTTCAAATATGGCAAAAGCCACTTTTGCCCCTTATCAAAACAGAAAAACTTACCAGGCCAGATCAAGTTACTTGTTCATTGGTAGATGCTGAGAACTTCAGACCTCTTCTTCCATTTTTCCACCTGAATCAGGATTTCAAAAATGTTATGTTAATTTATTTTGTCACTCTAAACAAACCTTAGGAATTTGGAAATTGAAGTTATTTTAAATGAAATCCACGGAGACTAAAGCCGAATTTCATCAGGCTGTGTTATACCTCACATGCATTCATAAGCTGCTGTTCATTATATACTAATGAACACATATCATTATGGTAGAGGTTGCTTTCTACCTTTAAAAGTAAGAATAGTTTTTAATATAGCTTTGCCAAGGTTCCTGACCTCAGACCATAGGTAAAGACAGCATTTCTTTTGTGCACTTATAGTGGTCTCTGGTGTTAGTGCACACTGAGCTCTATACGATGAAAATCACTACATTTAGCCTGCTAATTAATCTCTCTTTTCACTTTCAATCATTTTAGAATCACTCAGCCTTGTTTTTGCCTAATATTATTAAAACTTAAGTCCCATGGAAAAAAACAAGCACAGAAATCTACGTCTTATTGGCAGCCAGCATGATTTAGCTTGCTCAGTGCCAGATTTCAAGCTGCATTTGGGCAGTTATGTGCCAAACTGGCCTTTCAGTAGCTAAATACTGAACTTTAATTGAACTGACAAAAAACTATACAAGAGTCCTTTCCAGACCCATTCAGTAAAGATACTTTTCTAGCTTGCTGATTGTCTAATATACATAGCAGTCCTACAGGTATTTCAAAAGTTGTAATCACATGCCTGAACAAGGGGAAAAAAGTAAACAAAAGTTTTGGAAGCAAGACATTTCCAGGTGTCTGCATTTCCCTCCAGGAACACAGAACATCTGCTGAAGCGGGCTGTGAGATAGAGTGTAGGTGACTCCAAGGAACCATGGCACTAAGTGGAAGGATTAATCTTCTGCAAACTTCCTTTGCCTCTGTTCTTACTGTTACAAACTCACCTGACTTGTCATTTGCAGGAGGATTAAATGGATATTCCTGTTTCGAATCATGTTCCTGAAAGATGTCTGACCTCCTTCTGTGTAAAAGTTGATGGATCATTTTTAATAAATCTGTTTCCAACTGGGCTACACAAATATGGGTGCAAGGGAATGAAACCCGGGGGTAAGCAGAGAGGGTACTACAGCATATGGAAAGTTTGTATAAAACTTATGATGTTAACATGACTTCTTTCACCTAAGGAGAACCTATAAACTTACCTATTTTCTCAGCCTACAAATTCCTTAGTATTTCCCTGGGGACAGCTGAATGGTTCAATTCAAAGGATTTTTTTAATTCTTGTAACCCTAATCTTCATCATTATTTCTAATTCCTCAGTAAGAAACTAGAAATATTGATGATCTAATACGTTTTACAGAGCAGCACACAACCTTCTTTATGGCACTTACATCATTATGTAATATGTTATAAAGCAACTTGCATGTTGTAAAACTCATTAAAAAGATATATTTTTTTTTCTTAGGTTGAGTTCACGATGGCCAAAACTGAGGTAGAAAGCTATTAAAGTTCCAGAAATCCTAGCAGTACACGTTCTTTTCAAATGTTCTTTTCTGCCCTCTTACTTGGTGTTTTCTGTCACATTTTCAGTATTTCTGATGTGGGTCTATTGAGAGGTAATTTCTCAGCACGGCAGCCGAAGTAAGACTCCTATGGGATTAGTAACCCAACCTTATAAATTGTTACCTGGTTTCTGTCATTTACACTGATTTGGTCAGGACAGTTGCTAACTGAATGAAAGTGGCATAAGCCAAAGTGAAAAAAGAATGATACTGAAATATAATATAAAAATATAAATTAAACTTTTGTCATAAATGCCTGGACAGATTTTAACACTTGTCAGTGCTTTATCGACAGTGAGTTATGAGACACTTTGTCTGGGAAAACCACAGAAAAAAATAGTATGTAGAGCATTTTTAAAATTAATTTAGTGGTTTTAGCCTCTTACTGTTTTCAGCATTTCTCAGGTCCCTCTGTTTGCTACTCTCTTGCATACTGTATATGCACATCTCGTGCTGACTTTGTGGGATTTTTTGGCTGCAAAAGCAGACAATTACCAGGGCACACGCTTACTGCTCTAGTGGTTGGGAAAATTAGGGACTGTCATTACATTGAAATATCAGCAGGAATACAGTTCAGTTCTGTTCCCATTGAAATGAGTTGATTTCAGAAGAGCTGTGTTTCAGACTTAGACTGTAATTTGTTGTGCTGAAAATGGCCACCCCGCCAACAGCATCCTACTTCACTTATAATTTAAGAACTAGCATAACCTGTCAAATCTAGCAGCAAGGAAGCAAATCCTACTTCCGCAAGGGTAGAGCAGAAGTCTCTTAGCTGAGAGTAGCAGCCCCCCATTCTCAGTGGTGATCAGCCCAAATTGTAATATCAACTTGCTCATATAGGCAGCACCAAAACATAATTGTTGTGTTTTCAGGTTAAACTGGAGATAACCAAAAGTTAAAAGACAAGATGTGTTGCACATTTAATTTACACGCCATTTCACTCATTTTTAATCAGGTTACTGAAGAGACCTTGTCTTCATCTGTGCAGATAAAGACCCTATCATTACATGAACATTACCCTAAGTCCCTATAACCTTTGGATAGGAAGTAAAACTGAGGTGACTCTTTTCACTTTCCCAAGCCTTTGCTGTCGAGACTAATTTCTTACTGTTAGTCATGAAAAACATAAACTTCAGGTATTCACAGAAGAGAAAAAGCCCAGGTATAAAGCATGACTTTACACAGAATTCCCCTTGCTGAACGAGGAGATAAATGATTAAACATATTGCAGCATATTTAGAACAGGAGTGTTGTTTCTGCTTTCTGGGAAATATCACTGCTGATTAAAAGCAATGCAGCTGCTTGGAGAGCTAAATAGATCCAATAAACTACAGGCCATACCCTCTCAGTGCTAATTAAGGTGTTAATTAAGAAATGTTATCTTGAGGAGGTGTAATTGAGGGAAGGAATCCTTCATGCATTTTTGTGTAACAGTAAGGCAAGGATAAGAGGTGGTAATATTTTTAAATCTGAATTTTTTAATGAGAAGATGTATTTTTTTCTCTTAGGTTGAGTTCACGATGGCCAAAATTCAGGTGGAAAGCTATTAAAGTTCCAGAAATCCTAGCAGTACATGTTCCTTTCAGATGTTCTTTTCTGCCATCTTACTTGGTGTTTTCTGTCACGTTTTCAGTATTTCTGATGTGGGTCTATTGAGAGGTAATTTCTCACCACAGCACAAAAAAGTTATTGTTTTAATTAAATCCCCCATATATAGAACCATTTAGTTGCAAAAAAACCTCCTCCACCGATTGTTACATGACGTCCAGTGTTTGTGACTGTAAGGAGAAGATAAAGTACTTGATATTTTTTTCTCACTGTTTGGTTTGTATCAGTCAAAACAAATTTTGGGGCTGTGGTGGATTTCACCTACAGCTGTCTCACCAGGAAGGGTGTTCTGATGGTTCTCAATCTCCCTACATCATCATGAAGCAAAAAGCCACTCCACCGAAGGAGACAAGCGAGTATGAGGGAGACAACTTGTACATTTCCTTTGATGTTCTGTAAAACCTGACAGATAGGAAACCTGTGGATTTGAAGAGATGGGAACAATGGTTTGTTCTGAGCTTTCAAAAGTAATATTAACTTTGTTAATTGGCTGTATAAAATTAGTATTCTGTTCTGAATTGTATTTCCATATGTAATGGATATACATATAATAAAAAGGGTAGAATGACTATGGCTCAGGTGAGGGATGGGACACGACCAACAGGAAGGCCACACGAAACACCTGTAATCTCACTTTCCTAAAAACTAGAAGCTGGCCCACACAGTGAACTTTCCCTTCAGAGGCTTTCCCTTCGCCTCTTTCACTTCAATGTTATCTCTGTACAGTACTCTACTCTGTGTCACTCTCCAGTAACGTGACTGCAGCTAATTCAGTCAAACAAAATTTCTGTGGTGCAACTGAGGCTACAAAATGGTTCAGATCCAGTTTTTATATAGATGCAGTGGCTCCAGGATGCCTGCAAAGGGCTAAGTTAGAGTAAAAGCTGGTGAGTCTTTCCTGCTGCCTGGCAGTGGTGCCTATTGCAAGCCCCACTGTCACCCAGCAGACATGAGTGTCCTCTAGAGCACTCTGGGTGTGTGTATGTGAGAGATGGCTCATGGGCGGCCAGTTTACAACCAGTTTAGCCTGAGCCGGGACTCGCAGTTTCTTTTTAAATGTGCCACGCCTATAGACACCTTTATTTTAGATTTACTGGGAGGATGGGAATTGCTTTTACCAGCCTCCTTGTCCTTTGTGTGACCGTTGCTCTGCTGAGATGCCTGTTAAGGATCAGGTATCTGCTAGCCTGTATTTTTTCTGCACAGGCCCTGCGTCGGGCTGACAATTTTTTTTTTTTCCCCCCTTGACATTGGCTTGGAAGCCAGCTGTCTTTATTTATTTATTTATTTATTAATCTAGGAACGTCCTTCTCCTATCCATCGCCTAGCTCCCCTCAGCGCGGTGTTAGCTGCGAGCCGCCCAGGATGCCGCGCAGGAGAAGTTTATTTCCTCCCTGCGCACCTCTTCCTCAAGAATCCTCCTCTGTCAGGCAATTAATTTAGAACGACGGTAAAAGCTCGTAATACTCGGTCGGGACGGCAGGAATCGCTTGAGGAAATGCCATTACGGGGTGGGTTTTTCTCTCTTTGCGGTGCTGCCGGGATGTTGTTATTCCCCCCCCCCACCCCAAGCCGGTCGCTCTCCCGGTGAACCGCGGGCGGCCGGGCTGTAGGGGGTGCAAGAGCTCCACTGAAGCCGCGGGCCCGCCTTGTCCCCTCAGGGCAGTCCCTGCCTGGAACCGGCTTCCACCGGCACCGGGAGCCCGGCGACCCCCCGAACTCGCATCGGGACGGTGTAAGGCGCGGTCCTAAACCCGAAGCTGTAAGTGAGACCTCAAAAGGGAGCAAGCTTGTGTCCACCCCCGGGGCTCTGTCCGTCCCTCCCCCTCACCCCAGGAGCACGGCGGGCCAGATCGGCAGGGTCGCTTCTGTGGGTTGCCGGAAAGGAGTGTTGGTGCCGGAAAGGAATGCCAAACTAGTTTCTTCCCCAAGGAAACGTAGTCAAGGGACAAATGCGGTGTTTTGACTATATAGGGGAAAAAAAAAATATATATATACAAACACGCATATAAATAAGAAAGCACTGTTAATGAGGATTATGTTTGGAATTATAATTCCAGCTAGTATTGTATTTAACCCTATGAATGATGTCTCTCTCTCTCTTTTTTTTCTTTTTTTTTTTTTAATTTTGTGTGTTACCATTACTATTCGCTTATTTTTAAGCAGCAATGCATTTCACTTTTGAACTCCAGTGCTGCCGTCTGCCACTTAAGAGACCGCTCAGCTTAAGTGATTGTCACTCAAATTAGTCCTGCTGTTCTGTGATATATAAGTCGCCTTCTGTACTGCCTGGATTAGTCAGTTCAATGGCAGTGACAAACACGCATTTTTTGTTGTTAGAGAGGGGATTCTCACATGGGAAAACACATGTACATCCAGTCGGGACACATGCATTTCCCACCAGAGAGAGAGGGGGAGAGTTTTAGCAAACGTATTTATTGCTTATTCTTGCATGCATGTTCTGTGCGTTGGGTGTCACAGCTTGACAACAGGAAATAAGGTATTGAAGAAGTGTTTGGGCACGTAAAGATGTGACTCTCGAAGGATTAACAGAGCTCTGCAGTTAAAAGTATGAACTGATTATTTATAGCTGTGATTTTTCTAACACTGAAATAGGGTTAAGCCTGAAAATAGCAGGTACAAAAGGGAAGATCCAAATCTGTGCAGCCTGAGTTGGCAACGTTTAAAGGGAGCTAAAGCCAACGGAAGCTGTGTGAGGCACTTGAAAAAATCATTTTGTTCCCACAGAAGTGCAAAAGCATCAGGGGAGAAAATTAATTCAGTACTTGTATTTCATGATATGATATCAAATATTTAGGAAGAAAGTTAAGAAACATTATATAAGGAAGACTTCACCAATTACACATATTTAAGAAAACTGATACTCTGATGATAGAATATTGTAGTAATTTTCTTAAATATTTTTAGTCTAAAAAGATTGCACTGGGCTAACTTTAATATTTGCTATGCTATAAAGTGTAATTTTTTCTCTGAAGTGATTTTCATAATGTGTATCAATCCACTCTACTTTGGTAGGAAAAAAAATCCAAACCAAATCAATTTCTCCTCACTGTTATTAGTAGCTTTATTCCAGAAAAAAATTATGAATTCAGAAAATATGCCAGAAATTAATTTTCTGTTGGTAGACAAAGTCAGAAGAGTCATCTCTGCAAATCTGTACTACCTTCAGCTGTTCCAAGACTCCTGTTGAAAAATTAATTCCAAAGAATAGTGCAGTTTTTGCTATCAGAACAAGGGAGCTCTTGCTGTAACATTAAAAGAGGCCTCAGAAACTTTTACATTAAATGTTCTGTTATCTTTCTCACAGAAAATGGAATTGCACCAACCTGATCCAACCAAAGCTGAAGTGAATAGGCCAAATAAATTTCCCCCTGTACTTCAGCACATTTTTTCTTATTTTTTCTTTTTCAGAAACTTCCTGTGTTCTCTTCTTATAAATAATTTGAAAAAACCCATAAATTTTAATCTAGCGTGCTTTCATACACTAGAAGACAAATTTTAAATGTGTTTTCTGTGGTCATCTGTATAAAAAAAACAGACATCAAATCAGTCAAATTAAAAACCACAGCACTACATACTCTCTTTCTTTGGGTTTTCAAAACTAAGCAAAATCACTGGAATTTCAAATTTTTTTTTTTTTCTTTTGATTATGAATCAGTTACAGAAAATATTTTCCATTCCTATGTAAATTAAAAAATTGATCCATTTATAGACATGAGGATAAGGCAAAACATTGAAAGAAGAATGGAGTTTTCAGGTTTGTCTGTTTAATTCAACAGGACTGCTGCTGTATGAATAAGGGCTTTTGCATGTACATGTTACCTGTGACAGTTATGTGGGAGGTCATATATATATGTATATATATATATGCATTAGCATATATAGCTATAGCTTCGGTGTGATCAAGATTCTGTTTCTTTATTGGTTTTGTGTGGGAGAAATGCTGCTTTCAAATGCATGGGTTTTATTACATCCCAGAATTTTATCTGTAGTTATTTTTTTCCTGGAAGTTAGAATTGATCTCCATGTGCATAATTTCATTTGCAATTTTTTTCAGAAGCTGCCATGAAGTACATTCTAATCTTATTTATTAGAAGCAGTTGCCTCGTGATAAAACTAGTTTTTGACAAGGCGACACGGGCTGTTCTATAGGAACTACTCATGTTAATGACATTGGTTTCAGAGAATAAAATAATGTGGAATGAATCATGAAGTTATTAATGATTTACTACATGAAAACATACCAAAATAGATTTTTTTGAAACTTGCAACTTTTTTTCTGTTTTTTTAACTACGCATTGAGCTTGTGAGTAGAGAGCATTAGGAGGACTTTTCATCCTGATTAAAGATTGACGTGCATAACTCAACGTGCACCGAAATGAAAATATGCCCCTTAGAGCGATGGCACTCGACCTTTAACAATTGAAGAGCCATTTAAAATCACAAAAAGGCACACAAGTCAAAAATACAAAAATGCATGTGACAATTTTATTAAAAATTATGAAGGGATGTATTCATCAAAAACAGTTAAGCAAGTCCAAAGGCACTCTGCAATTTGTGTCTTAGGGCAAAATAATTGATTGGGTAGATTGTATGTTTTTACAAGAAGGAAAAGAGGAACTTTATATACGTAAATGGAAGGAAATGGTGAAAGATATCATCCAACAGGTTTGCAGAATAGCTGAAAAGAAACAGAACTGAGCCAGCATGTCATATGATTTCTCACTCAGACCCATGATAAAAGCTCTATATAGGCCTCTGAAGAATGAATTCCATAGGTTGAGTACCACTGCCATTAAATACTGGTAGGTGCTGAGGTTGTTTTCATTTCTCTTTACTGTTCCTTTTGAAGTTATTCACTGTGTGAATATTAAGTAACATTTTTAGTGCTGTGATGATAGATTCTGCTTTTTACAGAGTATTTTGCAACTAGGACAGCCTTTGCGTTGTTGAATGCAGATTTGGCTGTAGGGAAAGGCAAAACTCCCTTCTCTGATTATATTCAGTTATCTAACCTGAAAATCACTGCTGCATATTCTGCACTGGTTCCATATGATAAATTCCCATTCGATTTCCAGAGAAAATATACGCAAAGGCTGAGTCAAGAATTGCAATAGCAATCCACAGTGGGAAAGAAATCCTTCCTATGTGTGCTGCTGCTGCTGCAGGCTGCTAAACCGGGATGTCAGTTCTGAAGCACAGAGCCAAAATTCAGCCTTGTGATACCTTTTTTTCAGACTTTTTGAACTCAGTGAGGCTATGGAGGGTAAGAAATTTGGTTTTTACTTATTATGAAGCTGTTTAATGCGAGATGTATGGCAAAGAAATACCAGCTATGAAATGTAAATGCTGAAAAATGGCATGACTCTGTTTAACTCCATGTTACTTTACAATGCTGTGGACAAAAATTGGAGCTGACATTTCTCTTTGATCTGGTTTACCCATCTCGCTCTGCTGCTATCAGCAGTGTGTGACAGCAGCAGACATTAGCTAGGAAAGAGGGAATAGGGAAGAAAGAAATGTAATCCTCCCCATGGCCTTCATGGGAGAATAGTGAATTAGAGGCAGACGCTACACTTTTAGGTGGACTTAAAAAAACAATGGCCTTCTCCCAGCGACTGTATGTGCATGCAAGGATATTGGGGAATACAGTCAAATGGTCTCATTTATTTGAAAAATTAGTAAATAAAGGCAAAAAGACAGAAGACAAAATTGAAAAAGTAGAATACACCTGAACCCGTGCTGAAAATGCGATGTTTGGTTTCATTCTGCTTAGATTATGTAATACAAATCAGGACGTGCATCTTGCCCATGAAAATATCTTCCTTCCTTCTGAGTTTTGCCATATTTTTGGTCTTTGTAGCAGAGAAGGGGAACCTTTGTCAGAGGAACGGAGCAACTTCCCTTTAAGTAGACACTATTCCTTTCAGCTTCAAGACGAGGTAGCTAAAATGGAATATGGTAGGTATTGATAAAATTGTGAATGATTTGGAGAAGGCTGAAAAGGAAGCAGCTTTCAGTATTTCAGTACAATGTTTTCAAGGCACCCAAAGAAGTTATTAGAAAGCAGATTTAAACCACGTCCACAAAAAAGGATGTTACAGACTCTCTAACCAGAGAATATAAAAAAGGGTGAATACACTCAAGGAGTATTAGTCCATTTATGCTAGAAACTGTCCAACCTTTCTTAATTTCTACCGTGTCCCCACTGCTGCTCTTGGTTGGAGACTATTAATTACCAACTGGCTGATCAATATAGTGGTTCTGATGCTCCTTTTGTGATTTCAGCATTTTCAATATGGGTTACTCAAAATTGCTTTAATTTCTAAGACCTGAATCTATCATGCATTCCTCTGAGGGTCTGCTTGTGTTAATACTTCAAAACAGGAAATACAAACCACTATTTTATATTATATATTTAATTTTAAAAATATTTAATTTGCATGACCATACTGCTGCTTCTCCACTGATCACCTCACAGCTTTATGATGCTTTCCAATGCAGAACATTGTACCACAAATACTGTAATTTGTTTATCTAATTCTGCTCTATTTTTTCTGCTATCCCCCATTTTCATTTTCCTTACATTTTAAGAGCATTCCAGAATATTAGAAGAATTAAACCAGTGCTTGCCATTTTAAATTACAATGTCTTTTCTCTATTATGCCATAATTTCTGAAGTGTTAGACTGTCTGGTTTACTAGAGTTAAATCTTCTGTTTGGTTGGTTGGTGAATCAAGAAGGAGAAAGAGACAGCAAGCTTTTTCCCCTTGTGATGGTTGTAGCTGTAGCTTCCAGTGACCTTTTTAATAGAGGACATGGATAAGATTGAGGTACTCGATACCATTTTCCCCTCACTCCTTTAGTGGTAAAATTAGCCTTCAGGAATCCCAGGTCTCTGAGGCCATTGGGAAGACTTTGGAGAAAGAAAACCTTACCCTTTGTGAAGGATCAACACTAAGTAAACTGGACAAAGAGGAATTTATGGGACCCAATAGGAGACATCCACAAATGCTGAGAGAGCTGTCTGATGTCATCATGAGGCCACTCGTGATTATTTTTGAAAGGCTGTAATCATTGGAGTAGTTTCCTGACAGTGGAAAGAAGGCAAATATCATCCTAATCCTGCCATTATGTGGGATCTTGAGAGGTTGCTGAAGTGGGCCAATGAGAATCTCCAGAGCTGAGTGAAGGAAAATGCCAAGCCTTGGCCCTGGAGAGTAAACTCTAGGCACTCACATGAACAAGGGTTGACTGACTGGAAAGCAGCTCTGCAGAAAAGACTGCAGGGCTCCTGATGGGACACCAAGTGCAATGTGAACCAGCAAAGTGCCCTTGTGACAAAGGCAGCCAGCAGTAGTTGGCTTCACCAGCAGGTCGAGGGTGGTGATTCTTCTCCTCGGCCATGCTGAGTGCACATCTGGAGTTGTGTGTCTAAGTCTGGGATGCCCAGTGCAAGGGAAACTTGGACATGCAGCAGCAGGGCCAGTGAAGGGTCGCAAAAATGCCAGAGGGATTATAGCCTCTGACATAGGAGAGGCTGAGAGAGCTGGGATCGCTTAGGCTAGAGAAGGGGAGGCTCAGGAGCAAATCTTACCAAAGTATGATAGCAGTGAAGAAAGTGGAGCCAGACTCTTCTCAGTGGTATCCATGGAAAGCTTGAGAAATGATAGGCACAAAATGAAACAGTAAATTCTACATAAATGTAAGAAGAAAAGAAAAAGTTACTGTAAGGGTGATTGTTCACCTGACCAGATTGCCTAGAGAGGTTCTGGAGTCTCTATCGTTAGAGATATTAAAAAAATGAAGCTGGTCAGTATACTTTTTTACTTGACCCTGCTTTGAGCAGTGATGGTGAACTAGATGATCTTCAAAGAAGTGCTATATGGGCAAATACAGAGTGTTATGTGTGCTACTCAGAGGAGTATTGCACATGGTAGTGATGACTTGGAGCCACAACAGGACATCTACAATAACTAGGTTTCTGCTTGGTGCTGTGCTGTGCTATATGGACATGTCATATTTTGGCAGTGCTCCTCCCTGATTTTTGTAACACAGACATGGGTTACACAGAGTTTAAAAGTCCAAAAATGTCAGCGGGAGATTGTTGTTGAGTGAGCAGTGCCTAGAAAAGATTCCAGATCTGGACTCCAGACTTTGATCTGGAAGTACGTACAGAACTGCAGTTGAAAAAATCTGGTGGGGATTACCAGAGAGTTTAACAGCGCTGGGGCTAGGTGATAAGTCTTGATGCATGAGGAAAAAGGGTACATTTCATGGGGGGTGGGAGACAGGGCAGTGACACACAAAATCTCATGTCAAGGAGCACAATATAGCTGCAGCATGGAGAGTTGCATCCTGAGAGGTAACTGATCCTGGCAGCAAAGTGTTTGAATAGCAAAATTGAGGCAAAAAAAAAAAAGTATGCTCCTTGAATATATTAACATGGAAGTAGTGAACAAGTATGTAAGTTTATCCATGGACTCAGTTTTAATATCCACATCTTAAGGGGTGCCGAAAAATTGGAGAGAAGACACACAGTGATTATTTGAAGCCCAGGAGGAGGCATTTTACTGCAAGAAACTTAAAGATCATTGTGCTTATTGTATTAAGAATGTCAGAGGTGATTTGATCTCACTGTAAAAGTAATGTCAGGAGAGATAGTGTGGGATACTAAAGGCTCTTTAATCTAGTAGAGAGAGGCATAATTAGAACCAATGGCTGGAGGCTGAGGCAAGGCAGAGTCATCTGAGAAATCAAGTACACAATTTCACAGTAGGTCTGAGAAGCCTTTGAAACAGATTACTGGGGTAAAGTGGTGGCTTTTCCTTCTCATGTTGACTTCAGCTCAGGACTTGATGTCTTTTTGGAAGATGTGTTTCTCCAAGCTATTGTGCTGCATACAGTGAAAACAAGATGAAAGGCAGGCTTCTTATTAGTCAGGAGGTTAGTTTTGTCGGACTGATAATGGATTCCCTACTGGGCAATGAAACTCTCTGTCCTATTACTGACTGTGTAATATTCTTTAAGATAACTGGATGGTACAGCAAAACAATTGCTTTTGGCCTTTAAATCTATGGTTTACATTGGAGGAGTGAAAGACCTTTTCACTATGTATTTCTAACCTTAACTGTTCCTGCCCTGCCCTGCTCTACCCAAACATCACATATGTAAGGCAACATCGCAGCCATCAGCTCTAAGGCCTGATCTGGTTGTCTTCAAACATCAAGGGTTGTGAGTGCTAAATGTATTCTAAATATTGTATAAACTGAGTTTAGAAGTGCAGAACTCGAGGAGCAGTTTCAAGGCACTTCAGAATAGTGTATAATGCTTACATAAAGATGATAGAACTATTACGCTCTCTCTAAAAATGAATCCATTTTAATGCAAGCCGTCAACAGGTTAATATTTTATAGCATAAATACTGGCAGAGAATCTGTGCATTCTTCTCTACTTACATTTTCATGAGCTCAGTAAACTGAAACAATAATCTTAATAGTAATAAAAAACAAGACTAAATTACAAGTTGCAGAGGCTATTGTCAATTTTACAAATCCAACAATAGCCTGCAGGGTTCCAGGTTTGTTTCTGGCTGCTCAGGAAGCTTGTGTGATTTGCTCACACATTTTTTCTTATACCCCAGAGCTGTGCATCTGCTGGAGTCAGGGATCTAATATTCTCTTTGAACTTCCTTAGCACCCTAGTGCATGCTGTGATCTATAATTAGTGCACGCACACACACACACACACACACACACTCTATTAACTCCTAAATGTCAGAAGTTTCACTGTGTCCAGCACCTGATTTAGGTGCTGCACAAGAAGAATACAACTCTTACTGTAACCATGAGATTGAAAGTCTGTAGTTATGACTTGTGTTCTTAGGGGGATACAAAAATAGAAATTGCATAGAAACCTAAATTGTTTCAGGTTCAATTAGTGATAAAAGATGTGACTACAACTTCCTTGTGAGAGGAGGAGGAGGGCCAGACACTGATCTGTTCTCTGTGGTGACCAGTGACAGAACCCGAAGGAATGGCCTGAAGTTGTGTCAGGGGAGGTTTGGGTTGGATATTAGAAAATGTTCTTCACCCAGAGGGTGGTTGGGTGCTGGAACAGGCTCCCCAGGGAAGTGGTCACAGCACCAAGCCTGACAGAGTTCAAGAAGCGTTTGAATTATACTCTCAGGCACATGGTGTGATTCTTGAGAATGGTCCTGTGCAGGGCCAGGAGTTGGACTTGATGATCCTTGTGAGTCTCTTCCAACTCGGCATATTCTGTGATATTGTAATATCCCTGGAAGAGCAAGATGCTTTCTTTTTCTGTCCATAGCATATCATGGCTAGGAAATGACAATATGTATCACTTCTGGAGAGAGATCTTTGGGAGAAGATCAGAAGCCAGAAGTAGTTTGGTTTTTTTTCTGTTGTTAAAAAACCCCACCAAAACCAAAATAACAAACAAAGAAAAACACAGTCAAACAAACAAAAATCAGAAAACGAAAAACGCCTCCCCCCTTCTCCCTCCCTGCCAAATAACCATAAAACCACTTGGGATAAGTGGGATAAGAGTGCAGGTAAATCTGACAAGTTGTGCCATTTGTGAGCATTCGTATTAGAGACTTAAATGACTCCTACCTACCTATCTAAACCAACTGGGTAAAAGTCACCAAGTTCCATGGCATTATTTGCATGGGAAACTGAAGTCTCAGAAGGCTGCCAGGTGCTCCACTGTGAGCACTTAATAGGTTTCTTGGGGAAGAGCAACACTTGTTGAGTAATTGTTTGCAATTAGGAGTGCTCTCGTTTCTGCTAATGATGGTGATTCACACAAACCTGCATTTGTTTTGCAGTAATGAGCAAGACATTAAACACCTCGTATCCTTGAGATATCCAGTCAGTTTCAATGGCAATAAATAAAATAAAGATAAATAGTAATGGGAGGAGGGGAGCAGATGTATGGAGGGGCACTGATCAAATGTTTGTCATGGAGTGTAGGCAGAAATGTAGAGGGATCATACCTGTATGGATTTGTAGATTTTAACTTCCTAGTTAGCGCAACTAAAGAATAATTATGTTCAGTCATATTTAGCAACATAGTTACAGATCTGTATTCTGTTATTGTTGGGGACATCCCAACAGCTATGTTTGAAGCTTTTTTTCAGAGACTGAAGAAGGATCTCTATTACAGATCTTTGAGATGATAAACTGTAGTAATAAGAGAGTCAAGATCCCAGGTTAGCAGAAGACTATATTCTCAACGAGGAATTCACTGTTAAAATTTCATTAGTATCTTGAATGTCTGAAATAATCACAGGGCCAGGTGTATTCCTGACACTGCTTTTAGTTTTTCAATATGCTATTGAAGTGTGCCAGGCTGTCACTAAAGTACAGTATATATGTGTGTGAAAATTACAATGTTTTGCACCAGTTTGCTGTTCTGTCAACTTTTCAAAAGTTTTGGAAAAAGTCTTGGAAACTTCCTGATGCAGCAGGCACACAGTATTACTTCCAGATTATTAGAAAACCTTCAGTCAAGCAGTGTTCGTTATTACTTTTATCCATTCTTCTCTGATACAATTAGTAGAACTTTGCATACATATAAGTAAAAGGAGAAACAGAAGATAACTCCAAAAGTTCAGGCCTCTCTGTTAGCAGATGGCTCAAAGTTTAGTGAGACTTGTGTTGGAATGTAGGGTGTGTAGTCAGCATGTAGGCTTAGTTTTCCAGGGTGAACAAGACTGGTTGCACTAAGCACACTGTAACTATATTGTTCCAAGAACTAAGTCTTACAGAATTACAATTTGATTTAAAACCTGCTCCACGGCTGAATGTCCAAGTGTCACAGCAAGATCAGAGGATGCCAGTGGATTTCTGGAACATACATTAAGTCTTTCACTTCCCTGCTCCATCCCACCTCCTGGAGTCCAGACTGTATCTGTCTGTCCTGCAGGTCTAGCAGATGAGAACCTGAGAGTGATGTATTTGTTGGTTTTCCTCTCAACTGAGATGTAATCTAACTCATATTAAACACATTTTAAGGATGTGATGAAATGCAGTCAATGTGTGCTGTAATCACAGGATTCTTAACCTTACTTAAGAGCTACAACTTCTATACAATTAATAGATTAATCTATTTTCATTATATATGTCCAAGTTAAGGTTCTGCCCTCTGAAATTAGCTGCAGCAAATATTTAGAACAAAGATATGATCATTCATTATTATTTATTTATTTCTGCTTATATAGTACTGCTGGAAGGTCCTAGATATGACCAAAGCTGGTTTCTCTGCAGATTGCAGTTACAACTGTGTTCTAATCTGCAATCCTAAACAGAAGGAAAAATAAATAGGATTTAAAAATTGTGTTAAAAAAAGGTTTTATCGTGTTATAACTGGTGCCCTGGTGTCAACTGGGCCTGGTCATATTTTGATTTCCTGTGGTAGTAGTTAAATGTGACTGTCATGTGCTTAAAAGCACGTATGGGTATGAAAGACAAAAGTACTTCTTTGAGCATCTAAGATTCAGAAACATTCATATTCAATACTCTTAATAATGATGTCACTTCTGCTCCTTTCTGGAAATAGAAAGGGAGAACGAAGTTCTTGCCATGTTCTCCTTTCAGTAACAGGGAGCAAAATCTGGATAAAAACAAAAATCCTTTGAAATTAGAAGCTGTTATTAAAGCTGCAGAACATGGGTTAGATTGATGTTGTGAAAGCACCAAATAAGTAGCACCCATGATAAATTATCAGCAGTGTAATATACTAATTGAAGTAGAACCGTTTTTTAGTCTAGTTTTTCTGCTGTTGTGCAGGCAATGCAAATAAAGGTTCAGAATGCACAAATGAGAAGATATGTTAATCTGGAGTCTGTAAATCACTTTGTAACCTAGAAGAAATGTGTAGCAAATCTTACTCTTTTTAGAACCATTAAGCAAAGATGTACACTCTTTTACTTGCATATGCTTAAGATACAAAGTGATCAAAACTGTAAGATGAAGTATTCCTTTAGGAAGGCTAGCAGTTTGGCCAGTGTGTGACTTAATCTTAGGTAGAAGAGAATGTCTCATGGGGTTCACACTGGGTGCAGCATAAAGTATAACATGGAGTGAAGCTGCATACAGCTACATACAGCTTCTGCATGGCCTTCATAAAGAAACTGAGATATGAGTAGATAGATAAATAAAACTGTCAGAAAGTTAGTAGGTTGTTTGTTTGTTTTGGGGGGTTTGGTGTTGATTTGTGGGTTTGGTGGTGGTTTGGGTTTTTTTGAGAAAATTATCTTCAGTAAGACAGCTGCCTAACAGCAAAGAGAGCAGTACAGTTTTTGTCTTGTGCTGTTCAAACTAAGTGCAGGAATGCAGGGAACTTTAAACTCACTGCCTGAAGATTATTTCTATTCCACTGCTCCATGGCAATTCTGACTGATTTAGGCGAATTTTGAGGAGCACTTGCAGCATGAGTGTGTAGTCCTGCCTACCACATCATCTTCCACTTGTCTCTGAAATGTGGATTAAGGTGATTTGAGTACTTGCAGATGCTGGCATGAACGTGAAGCAGTAAATAATCCCTCCATCCTCTACTCTGAAAAAAGGCGAATAAATATATTGCAATAGGTATTAACATGTCTTTTCTCCCCCTCTCTGGCATGCAGGTTATTTCAGTTTACTTAGAAAAGCAAATGTCAAGCTATTTTCAATCAGAAAATATATGTGCATTATCTCTGCACATATATCTCTACTGATGTTTGTTCAACAGTGCTTTACAAAGTGCATGGTGTGGATACATTTAGGTTTTCAACTCCTTGCTCAGTTAGAGCATATCATATAGCCTAAACTAGATCAGTCAAAGGGACCAAAGGAGTTTCCAGCTTTATTTGATTCAGAGAACTGGCTGAAAATTCCCTTTACAAGTACAGTACACTGGGCCTTCAGCTATAGTGAACCACTGGAAAGCGATAGTTTATCATTCACAGCAGTGAAAAAGGAGGTCATACAAGGATCACCTCTCCAATGACATAAACATGAGACTTTTCTCACAAGCTGTCAAACTTCAATTGTTGGTGAGATCTGTTGTGTCAGTGTTTCATAATAATTGCTTCTAAGTCTTGTTAAGGGTCTAAAACAAATTACCTGAGTGACATGCTTTTGGCACCAGTGAAGGAACAGCGAGGGGAATACATATTGCATAACAGACTTGCCTATCAAGATTTTCTTTGAGTTTATTGCAGCAATTTTACTATTACTTTCCACTATTTGAAATACTATAATAAAAGTTGCAAGTTGTCTCATGCTCACAAGGAAGCATTTGTTCCCTGGATAATAGTCTAGCTGGCCAACATAAACTCATTCATAACAATAGACTTCTTTTTAAGAAGGGGTATTTTAAACAAGCTGAAAAAAAGTTAATCCTTTCAGTTATGAAGGCTTTTCTTTAGATTTAAAAAGTATATTGACTGTCTTTGCACTGTAAGTCAGTTACTATTTCTTTTACAGCATATAAAATAAATGTATGGCAGATTATATATATTAATGAAAATCAACAACACACCATCCTAGCCTACAGAAATAAACTTGTCTGCAAAAATATATAAAATTTAACACAATTTTATATATGAATGTTATATATATTGATATATATGAAATTATATGTATTTCCTTGTTAATAGCTGTAGAGAAAAGTGAAATGACTCTACTTGCAAAATGCTAATCCTGTTTGATTATGCATACTGAGATTTATATGCGAGTGTGAAAAGGGGTTCTAGGCGTGGGTTTTTGTTGATTTTGTTTTGGGGTTTTTTTATTGACCAAACATACAAATAAAAATCCCACTGAAAGAAGAATGGGTCAGCCCATCTCCTTTTTACTCTCACAAGCATATTTCATACAGAAGGTCAAATAGGTAAGCACTGTACCTTACAAAACTTAGAATGTCAGAGTGAGTCAATTTAAGTGTAAAATAACTCAGAGGCAGACAAGAGGGACAAATACTTGATTATTTACTTTTGACTGCCACTTCTCTAGGCTTTTATTTAAAAAAAAAAAAAAAGCAGCCAAACCCCCTCTCTGCTTTCAGGACCTGGTCTATTTTTCAGGCACTAACTGCTTTTTGGATTTGATAAACAGGACACATCAACTAACAATTTAAACTCCAAAGCCACAGTAATAGGTATGCGGCTTTTTCCCAGAGGCTTGAAGTTAAAATGCTACAAGCGCTGCAGAATGGCAGCTAAACACGTGTCCCTTGGGCTCTGCAAGGCTTCATTCTGCACAATGATGGAAATGTGAAAAACAAGTTGAATGCAGATTTGGCCGTTTCCACCACGCTGCGAAAGCCTAGAGGATTTTGTCGTTTATGTCAGGGGATCAAGCTTTCATTGCTCAGTTTAAAGCAAAAAGTTACTGCGCTAAACTTCACTTTTTACTTTGTCCAGGGCCAAAGAAATAGACCTTTTAATTAGGAGCTTGCAGACATGATGTTATCCTTAAAGTGGACATATTACTTTGCCTAACGAAAATTGCCTGTGTTTGTGCAGCTTTCTTTTGTGTGTGGCAGTTTTTTATTGCACTGTCGTGCTGCTCTTTATTCGGGTTGTTGGTGACTGATCATTTAAACAGCACCCCAATACATGGATTTGATGCAATCTTTCAGTTATTCTTATATAGAAGTGTCCTTCACTGTTATTTGTTCTTTTCAGTTTCAGAGGACTAACGAGTTACCATCCTGGACCTGCACGTCCACCCCAGCACGGCCAGGGCCTGGAATGTGGTGGACATGCCCTCTGACCTGCACAGCTCAAGCTCTTCTGAATATGCTGAGATCACTAAGGGTTTTCTGAATGGTGCTTAGTTAGAAAGATGGGGTCTTGGAGAGAAGTAGTAGTTGACATGCAGTAAGAATTAGTTTTTACTAACAGCTGTTATTTTAAGGATTTGTGTAGTCACGTAGTTGATGGTTAGCAAGGGTGTAATTCCCTTAGAACTGCATTTGCTGAGTGCCAGTAAGAGTACAGGACTAAGGACTGCTGCCCTGGCTGAGGTTTGCACTTGCAGCTTGCTTCTGCCTTTGTAGCCTACTGTAAACAGCATAAAAGCTGTAGTGTGTAGTGACTGATTAGTATTCTAAAATTGTTTAAGAGCCCTCTGATGGGCCTCCTTAACATGAATTGTGTAAGTCATGAGTACCAGCGCCAAAGGAGACATAAATTAAGCCATGTATGTTAGTATGTAGTTGGCAACTACAGTTATATGGACCTTTCTCTGGTAATATATTTGTAATATATTGAATCAGCAGCAAAGATGCAACAATAGCCTTTTCCAGTAAGCAAAGAACTCAATTTCATTATGTGTTTGTGCTGAACAGGAACAAATGTAGACCGCAATGTGGTCTCCATTCCAATATGTGGTCTGAGTATTATTGCAAAAGAATGCTGATAATCCATTATGGTGGATATATGTATGTGAAATTTCACAGTTCCTCCCATAGTCCTTGGCATCAGACCATCATTCTGCAAAAATAAAGTCATTCCACTTCATTTCTAAAATAAGACAAGCCTTCACCTCTTGCTGAGAAAATACTGTCCTACAAAACTATGTACCATTTATCACATATGGCTCATCAACACAAACCAAGCACTTTTCTTAACTGCCCACAAACTGACAGTGAGAAATATTGTTCTGTCATTTTTGTTCTCCACATATATACTAGAAACAACCCTGTTTCAGATCCATTGTTCAGCTATGGTCTGGACAGCCCAAACTACTCTTCCCACCCTCCAAATATATAGTGGCTGTAAAACCACACAACAACTCCCTGATTTACCTCCTGATATTGGCCAAATACCACACTGTGAAACTTCATGTTACGTGAACAGTTTCATGCCTAATTACTTTATCTGTGTGTGCAAAATTAGAGTCTCAGTCTAGGAAATTTGGCTCTAAATTGTTTGAGAGCTTGGTTCAAAGAGTGTGGATTTTTCATTATTATATTGTAATTATTATAAGTAAATCTTGAATTTTACTTCAACCTTTATCAAGGTCTAAAAAATATTTAGAATCTTTAAGTTAGTTTTGTCCATGTGGTGACGTATATCTTTGTTTGAGAGTAGAGATGAAAGTATTTTGCAGTTATTTAGAAACTAATCTCTGTAAACTTGTTAAATAATAAAAAGAGTAAAATATTTTATCATAAACTTTTGTGATACAGGAGGTAATCTTTGAGTTTCAAACTTACTTTTATGACTAAGAAGAAGACATATTTTCTGTGAAAATTCCATTTGGACCTTTCTGTAAAGATGATTTGCCAGTGAGAGCCAGTGAATTTGCCTAACCTCAGGTTGGGCAGGAGGAATGGCCATTGCCTTTCTCATCCCTCCTCTTTTGAGTAAACTTTCGAGTACGTGTATCTGTGTTATTCATAGACTTCATCAGTCTGGTCCCATTCTTCCATCAGGGAGCCATAATGAAGGATAGCTATTTGGCACAAAATGCTTATGTTGTCGTGTTATTGTCCTTTTATTTACTGCCTAGCATTGTGTTGAGATTAAAGATAAACGGTCCCTCCTATGATTGCTGAGATTTTGGGATTAGTTCTTATTCCAGAGCAAGCAAGCTGACTGGACAAGTGGGCTGATCACATATTTGTGTCATTTCTACGAGTTTATTTACTTCTGAATCTTGGACCTGAAATTAGTGTGTTTTTGCCTTATGTTTGTGAGGAATAACCTTTCCTACAATAATCTGAAGGAATGCTCAGATAGGCCACTGAATATCAATTAAGTCCTATTGACTTCAGTGACACAGAATATGACCGTACACCTTCTGTGATTTACACAGTGCTGTAAGCTAAAATATCTTTTGCAGAATGACGATCACTGCACTTTTCTGACAGCTAATTATGTGACTCTCCCAATTTGGAAGTACTAAACAAGATTTCTGTTATAAACAACATCATAAATCTAGAATAATTCAAGTTTTATTGTAATGCGTTACATGGAAGTTTAGATCATCTGCTGAGGTTCCCTTGCATCTTTCCTTCTCGACACACTAGTGAAGTAGTACTGGATGGATCTAGGCTTACCATGAA
Source organism: Corapipo altera (assembly GCF_003945725.1). NCBI lineage: Eukaryota > Metazoa > Chordata > Aves > Passeriformes > Pipridae > Corapipo > Corapipo altera. Next base: position 3,986,988 of record NW_020884888.1, read on the forward strand.
ATGCTGTTTCTGCTTTCAGAAATTCCAGGTTCTATCAATAAAATCCTGGGAAACAAATTAATTGAGTCTGTAACTTTGTCAAACCATTTGAGTTCAGGTGGTTCCCTGATATATAAAAGTGGTTTAACATTATTTTGAATATTATGGTTGGTTTTTTTTTTAATTGAGGAGTACAGATTCATAAATTATGCGAGTGTCAGAGATTTTGTTTTTACTTGTTTCAATCCACTGTGAAATTGTGGGGACACTTAGTATTACTTGTGGGTTTTTTTACAACAAAACACAAAATTTTTGAAATTTGCTTTAGCCGTAGTTTAATCTCATGCTGTGACCACGGAAAACTTGTAAGGCATGTTGTTCATACAAGCACACAGATCAGCGATGATGGACCAGAGTGTTTACCAGATCAACCAATCAGACATTTAGTAAACTTATAAGTTAAATGAAGTCAGACACTGCAACTACAAGGCAATTTCCTTTTCTGAATTGAGATCAATATTTACTAGCTTTCTACAATGTTGCCTATGCTTGCTTGATCAGCATCTGCTTCTGAAGACCATTGATTGTCCAGAAGGCCTTTTCAAAGGCAGATAATGCTCTTTTCAAATACACTTTGTATTGATCAGCAAAAAGAAAGTTTTTTGATGGTGCAGAGTGCAAAAGCCATTTATAAAGATTAAGGACAGTGATATGTCACTGTGGGTCACAGTGAGGTTGAATTAATATGGGCTAATGCATGTTCTACTTTTGAAGACAATAGACAAAAGTATTCGAGGATTTAAGTGATAGTATGCTTCCACTTGCAAAATACCTGCTATGCTATCTCCAGGGACTGAAACCTTTCTCCTTCAAAAATGAATTGCTTGTTCCTACTCTTCAGTCTCTTCCCACACAACTATTCATATTCTATACCCTATGACAAATTAATATATTAACTTGATGGACTTGGTGGAATTTGATCAAACAAAAAAAAAAATCTTTGCTTTTAGGTGTTTTAAACCAGTATGAAATAAAGAGGGATGAATGTGGCCAGAATTCTAAAAATAAATAGCCTAGGATAATACCTTGGATTTTCACAAAAAAAACCCCAAGATTAATCCAAAACTGAATTTCAGAGACTTTAACAAGCTTTACCTTTGATTCTTCTCCCTGCTATGTCATGTTGGAAGAACATAGTACATCTGAATTTTGTCCTAGAAATCTAAGTGTGTTCTAAAAGCAGTCATATCTTCCTGAAAGAAAAAAAGATGATGGGATATTCACAGAGTTATTGGTGTATGAGCTGGCACTATGAGTTTAATACAGGAAGTGAGGTTTCTCCAAGGATGTCATAGACCAGTTATAATTCTAAAATAAGCAAAATGGAAAGAGCATGTATGGTCTGCTGGTATCTACATCCCTCCAACAATAGCAAGTGCAGCATATTTATGAAATAAGCATTTGGTTTCCTAGCTGGAGTTCTCTGCAAATGCCAAGGTTGATCACTGGAATATGACACATATCTTCCATTAAAGTAAACAGCAGTGGCATATATAGTCAAGGACAAAATTCCAGTCTGAGTCTTTTAGCAATATCAGTAAGATATGTTTTACATACAGGACATATGTGTCTTGAGCCTCTTGTCAAAACTTTCTCTACACATATGAATCTTCTTTGAAAAAAAAAGGTGATATCCACAAAGGGCAAATAACTTTCTATTGTCTTAGCTAAAGGAAATTGATATTGATTAAACAATTTACTTGCCAGATCACTAAAGCTCACACTTTCATAATTTCTGAGCTTTCTGAATATGCATATTGTGGGGTCCTTGGCTCCTTTAACAGGCACTGTCTCTCCTCCTGTGGTCATGATGCATTAAAAGTCTTTTCTCCAACAGGTGAAACTTCCTGGTGACACTTTCAAAGATGGAAAGTACAGTGTAAAACTGGTAAGTTGTTAACAGTTTGAATTTAGTTATGAGTGTCCAAAGAAATTGATTCTGATCCCAAATGCATCGTCACACTATCACAAAAGCAGCCTGGGAAGGCTGAATTCTTTCTAGAGTGGCCAAATCTATCTGTGACAAGAACTTGACTGAAATAGAGAAGAGGCTACTTTTGTTTTTCTTTCTCCACTTCTCATATGGAAGTCAGGGCTTTTCCCAATTTGACCTGGAGGCTTCCTTTGACAGTTTACTTTTTCTCTTGTAAACTCATTGAGCGTTTTTTCATAAACTCTTCTTGGTATTCATCCACATCAGGTCACTGGAGGACGTCACCACCTCCAAACATTTTATCGTTCTTTTTCTTGTAGTGCTATTATATAATGTGTTTATTATAGAGGATCCTATCAAAGTGAAATCTAAGCTGGGTTGATCTGAGAGTTTATCCTTTGTGGCTGTTTCCTGCTGTCCAGTTGGGGAGCTCTGGAGGTTGTCTCTTTTCAGATGTACTTTTTGCTCCTGTTCCACAAGGACAGCATGTCCTCACCAGACCACAGTTTACAGCCTCACCCCTTTCTGCAGATGTCAGCTGATACTTTGATTCTAATTTTTTTTCCCTAAGACATAGCACATTTGGTTAAATTAATTATTCCACCTCTCTATAGATCTGTTATCCTATTTAGAATATCACTTTTGCTTCTTCACACCCTTTAAGATACTAGTGTAATATAAATAGTAATTTTAAGTTTATGTGAGAAAAAATTCTTGAATTCACAAGCGTTATGCATTTAAAAGTCTGTGGTCTTCACATTTAACATCTTAGTGCCTTTCAAAGAGGTCTTCATTTGTTGAGAGGCAAAAAACATCTAACATTAGTATTAATATTTGACATATTAATTTTTCCATGAAAGTTCTCTCTATTTTGCACGTATCATAAATGACAATATTAAGTTCTATAACAAATTTTTTAACAACTGTATATCTCATGTCAGTAAAAAAAAGTATCAGCTGTCACCATGATTAATGAGCAAACTCTAGGGGAAGAAATAACATGAATACTCTGCACACAAAGAGGTATTGCAATACAGACATTTTATTACCCATGTTCACAAATGAACCAAATAACTGCACACCCACATAACATGTGTTTATGGTTGATATAATTGAAGAAAATATGCCGAGAATTGCAGTTTTCACAAAACCAATGAATGTTTGTTGAATGCTAAATTCAGTGCCACTTAGGACTAAACACCTCAATGAAAAAAACCCTTGAAAAAATCCCAAATCCCCAAAAAACCATCTTCTGCATTTTGAGTGAGAAAAGTAATGGACTTTTTTAAAACTCAAGAAAGACATCAAGAGACTAAGATTATATTAATGATATTATTATTACCATCATCATAATTCAATTTATATTCTATTGAGGGATATGGCAGGATAATATAATTTTAATATTTATTATTGGAAAAAAACAATTGTTACACTTCAGAGCAATTTTTTTTTGTCTGGTGTAAAAAAATAGGCATTGTTCATTTATTTTATGGGGCAAAAAGATAGTCAAAAGTGTTGTGGTTTGATTTACAAATCAGGTAAAAAATAATTTGCAATATCTACATTGTAGCACAATCTGTGGTTTTATTTTTCTTAAGACTTGCCTGTGTGGTAATCAAGATGTATAAAAGACTCCTTGAAAATATTGTAATTAAATAAGCCATTTAGAGGTATTACATTTTGAAAATATTTTTTACTTTAAGTACTGAGGCCTTTTTATAGAGCACTTTAGCTGCTAATCTTACAGACTTACTAGGTCTAGCATTTCAGGTTCTTCAAATCCCCCTTTGCAGTTATAAAGCAGAGGCAGCCTTGGTGCTGAACCACCTCTCTGTATACTTTGAGAGATTTCCTGCTGAGTGCTTCCACAGCTTGAGAAAGTTTCTATCAGACTGAGTCCAGGGGACATTTCATTCTTTCCCTGAAGGAGATCTGAGCCCTGGCTGGAGTAATGCATAAATGGTTAAGAAACTTCCCTTTGACCATGAAGAAAACTATGCTATCCTCTCAGCTAGTGTTATCTCCTGAATTCTTTTCTAAAGCCCAAATTTCAGTGGAGCTTGTTTTACACTTCACAGAATACTACATTACCTTGTTGAAATTTTGGATTACTTGTTAAAATAACTGTTGATTTTCAGGAGGCCATGGTTTTACCCCTTGTGTGAAAAGCTCATCTTGTTTAAGTTTATGCAAGGAATGTGTTTTTTCATGGGGCAGAGACACGATCAGAATAATTGAGTCCTTTATTACCCATTCTGAAGATGAGACATCCTGAGAGACTTAGAAGTAGTTAAATTGGGTTCATCTTGGATTACGTATTTCACAACACTTCTTCAGATCCAGAAGAGAACATGTGCCTTCTCAACCATCACTTAGTGGCCTCAACTGCAGCAAAGTAGATGTACCATAAAGAGGTTCCAGGACAATGTTTCTTGGAAAGGTGTATGCCCCTGGTTGAAACAGAAGCAGACTGCAGCCACATATCATGAGAAGTGGAGAGCTGCTAGAAGGAACAGTCTTTCTACATCACTTCCCCCCTCTTCCCAAGCTAAGCTCATTGCATTTTGTGTACAGTTTGCACCACTGAAATTCCTGCTCCAACACCAGCAGCTGGTCGGTGTTACTGATGTTGCCAGGCAATTAAAATTTGCTTAGTCTGTGATGATGGATAATGTTCACTTGCTTAGGGCCCAGTCCACATTTTTGGTGCATGCTTACTTGAACCTGCCATGCCTGCTGCGACCTACCCTACAGGGTGTTTTTAGTGCCCGCTTTAATGCTGGCCTGATTGCATCTGTTTATCTGAGCAGCCAGTCCATGTAAGAACAGTCACAAACCAAATAAAAACTGAACAGCAGTGGAGCTTTTTAGGTTGCACAACTATCCTTGCAATATTCAAGATTCAAAATCCTGCCATATAAAGGCTGTGTGCCTCAGACAGTGCAAAGCCCGTGACCCTGGAAGGATGAGGTTCAAGCTGATACTTTTCTAATAGGCTTGGCTTTTCAAGGTCAGAAGTTTGGTCTGGGAAATTGTCTTTCAGGAACTCAGCCAAGATGCAGAAGCAAACTTGGCACTTGGCTCACACTAAAAATGTCTCTGTCCATGCTGTAAACATCACTGCATGCTGGAGGTGGGGCCAGCTGGGCCCTTTTTGCTGACTTTCTCAAGGACAGCCTTGTCAAAGCAGTGCTATTGGAACACTGCATCTGAGGTTGCTTAGTACCTTTTTGACCTTGTGTGGACATAACTGAAAAAATATGGAGCACTTACCCCAGACTCTCCTTTAGTCAGGGACACTGTGCCGTAGTTTGGGGCATGGCCTCTGAGAAAGGAGATGGGTATGGGAGTGGGTGCTGGCAGTGGGCAATCTAATGAATGCAGGTACAGGTGGTATCAATGCATGCTACTCATGGATCCCAGTTCCTTGCTCGTATTTTCCCATCCTTTCTGTTTCTGCTAGGAAGCATGACTAACTTGTATACAGGTCCAGCCCAAGGAGTAGAGCCCTTTAAGTGTAAGACAGTGTGCCTGTGCCAGGCTGGGCATGCCCAAACAGCCTGTCATGTGAAAGTGTGAGAGCAGTTCATCTATGGACATTTTCACAGGGGGCATCTTTATAGTGTCTTATTTGTGTGGACATAGTCACAGCAAGCCTTCTGTAGTTCTCATTTGTGTGTCCCTGCCCTTCACTGAATTTATTTCTCACCTTCATTCAGTCACTAGTGGTCCTGTCCTTTCTGGTGTTTCCATTCTTCTTTTCATGTGCCATGCCCATGCTTAATAGCCTCCCATTTGCCCAAGAAAAGCAGTGATGGGTTGACACTTGTTGTAATCATACTGTTTAGTTTGTGAATTTTATTCCTTCCTGTCATTTTCATATATCATATTTAATTTAATTGTAAGCTGTTTAAAACAGGGACGGCTTTCCTGTGTTAATACAATGCCTTATTCAAGCTGTCTGTGACCTCAATAATTACTCAGGTGCAATTATAATAAAGAGTTATTATCAGCTACAATAATTATTCTAGGACCAAGAAAAATACAGTCATATCCTTAGTGCATTCCTTTCCAGTTCTTGAGCAATGAGTGAGCCTGAACACAGTTGAGTATTCTGTACAATACTCTGTGTATTGTAGTGATGTTGTTTTGTAAAAGTTTTTGAATGTTTACAATTAACTGCCCACAAGTTCTTCTCATCTGGTGCAAATAAGATATTAACACATTGCTGACCAAGGAATAAATCTTAAAATTTTATCTTGCCTTGTCATTGTTTCCATGATTATTTCAGAGATCGTTTGAGGATGTTTGCATTTTTCACGTGAGGTATTTGTCTGGAAATAATAGGGGTTTGAAACTGTTCAGAATTCTAGAAATGCAAGAGAAAGTTCTGAGTGGTGTGGGCAGAGCGCAGGTAGTAAATGATACATTTAACACAGCAAGTGCTTTCTGCCCCCTGTCTTAAGAAGACAACACATACGTAACACCCCGCATAATGTGAGGCACGTAAGGACTATCAAATGTTCAACGTTTGCCACAAATTCAGATTTTTTAAAGAGTAATGTTGGCAGAGCACCAATCTAGTTTATTTACCATCTGGTAGCTCTCCTACAGGTATTACTCTTTTTAAAAGTGCCTAATGCAGAAAAATCATTTCCAAGTGCTGTAGAATTTATTTGGACTTAGCAGTTTTTAGCAAAAAACCCCTCAGGCTAAGATTCAACATACAGAATATTTGTCCATAATTCTTTTCTTGTGTGTTCTTCTGTAGGTTTGTTTACTTGAAAAGCAGATTTTGTTCATAAGTGCTCCAGAACTAGTGGTAGCAGCTGAATCAATACTCAGAAGAAGACACTCTGTCTTCTTTTTACACATGCTACTATGCTCTTCTCTCCTCTGAGAAAAGCCCAAATCTCATACTCCTGTGTTCAATTTTTTTATCTTTGACTGGAATACTAAATTAAAGTGCTATCCACCTCACCACCCCTACAAAACCAAAGCCAGTTCCAAAATGCATTAAGGATATCAGATGCAGATTTCTGAAGATGAGCTATGTCTTAGAATATAAATGAATTAAAGATGTGGATATGCTCCAGAAGCCATTGGAATAATTTAAGTGATGTGAAAGAATATTCCGTGGTAATGGTATCACTCTTGCTCACTTTTCAGGAAAATTGATGGTATGAAAAGTCCTAATGTTACATACAATGTGATTCTCAGCTCTGGGATGACCATTAGCACTCTAGAAGATCCTGAATTTAAGATGTAGTTCTGTGAAAACTCTGCTCAGGGCTCAGTAGTGCAGTGAGTCCTAATCAAATGTTATGGTTTACTAGAACACAAGATAAACCACAAAATTGCATCATTGTGTAAATACACATGTAGATGCTCTGCATTTTGAACACTGTGAACAATCAGATTCTTCCTGTCACCCCTCCTCTTTTCGAATAAGATCAAATGCATAGAATATCTCTGCAGAAGGAACAGCTTAGTTGGGTGGGACTCTTCAGCTCAGAGAAAAGGAGGAACCTTGCAAGAAGATATAATGGGCATCTATGAAACCACGGAGAAGGTAAATAAGAATTGGTTATTTGCTTATTCTCCCAATACAAGATCATGGGGATGTCAGCGTAAAACAGCCTGTGTCCTCTTCGAAACAAATGGTGCAAACGTCCATGATATTGTCACAAACCTATATATAGTCTGAGGAGCTTCAACCTGAGGATGCTATTAGTGCTAAAATATTGAAAAGAATTCAGGAGGTGAACAGCACAGTGAATGAAAATGGAAAAGAGTGAGAAAGAGAATGAAAATGAAAAAGATTGTAAAGTACGGAGGTATTACCTCTGGCCCAGAAGGCCGAGGTTGCAAACTGTTCAAAACTGGAATGGTGTTTGTGGGAAGTATCACTGTGCAATCACAATTCTGTTGTGTTTAGGCCTTCATTTCTCATTCCCATGAAAGACCAGATATAATGGGTTCCTCTGATCTGACCTAGTACACCATTTTTTGTATTGTTTTGTTAAATTCTTATGAGAATTGCCTGAGACTTCACATAGGAATAAGAATGGGCTATGAGTATCAAAATCAAGTGTTTTTCAGCGATGTTTACAATGCTTAAACATGCCTGTAAAATGGCACCTTTCTTTGACTTTTTCTGTTATCCCAGTGTTTCTAATCAATAAAGACTATTTCTGACATGTAGTTTACCAATGATGTGGAAGAACTCCTTTGTTTACTCGTATACTTTGATGAACGACATCATTGTTTTGGTACTGGGAAGACAGATAAAGAATTACACTTGCAAGACCAGAGATCTGTATAGTATTTTCTGTGTTACACACACCTGGCAGCACATGGAAGGAAGTGGTTTACAAACCTTTTTTTTTCCCTTATAGTATCTGATGCCATGGAGAAAATATCATAATTGTCAAGACTGCATATTCTCACAAGAATAATGAATATTCTAACTATGTCTTTATTAATATGCAGGACCCATTATGTAGATTTGATCTTGTCATATTTACTATTGGTTTGATTATAGGTGCAAATAATAGTAATAAGAAAGGTCTAACTCATTTTGTGGATATTATAAACCATTCAGGTATTGACCCACAGGCTGTCCTTCTGCAGCTTTGAATGGGTTGTTGTCCTGCTGCTCACACTCTAGTCGTTATTCAGGCATTTCTACAATTGGAGTAAGAGAACAGTTTCAGAAACAAGCAAAGTCAAAAAGAGTCAGTGCAGAGGAAAAAAAATTGCAGCTACGTTTTATTCAGATTCTTCTCTACTCTGAAGCAGAGCTGCTTTTGCAGTCAGTAACTCCTCTGTTGTAGCTGATACAGCACAAGGCTTTCTAAAGCTGTTATGTTCCCATGGTAATAGGAATTATTACTCTACAGGAGAAGTCCTATCTCAGAAAAAAAATGAGATGCCAAGCTATCAAAATGGGTTCTGCCTCCAAGTTAAGTTCAGAGTCTTTTATTTAACAGAGGTGGTTGTCCTCCACAGTTCTGCTCTTTATACAAAGAATTGGGCTCCATATATGTAAACTCAGCTCATGGGTAGTAGCATTGCAAAACTGCTCTGCTGGCAGTGTGGGGACTGTATTCCTGCCTCTCAGATCTGAAAATATGTTTGTCTTATTTTGCAGTAAATATGAATTATATGACTAGAATTGCAGAACTGCAGTGTGAATTTTGGAGTGCTCTCGCCCTTGTACCATTGGAAACAAATTTGCAAAATCAAACTCCAGTTCTTTTCCATCTGAAACATTCCGAGAACAAGCATGAGGCTTTAGGTTACCTAAGTAATAATAAAAAATCAACGTTGATTAGACCTTAAAAAGTCAGCATGTGTATTCTTCAGTGATGAGACAGTATATTTATACCATAAAGAGCGAAAATTTAGTCAAGAAAAAAACCCTCAATTTTTAAGATTTTTTTTTGTACATCTGTTATGTTTCCTGGGACATTCACATAATGTAAAGATGAAAGGCTCTGTTTTCATGGTTATGGTAAGTATTTGTTCTTAGACCCAGTCAAAATTAGGTCTTTTCAGTGGAAAAAGATTTTAAGAAGTAGTAGATAATTCAGACGTATCTGTTTTGGAATTCAGGTGTATTGTCAGTTTCTGACTTGATTTGAATGAGATCACTGGCATGTTGGGGATTGATGTATTGAGTAGTTTCAAATTTTTTTAAATATAATTTAACACAAATATATTGTATATTGCTTAATTTTGTAAGTAAAATAATAATTAAAAATATGGTGGAATATAAGGAAATAGCTCACTTATAGTTTTTATTTGTAAATTACTTTATATCCAAGAGTCTCAAATTTAGCAGAAATTTTTACTTTTGGCAGCATGTTTTACATTTTCATGCCCTCCCATTAAATTTAAACTCAGGAATTTCTGGGACGCCTTTCACTTGAACTATAACATTTTCAATTGGATGATAGACTGCAGGAGTGCCAGTGTGTTGATTGATTCCTACACCGATCTATACAGCAACTGGTTAATACTGGCAGAACACTGAAGATGAATGGAATGGCACAAGTGAGTGAGCTCTATTATTTTCTTATTTTTCTGGGTCTGTGGCTGTAGGATGGGAGGTTTGTCTGTTACACCTCTGCAGTGGTCATTCTGTCTCCAAATTGTACTGCTCAGGCAGTAAGAGAGCTGCCACGTGTATATATATGACGGGCAAAGCGGGAGCAGTAGATTAATCCTCAGTAAGTCTTCAATGCACTTGGAAGCTAGGCAGAGTGGTATTACGGAAGACATGTTAAACACCACACAAAAGCCAGTTTTTATCATTGCTGTTTTGTTTATCAAATGCGTTTTAGGATGAAGGAGGACTTATAAATGGTAGGAATGAAATTTGAAGGAGTTATTCTAGTCCTGCTCTTTGAATCAATACAGATTTTCAAGGGCTGGGTTGCTATTTAAGATTTCTGCTATAATGAGCTTATAGATGCAAGTCCTGATCTTTCTTTTACTATGAGTAATTTAGTTTATGTGAAGATAGAGCATTTCTGACTATAGTGGATCTCAGTAGTTTCAGAATGTTAAGCATGTATTTGTAGAATTGGGACTTAAATGGATTTCAGTAAGAAGTGCAGAGAAATAAGTTGATGACAGTAGGTGGAGCACACAGTTGATGTGTTTGTCCACTGGTTGTTTTAAAATCTTTCCCATTTTATGATTCTTGGAATATTGCAAGTGTCTCAAGTCAAAGTCACAGATACTACTGGGTCCTTCTGGACCACCACAAGGTTTTTGTGGTCAGGCTGCCTTTGTCTTTTCCAGATCTTTCATTTTTTATTAATGCAGTCCTTGCTCATATTTTTAATTTTCACTATTCTTTCCACTTACTTATTAAAACTCCAAACCACTAAATTAACAATAAAAAGTATTCATTCAGTCCAGCCCTCAGCATGCATGAGTTAGTTCAGTCCAGTTGTTCTTTCTTTGTCTTGAAACTCCTCCATCATTCTAATGGGAGGATGAGGATTTGTGGCTATCCTTTTTCACTTGCCATTGTGGGATCTGGTACTCTTCATCTATTTCTTGCATAGTTTCTGGAAGTCACCTCAGATTTTCATTGTTATAAATAAAGGAAGGGCATTTGGGGCTTGAAAATATATGTGTGTATCTATATGTGTAACTGTCAAATTCTTTCAAAAACATGATCCATTTAGGGCAGTACCCTAAATAGTGTTCCTTAACAAATATAGACATATTCCTTGCAGAAAAATGGTTGTTATCTGGAATGAAAAAGCAGATAAAATGGAAGAGAATTACACAGGAAAAACACAGTGGACAAGTCATTTGACAAATGTGAAGAGACTTCTTTTTTCTGTTTCCGTTAGGACAGTTACAGTGTACAGGGAAACAGTAGGAAGAATAAAAAAAAAAAAGAAGAAAGAAAAGGAGACTGAAGGGAAGTGAGCTTAAAACGTACAGGAGGGTAGGACAGATTAGGGCATGGAAGACTGCAAGGAAAAGAGCTAAAGCAAGATTTCAGTGAGACTTTTAGAGCCCTACTTGAATAAATCATTTTGCTTTAATCCTCCTAAGAAAATTGCTAGACAGCATTCCTCTGCAAGGAACAGCAAGGAACAACTTCTTGACAATAAGAAGTCATATTCCTCATGTTTTGGACTCCATTACTAGAAGGTAAAAGTAAATTAATAACCAAGTGAACAATAGTTTTGAGGAACTGGTAGAAGAGACATAAAATCTTCCTTTGGAAAAAGGATAATCAGTGTAAGCTGCAACAGAGAGCATTCCCATCAAGGAACACAATGTGTATAGCCTGGTGGTTATAATGATGCCCAGGGAAAGTCTTTTATAGCCTGGGTGGGTCCTGTGACAGAGGCCCCTCCAGATGGGGTCCTTTGGTTACTAGCCAACTACAAGGCGATAATATTGCTTTGCATCAGGGCTGTATAAGTGTTTGAAAGTCAAGTTTGAGTAGGGATGCAATGATTACTGAAGAGGTCAATAACTGTCTGATCCCAGGTTTGGGGGTGAAAACTGGAATCTTTATTGAATATGTGAAATGCAATTTAAGGGTCTTGGGGGCAGGACATGTTAATGAGGAGGATGGGTTATGCTAACTAGGGGATTACACAAGTTTCTGCTACAGTTACAGAATTGGTTAATGTTTCCTGTAACCAGGATTATGTGAGGGGAAGAGAACAAAGGGGTTTCTACATGATCTGATAACATCATCACAAAGTCTCTCCATGTCTTGCTACAGGAGACAGGCCAGTCAACATAGTTAAGTATCAATAGGTCTTGTGAGGAAGGTCCTCAGAGTAAGGAGTTTCTCCCAGCTCCTGCTGTCCAAGGCCAGCTACATAATCCTTTTCTGCTGATATTCAAATTTCGGATTGCTACCAAGAAAAACAGTTTACAGCAGAGCAGTGTGTTTAGGAACCACTGTTGTAACCAAGATACTGTTGTAACAGAAAGCATCATCAACCTGCCCTGGCACTGATGCTTTGTGAGAACCGGGCTGACTGGAAAAAAAGGTTATGGCTTTAAGTATCAGATATTCACCTGGTTCTTAGAAAATTCCTTCCTAAATGGGTTCAAGTCACACAGTCCTTGATGCTTCCCACTGTGTGCACTTTCAGCAACTTTCCAGTAAGCAAGCCACCTTTTGCTGGTCACATTTTTTGCTTCTTCACTTAGGAAGTCTCCTGCCGCTGTCTGAGACAGAGAGTATGTGTAGGCATACCTTTAAAAATGCTACTTGAAGGTTTCAAAGGAGGCTTCTAGAATTACAAGGAGGTTCCCTGACATTTCAGAGGTTTTTTTCAGTTTGAAACTTTCTTTCTAGAATATCTTCATATGATGCTACAACTGAAAAATTGCTTCCCCCTTTACTTCATCCTCCTTAGCTTTCATATGTACATCAATCAGTTTCACATTTTCTGATATACTCTAAGTTAGCTAAACTGCAAAGCTCGTGTGAAGCAAAGTGTTCCCACAAAGATGCATTCCTGTTTTCTCTGCTGAATCAGTGCTCCTGCCTTGATTTGCTTTATCTGCCTTCAGAATAAATGGCAGTAGTACATTACCTTTACATCTATGATATTTGTCCTTTTGCCTGCTTACTCCATAAAACAAGATAGCAGCCTCTATGAGTTAATGCATATGTCTTGGAACTGTACATTTACATTTTGAGATCACCCTGTTAGCTGGTTTTTTAGTAATTTAAAGGAGATTTGGAGTAAATACCCATTACTTAAATCAATAGAGTACTCTGTAATCACCTTGAATAAAAGCTTTTTTCATTCATGAACCAGAAAAGCACTATTTAGCATTCTTACACTGCTTAGTGTTATGTTCTGAAAGCAATTTATCATGAGAAACAAAATAGGTTTTTTTTCTAAGCCCAGACTGATGTTAAATTATGTTAGCTTTGCTTAAGAACCATTGAATTTCCTACTTCTGGAGGTTTAGGCAAACTTTTTTTGTGAAAGGTTTAATTTAGAAAAGCATTCCAACATACTTATTCCTTGGTAATTCATAGTCTGTCTCACACTTAATCTTGCAGAGACAGATGCTACATGCTGAGGCATCCTGCACGTGACATAGTAGTCATTAACTATTAGCCTTATTCGATCTCCCCTAAATATTATTGAACATCCCTACTATATTACTGCAAACAATCATCAGAAATTCAGATAAGTATTAACATGTATTAAGTGTTGTGCATGTCCTGTTTGTAGAAAAAAAAAAAAAAGAATCTTACAAAAATAATTACTACAAATTAATTACGATTTTTGTTATTTTCGCTCAATAGCTGATATCATTAAGAGGAGTTTCTAGTGACTAAAAATGCAATTGTATTTCAAATAATTTCTTAAAGAGTTTATAGGAATATAGTGTTAGCAGAATTTGTTTAAGAAAGGAAGAGAACCAGGCTGCAGGGAGACTGATTTTTCCTTTAGCATTAGGAAGGTTGTGGTTTTTTTCTCAGATAGGAATGACATGGAAATTCCTCTCTTATGGAAGAAAATTTGGAGTAAGGCTCTAATACTCTTCTGAAAATCTGGATAATGGAACTTTTTGTGCTCCACTGTTGTGGTCTTTAAAGTTTCTTTTCTGTCTTCATCGAAATCATATTGTTTTACTCCTTACTCATCTTCTTTATTCATATTGATTGGCCCTTACATTTTCTGCTCAGGGCTTACCTCCAATTAGGCTGAGCATCTAACAGTTGAAGCCAATGTGAAACAGAAGTATGAAAGGAAAAGAAGGGGGTTTAGTGTATAACTCATAGGTGATGAGGTGAGAAAACAGTTCAAGTTGAGCTTCAAATATGAAATGCGGTATTTGCAGTGGAATGTTGGCTTTACTAACTAGCAATATTCATGTTTCCTATCCCAGAAATAAGCAGCTGAAAGGCAAGGGGAAAAATCGCTTTTACAGTATCTATTTGAAGTAGAGTAGGTATAAAAATAATGAAGAAAGAAGATTATAAGTTCTTTTGAAAGAAGAATAATTGTGGAAAATAGTGATTCAGTGTTACAAATATTTTTTCCTGCTTGACAAAATCATAAATGATACTAACACCTGTAAAATAGCAGGTACTTACATTTGTCTGGAGATTGCAATGATAGTGTTTATTCCTTTTTTTTTGGTGAATAATTTAAAATTAAACAGCAAGGGAAACAATGCCACAGGACCTTGCTCCAGCTCACATATTTTCTTTAATATGTCTGCCTGGACTGTACAGCTGCTATCTCCAAAGCATCAGAGTGCCTGAAAGCCCATAAGGCTCTGGTTTATTTTTATGATTTTATGATTAAAAATACCTATGCTTGTAAGTCAGAGGACCTATGTTACTTACATACACCATCATATGAGGCTGTGTTTCTTCCCTGCCGAACAGCTCTGCCAGAACTCTATCTGTACCTTCATTGTCCACAGATCAGATGTTTGTGTACCATTTTTATTGTTGGCTTCTGACAGTGGGAGGGATGCTAGCTACTGTAGAGTCTTCTGACAGTTTTAGAAAACATGCCTCCATTTATGAGAGCGGTAAAGCAGGAGACTGCTGTAGGAGTCTGTTTCTGCTTTTAGATGTGGATAATGAGAATTGCTCAGAACTAAATGGTGCTACTTCTTCTCTATTTTCTTTTCTTTTTGTCCTTTGATCCATTCCCAAACTTCTTCTTGTGTTTCCAATATTCTTGTATGAAGATCAGATAAATAGAAAAGTTGTTCAAATATCAGGCAGTGCCATAGACTACCTTCCCTTGGCAAACTTAGTCAAGTGTCACAGAGCATTCTAAAGTAATGTAAAGCAAGTAAAAATGTGGAGTTTTTTTGTAAATGCTACCGCTGTCTTTCACTGTAATGAAGTCTGTGGTACCATACATATTTATATCAGATCTTTGATATATAACTGTCTATCTTACAGTTATCCTATAGTGTATACTACACTATTTAAGAACAATTTTCATGTATAAATTCCTCTTTTTGATATGGTGCTGCTTTTATTCCTATGTATTGGCTTATGCTTTGTAAACATGATAGAGAAGCAATTGTTTTCTGCCCAATTAGCCCAAACTTTGCCTTGGCCGTAAAATTTTATGCAAAATATTCTTTGCAGTCTTTGCAGTCCAATGGAACAAAGATAGACTTATAACTCTTAAAGATTTTTTGGCAAACTGCTAATAAGAGCTTTTTAAAAACTATAAGACCTTCAGCTGATGGAAAAGTATAAGAAGGAAAAAAAGACTGCAGTCTTGCACAGGCAGTAATGATGACAGCACCATTAATAACATGGACCATTAAAATTTATAAAAAGCTATTCTTAATATAGGATATAAATACATTTCTCAGGCAGAGCTATGAAATTTATAACTTTTTTATTGTCACCAGAGGACCTTCCTAGTGCTCTGCAGCCCTCCTCTGTCTGCCCTCCCTCATAAATCACTGTGTGGTTAATAACCTAGATTACAACTACCAGTTGCATTTACAGAATTAAATATTGACTATGTGAAAATGTTATTACATTTTTACTGATCGGAAGACTGCAGAACAGCCCTGCAGGACATGTAGCTGGACAGAAATATCAGTGTAATCTTTGTTACAAACACAGTTACGGGATGCTTGGTAACAAGTGACAGAATTTTCAGAAACAGAAAAGAAGTGGTGGAAAGTGAACCCCTTGGTTTCATACCAGGCAACACACGTCAGCCAGAGCAAGTTGTATATTAAAGGCCACTTCATTTTTACCTGAGAAGTTTCAAGGCTAAATATATGAAGTAACTTTTAAGGGTAAGTCCCTGTGTTGGCAAAGTGGTACATCAGAAAGTCTGATAGCTTTACTTCTCAGGTCTGAGATCTTGGTGAAACTAAGCTGCATGTATGTCAAATAATGGGGCTTCTACCAGGTTGGCTGAGAGACTGACTTAAGTTTTAATACTTAAATGAACTGTTTCTCATCCCACTTCAAGTCTTCTCATTGGATGAAGTATTCCAAGGGTCTCTTGAATTTCCTCTTCTGCTCAACATATGAGTTAACATAACTGCCAGAAAAAAAGTTTCTTATTAAAAATAATTTATGTTTTGATCCCTGTTATTTACTTAATTAATTGGTTTAATCCTCCCTTAGACTCCTTTGACATAATTTCATTACTAATGCAAGTTTTTACTAGGATTCAAGAAAAAATCATGTGTCCACATAAATTGCCATTTTCTGTGACACTGTCACACTGCTGAACTTCCATCTGTACCTGTTAATTTCTTTGGTCTCTTCCTTATGAAGGGAAGTTCAATGAGCTTCCCTACCTCACATCATGAAACCAAACAGAGTGAGGAAAGTTATTTTTGGTCTTTTCCAGACATAATTTTTCTGCTGCACTGGAACAAATCCATGCTTTTGTGCTGCAACACATTTTAATAACTAAAAGTAATTATTTTTCAGTAAATCAATGGTTTGAATATTTCTTTGTCAATTCTCAATCTAAGCAATGCAGTTTTAACTTACCATTTTAACCTGAATTTCCACAATACCAAAACTTTTATTAGACATAGATCTTCTTTGTCTCCTCACATTTTTCTGCTTATCTCCAAACTGCCTTTAATTTGTCAACAGATTCTCTGTTATCTTGCTGGTAGACTGACATCGTTACTGAAGGAGGTGTTTTATTTCATTTGCAGATGAAAGAATGATATCCTCTTTCTTTATCATATGGATGTCCTCAAATTGTCCACAGTCTCAAGAACAAGTCTGAGTTTTCACAGACTCCAAGTTTTGCCTTTTTAAAAT
The DNA here is from genome assembly GCF_003945725.1 of Corapipo altera. Lineage (NCBI taxonomy): Eukaryota > Metazoa > Chordata > Aves > Passeriformes > Pipridae > Corapipo > Corapipo altera. Next base: position 4,004,261 of record NW_020884888.1, read on the forward strand.
ATTTGTAATGAGTCCTTGCTGTATCTCAGTGCAACTCATACAGCATAATGTCTTCATGGTAATGATTGTGGAAAGATCAGATACTCCATTCTTTCTCATGTTAAAACTCTTTATGAATTGGAAGAATCAGGGAGTTATTTTGAAGAGGCTTTTTGCAAATGTAATAGTAAAAGGGCCAGATTTGTGAAGTGTTTCATTTTTTTGTTTTTATGTGTGACCCTACTCACAACAATCCTGGCTACTTGTCAGATGACTTTGATTATCAGTTATTTTGGTGTCACTTTCCAAAATTTATTGCAGAATAAGTTGACATGGAAGTCTGTAAGCAAACCCTTGCTTCAGAATGGTTTTATATATATATTAGTTAGTAACTGATAAGGCATTTTCAGAAAATTTTTCATTTTCTGCATGTTATAATATTTAAGATTAAACCTTTTTCTTTTTCTTCAGTTATTAAGCAACATTGGAATAGTACTTGACTTTTCTCAAGTTCTGTTGTGCATTAATACCCTTTTATATCGAGGGGCTATGTGAAATATAGTATTATTAAAAGAATTGTTCAGATTTATTGTACTTAGCGTATAGTTTCTGTTGTATAAATGTTCTAGCATTATGTATTAGTGAAGATCCTGATGGAAAGGGGTAGCAGCCATGCTTAAGAGGGCAACAGGGAAAGAATTAGAAACGTGAGGTGTTGTTGAGTGGTGAGGAATACAGAATTGTGCACAACAACAAGGAATTTATATCCCTCTAGACACAGGCAACAAACAGTGAATAATTCTTACCAGAGACAAAAACGTTTGCCTTGCCTAAGAATTTTGCTGTTACACAGTTCTCTGGCTGTATATATCAGTATGGGAAATCTTCCAAAAGATGACCTTTGTCTCCCGAGTGGCATTTTGTATTTCATTCCTTGAGACACTGACATCTGAAAGCTTCCTTCTCTGTTTGCTGGGCCAGACTTCTTCAGTATCCTTTTGGTCATGGTAGTATCAGAAGACAGGGATGTACTTAGAGAGCAGAAAGAAAAAAAAATAGAGGTCAGGAAAAAGAGTAGGAAAAAGATATATAACGGGAAAGGATGACAGCAGAATCATAATTTTCACATAAAAGGAGATGTCTAGCATTTCAAAGCTCCAGGGCATGTCACATAGGACCTTCTGGATGGCTCAGTCCAATCAAAGCATCTCTTAGAACACAGAACATGCCAGCAGCCCATCTTGAGCCTCAAAATCAAACTCTGCTTCTTTCTCCCTAAGTTTTTCAATGAGTGATATACTGAGTATCTACTCTTTTCCCTCTAATTATTCTTAGTATCAGAAACTTTGACCTTATTTAAGCCATTTATCAGATTTCTTTGAATTACCTGAAATGTCTCAGAGTGTTATTAGAGTTAAGTCATTATGCTTACTTTGAATGGATTCAGACTTAAGGTGGTGTTGATTGTGACCCCAGTGAGATCAGGGGAAGTGAACCATAGTTCACTTCTATACAATCAACCCTCTCCTTAATATAGAGTGCAACTTCTCTTCTTATTCCCTGTCTTTACAAAAGGCCTGTAGCCATCCATCATGATCCTTCGAGCCATGTGGGTTGTGACACCATGTTTCAGTTATTCCTGTGAATAACAGCACATTTGTTGCTGCTCTGGTTAGCCTGGCTTTTTCCCCACTTGGTTGAACTGGTGTGAGCATTGTCACTTTAGACCCTGCTCTCCAAATCCTTCAGTTCAAAGCCCACCTCACCAAGTTGGCCAGCCAGCTGCTCTGGCTCTAGCGATGTTCTTTCACCAGGCAAGTGTTATGGAGGCTGCTGAGAGATGTGAAGTATGAAGTGGCTGTTGCCTACAAGCGATTAGCAGACCTTACAGGCAACAGCAGAGAGTGGGAAAAGCAGTGGGAGGAGCGATGAGGAGCAATCCTGTAACTTCATGCCAAATTTTAAAACAAGTTGATGGAAGATGGTGGATTTAGAGAGCTTTGCTGGCTAAATGTCATTAGATTAACTTTATCTGCTATTAAAACTGGTCTACCATGAGTAATAAGGTAAGTGTTTTTAATCACAATAATGCACAACACAGTTTAATGTGGTTTATTCCCTGGTCTTATGGAAAGCCTCCAGCTGACTGCTGCTGACCAAAGGGTTCATCCATAGCTTATGTGATCATGGTTAGTATGTAAATGAGGGGAAGAAGGAGGAAGGGGGGGACATTTGGAGTGATGACATATGTCTTTCCAGGTCACCATGACATCAATCACCAGTAATGAAGCCTTACTTTCCTGAGAACCAGAGATAACTGAACACCTGCCTGCCCGTCGGAAGTAGAAAATTAATTCTTTGTTTTGTTTTTGATGTGTGTGGCTTTTGATTTCCCTATTAAACTGTCTTTATCTCAACTCACGAGTTTTCTAACTTCTACCCTTCCGATTCTCTCCCCAGTCCCACTGGTGGGGGAGTGAGTGAGAGGCCGTGTGTTACTTGGTTGCAGACTGGGATTAAACCACAACAGGTTCAAATACATAGACCTACAGAACTCTTTAAAGTGCTGTGGAAACAGAAGAAAATTAATAATTAAATATAGACTAATGATATTGCGACATAGTAAAAATTTACCTCACCTTTGTGGGACCAAATGGTAACAAAACAGCTAGAGTAAAAGGTCTGTCTTAAGAGTTTTAGTGCACGGTGCCCATTCTTCTCTTCCAATGTGCAATCTTCTGGTTTTACAGATGTTGATTACTAAAAATTATTTTCTCATATAAATGTAGTCAGATTACCTGATTGACTCTTGACAGTCTTCCTTCTCTTCTCCCAATTTTTGACAAATGTAATTTTTTTTCCTAATACATTTCCTATATTCAGCAGACCCTTTCAAAGACAAGTTTTTGACAGACATTTTTATTGTTTCCCTGCTCCCTAGTCTTTCATATTTGTCTATTAGATATCCGACAACGATAATTAAAACCAAAGCAGTTCTTACAATATGGGGGGGAAAGCCTATAGAAATAGCCGACTGATGCTTCACACAAAAGTTAATAGCTTATTCCTCTCCTATAAAAGATGCTTAGAATGGAGTATCTATTGGACAGCTGAGTGCAGTCAGCTCTCAATTTCATTTGCACAATGGCATCCCATTAAATAGTATCCCAAATTAATGTTTCTATCTCTCAGTTGTTATATTTCATTTGAGATGGCACTGTGAGCTCTTTGCATGATCAGTAGTTTTCCGCCACCTGCTCACTTTCACAGAGGAAGGAGGCAAACAGGACCAGCATTCTGCTGACAGGAGGGAAAATATCTACCTATCGAATGATAGAGAATGCAGTAAAAGTTGAAGCAGAGCATCTATACTAAAACAGACTTTGTGCTGTCCAGAGTCTTTCATAGCTCTCGATGCTGTGTCCAGTTAAAAAGTATCACAGGTAAGTGCAGAACACAAAAATAATGCTAAACCTAAGCACAGGGCTTTAATTTACTTCTTGGAGAACTTACACAGCTCTTAGAGCTATGTCTTGCATGTGTCTATATGTGTGTTTGCATAGACAAACATACAACAGAAGAATTACAGAATAAAATCCATGTATTTGTTTTGCCTTGATGCAGACTTCAAAATAAACCAGTTAACTACTAACTCCTTTCATTTCTAGCATGCAGTCTGTGAGAAACTGGGGTACTTGTCCTTCATAAAATATGATTTGGTTCATGAAAATGTAAAACTGCTAAGACTTATTTCTTCTGGAACCCTAACACTTAAGCCATCTGCATTCAGCAGTTCTACCATGCTGTTTATTCAAATGAGAATTCTTAACAAAAAGGTTGCTTCATTGGGCCAGTTCAGCTTGTTTGCCCAGCAGGAGCTCCACACTTTATTTAAGCTTTTAAACTCCATATCAGTAGCATGAGTTGATGTTTAGTGCACAATAGGGATACAGTATAGCCTAATATATGCATTTTTCTTTCAGAATTCTAATGGTTTAGTACTGAAGGAAATTTACACAAGCCTTATAGAAATTAAAGCAAGGCATTTATTTCATTCAGAGAATGCAGTGACTTCCAATGGTTGCACTGCTAAGGACTCTCAGCTTTGAAAGGGACCTTTTATTGTGCAGGAAGAAAGCTCAGATATAGCGCTAAGCGAGAATTTCGGAGTCCAGATTAGCATGCCTAGCAACTCATTACTGTGTACCGTTTTTTCCCAGTCCCCTACTAGCTGAACTCTTTCCGTACATCTTTAATTGATTGGGTTAATATAAACCCTCAGCACTACCAGTGTTTGTGTGGCCCCCATAATAAGGCTATTGTGTGCTTCTCTCTACTCTTGTGTTCCCTATTTAGGAATGTGTCGCTCCGAGCAGTTCAAAAGTGTGAGCAAATGAAAAAAGCCACAATCACTTCATTAATGATTTGTAAACAGAATATCCAGTACTGACGCCACCTGCATAGGCTTTCAGAAGAAAAAATACTGGATTTGCTGAAGCTCTGTGTAGAATCACTGTGGAATTTAATTCGACAGAGTAAATAAATGCCCCAATTAACACTTTTACACTCAACCAAATGGCTGTATTTAGAGGAAACAGTTTCTTTCTTCAAGGAAAAATTCAAAGGAGACATGGGATAAAGATAAAAAAGAACACCCTAAAAACAAACAAACAAAAAATAACTCTTAAATCTCTCCCAGCAACTTTTACACAAGACGGCACACAGCAGTGGCTGAAGTTATAAAGGCAGACAGCAAAATGTGTTTGAAAAAGGAATGTGAAGTAAGAAAAAAGTTCACTGAAATTTCAAAATAGCAGCAAATGTGTTTATAACTTCAGTTTGCTGCTGCTGTAGGCCTCATTAAAGCAAGCCTTTGTTTTTTCCTTTTCAAACACTACCTATTATGACAGCTAGAAACAGCTTACCAGCTGCATACTGTCATCTTGGCCTGCCAAGATATCATGTAATCATTCTCAGAGTCTGAAAACGGGTATCCACCACTAGCTTTGTGAAGATGTCAAAAAGCCTAAAATTGCTCTGCATGCATATAGTTCTAACTACACTGCATAGCTGTTGATTTAAGAAAGACTTTTAGTAAACCCTACTGAGGTAATATTTATCTACTGTACCTTTCTAAATTAGAGGCAAGCCTCTTACATGGCAGCAGATATGCACAGTTTTAAGACTTGTCAAATACCGTGAAGTTCCTTCAAATGCAAGGAAAGGAAATAAGAGTCAGGCTTCTTTCTGAAATGCCAGACATTCAGTTGCTCTCTGGTGCCTGCAGTGACAGTGCAAACCCCCTCATCAGCCAGGGGATCACCTGGTTCTCCTGTATGATCTGCCATCCTTCTGTACTCTGCCTGCTACTAAAGCAAACATGCTGCAAAGGAAGGAGACATGAAAAGGAAGCTCTGAGTATTTTATCCTGCATTTCTAAAACTGTGTCATGGAACATCACAGAATGCCATAAGTAAACACCAGAGTGGGTCCATGTTTTCACTGGAGTGGGTGAGGAGAGATTGTGACCGTGGTCAGACACATAGCATTGCAGAGGGAGTCTTTGGAGGGGAGAGTGGCCTCTGAGCGAGGCTTGTAGGCCACCACTGTTTTTCCTCTATCCAGGAGAACAAAGACATGATTTCTCCCTTCAGGGAAGGATTTTGAAACACTGATTCTTCTTCTTGAAGATAAAATAGCTGCCCATCCTGAGGTTTATATTGCCCTTTCCCACTCTCCTGTTTTGCAGTGCTCTGTACGATGCACTTGTGGTCAGGGTGAAATGGGCTCTGTCACCCTGAAACACAACAGGAGAAAATGTTTCCTGCAAAAAGATCAGTTCGGAGCTCAGCCACAGCCCCCAAAAAACCAAATGGACTCTTAGGATTTTTTAGAAAAGAAAGAGAACGTAACCGAAGATGTTGATGTATGGGTTGAGGTGGGTTTGGGGGGAAATGTATTTGATATTATAGGCAGTGTTCCTCCTGCCCCACATTAATCTGAAGCAAAAAGGGATTCAAAAAGGAAGCAGAAGTCCAGAATTTTAATAACATACCTTCACTGATTAAAGAGTCCAAATTAGGTCCAAAAGGACTTGGAAACTCCTGAAACCTTGCAGAAAGATCAGTCATCTTTACTGTGTAGCATGAGATGCCATCCATTTCCCAAATGTTTGACTATCCATCATTTTAATGGTTTATAGGCCATTGACTAACTGTCCCATACAAAGATGTAAAGCAGGAATAACGGAAATGGAACATAATTCTAGGATCCAGAGGTTATATGTGATTGCATCAAGAAAAATATTGGCATCATATTAATGTGAACCTCTGTCATTATTGTTGGCTTGGCTCTCAGTTCTCACTGATGTTCTCCTAAACTGCAGCTCTGAAGCATATTTTTGCAAAGTTTGGGTTCTACTTGAAAGATTGAATATTGTAAACAAGGTCTAAAGGTCTACCAAAATAGCTCAAACTACTGTAAAAATTACTGAACAAGGAGAACCCTCAGGTAATCTGAAATAGTATTCCTGGCAGGAGATGCAACAAAGAAAGCAAATCACAAGAGTTAGAGTAAGCATGAGTTAAAGTACAAATAAGGATAATATGTGTCATTAGCAGTTCATTCTTCCTCCAAAGACAGAAGTTTTTAGACAGAACAGTTCTGGATGGAATAACTAGAAATGTTGCTGCTTTTCTTGCATACTGTGTGTAAGCATTAATGATAGAAAGCCACTGCAGAAAAACTTATGGTACCTGAAAGGTCTCACAAATTAATGCAAGATTACTGCCTAACCTACTTGCCAGAAGCCCACTTCATCTCCTATTTTAAGCAAACGTGGGCAGGTATGACTAATGATTTAATTATTGCAGATGCCACCAGCACCATTATAAAGCAAAAAGCTATGTATAATGAACATCATTCCTACTTTAGGAATGTGTGCAAAATAGACATGGATTTAGAAGATCCTAAAGCAAGCAAGCTGACCATGTGCTCATCTGATACTCACAATTATGGTACCAGAGAAGTCTGTTCTGTGACATGCTTTCAGTTTTAGTTTCTTGGTGCTTTAGTTTCTGCATTGTATTGAGACCTAACCATACAGCAATCTTTTTTGTTTTCCTGATTCTTTTAGGAGGAAACTCACAAATAGGAATGGAGTTGCAGTGTGTTCCCATTTTTAACTGCTGAAGAGACCAGGACAGGAGGGAGTACCATAGAGCTCTCTCTTCCCACCAGCTGGACACAGATCACATTTTTCTGCTTTGTATGTAGTGTACATTGGGGAAAAATACAAGATGATTTTTTTTCAGAAACTGCTGCAGCCCTAGCAAACAGAACTACTTCAGTACCCTGCAGCATGGGTGTTGGACAAGTTATTCTAACAAACATGACTTCTGAGAAAAGGCATTCAGAGCTTTTGGATGCCAAACTAGTGGACAGCAGCATATACATGTCTTAAACAGGATGAGCTGCACCAGCACTTTCTAAAGCTTTCCTCTGCGTTTGAAATACACAAGATGCCCAGCATATATACATCCACAAATATCTGACTTTGTTACGTGACCTTCCTTGTTCCTTTAAGAAGTACAAGAAATATGAACAGGACAGCCTGTCCTGCAGCTTGATATTTGGCCGTATTTGCTGGATTATACATTCTCTCTGTTTTAACTTTCTGAATATGCAGTTTCTGCCAGATAACCAATTCCCTCTTGCCCAGGAGAGCTGATTGTTATAGTCACTGCAGTGATATTCTTGCTAAAAATAGTGAGTTACACTATCCTATCCTAGGATAACTAGATGACTTTTGAGTAATTATTTGGAAATAATTTAGAATGAAGAGTTTCTGATTGTTTCTAAAGTGTTTTTGAAACATGGTATTTAGGTCTTTCAGGACAGACACTCAAAAATAGGTAACAGACTTACTTATAAGTTTGTGAATGTAAGCGAAAGCTTCTTATGAATCAGTATTACTAAATTCTATGCATACTGATAAATTGATCTTTAAGATAAATATGTAATTCTCATGCTTCAATAAACAAGTAAAGAAAATTTAATCTATGGAAGGTATGATTCTAAAGTTGAACATGTAAGTTTGGGAAGAATGTCAAATAACCATTTAGACCTAAAATACTCTTGGAGCATTTATTTGCATAATTTTGTTTCTTTAATTAAAAAACAAATATCTCAAACTGGTCTGGTGATAGTTATTGTCTCTTGAGGAGAAAACATTAAAATTCTTTGCAGATATTAATGGAGGGGAGTGTTTCTTTTTTTTTTCAGCTCTACCTTTTCTTTGGATTTTACCAAAACTGTTATGTTCCCTAGAGTAGGATGAGAAATTATATTTGCGGGATTTTAAATTATAGTAAAAGGAAATTGCATAGTGACCCTTCCTTATGTGCGAGCAAATCTTATAATTTTCTGCTGGAAAGGGATCATGTGAGAGTTTGTGATGCCTTTGAGAAAAGAAGCAGCCTTTTGGCAGTGCTAGCATGCTATAGCCTACAAAATCATTTCATGAAGCTGAGCATTTGATTCATTTAGGAACTCATGCTTATCATTATTTTGAAATTTGCTAATTTGTGTTACACAATCTATAAATACCTCAGATTAAGCATATACTAGAATGTGACAAAATCAGTTTTCTTCACTATAGACTTGGGTAACTCATTTTTGAAAGAAAGCAAAAGTCTTTGCTTTTTAAAGAGTGCAGTCAAAGATTTACAATTCCACTTGGGAATGTTTTCTAATCTACCACTTAAGGTAAATGGAAAATTAGAGACAGATTTTTCCATTCCAGAGAGGCACTGAATAGGGAAGAAAGACTGCTGTTCTCTGCAGTTGTGAACAGCAAAAGTCACTCATCTCCCTCATCATGAATTCATATTACTTCACATATTTCTGTGGCTTTTGTAAAGGTGTAGGCAAATATAACAAAGATCAAAGGAAAATAGCATTTGTGACTTTTTATTTTTCATGCTGTAAGACTATGATTCACAGCTATATCCTATTTGGTGGACTCCAGATATCTCACTGAAACTGAGAAAAACAACTATTTGGATTTTTGGTATGATTTTTTGTGACGTATCTGAACATCTTGAAATTGTCTTTGTAAAGGAACATTCAGTGGACAATAGTTCGAATTTGTCTAACTTCTGTTTTTTTCTCACAGCAGTGCAACATTTCATCGATAACTAAGTGTAGTGTTAAAATTTGACTTTGTGCAGCCTTGTATTAGACTGTGAAAAGGACATTCATACCTTCCCTGTCTCATTGATAAACTTCATGCATAATTATTGTGAAAATAACTGAACATTACATATATATTTTAGCGTCTTTTACTTAGATTAGGATTGCATAATGTTGATTGACAGCCTAAATAGTACATTCAAACAACAACTACTAGAGTTCCTCACTGAATAAAATTAGCAACTAAAAGTATTTAAACACGATTAAAAAACATTTTCTTTCAGTCTGAGGTGGACATGACCATGGTGGGTCATGAGACCTTCAAATAACCACTAACCTGGATGTGGTTTTGGTTTTCTCTGAAGGAGCACCTTCTTAATTCATTCCACGATCCAAAGGGGGTGCTATCAGCTGCACAGAAACTGTTTTGGGAGCAAGGAATGAGTAGAAGGTGTGAACAAAGTTAATTATTTAATTATGTTTTGGTATATGTGTCTGCTTACTTGTTTTAATTGATGCAGGTAAATGGAAAAGAAAGCTTGAAGATAAAACATAGGGTTTTTGGTTTTTTTTGGTATAAACAGTTTGCAACACCACTTAGCATACTACATAATAAAAGATTGTGAGACTCCAGGTGTATCCCACTGTTTTAATTTGGCAGGTCTAAGATGTTTGTGCATTCTGTACCTATGTTTTCTTCTCTGAGAGCATAGAAAAATGCATACTTTGTATGTGCATTCTGTGTCTCAATTATCAAATATATTTAAGTGGGCATTATTTTTCTGCAGCAGAAACGAGTAGTTTCTGTGGTTTTATTATTGTGTATATGCTTTCCCTAGCTTCACTAGAAAGCTCATTATTCTTTAGGGTAAAAAAGTTTGAAAATAGCATGCTTCAACTGTATTTTACTTTCTGATAGTGAGTGGCACTGTTAGTTTGATCCTGATGTGTTAAAATATTTTCAGCTCTTCTCTTTCCAAGAGTAGATCCTTTCAAAGACGAAAACTTAAACATGGTTTTTACTTCAGACTTTTTATTCTGACCCTTCAAACAGGAGAAAAAACCCTCACCATGCAGTATACAATGAGAAGAGCAATCAAGAGATCTTTTCTATTCATATTTTTACCTGGCTTTTGTCTTTTTTAACTGTTTTGGTGACATTTGCTTTGAAAACGTAGGTCTTTGTTTTTAGCCTTCTTGAAAGATTATAATTGATTCAGTTGCCGTCTGTGTGAACATGATGAGTATTTGTTGTGCAGATGGAATCAGTACTGGCAGAATATTGTTGCATGCTGCATGTTGCATTATTCACTTTCATCTGCATGCAGCTCATGGCTGGCAGGCTCCTCACAGCTACCTTTAAAGTGGCTTATCCAATATAAAGCTCTGGCTTGTTCAGTAGGAAGTCTAGTGGATCAGTTGTCATATTGGAAGCCTCCTGCTGAATTCAGGAGAGAATACAGGAGAGGGGGCATGCCAAGGTCTGATAGAGGATTGTTTGAGATGGCATTACTGTGCTCCAAAAAGCTCTGGTCATTTCTCTTCAAGTTATCACTTTGTCTGAAGAGCAAAACAAGGTTGAATTGAGCAGAGATAAATCCTGGGATAGAAACAGCTTGTGTTTTTCCTTTCATTATTACTATTATATCCTGTGCAATCCAAAGAAGATAAATGCCTAAAACAAAACCTGGCAAGTCATTGCGCATTTGACATTTTGTGAGAATCATACAACTGACTCCAAAGTGATATAATAATGGAAGTCAATTGATATGCTTTTTAGGAAGATGATATGCAGTCTGAAAATTTCTTTTCCAGACCATTTTGTTGATTTGAGGAATTCTGTTATGGCAATCAAAGAAGACCTGTAATGATTTTAGAGGCATCAATTTTGAGTCCTTAACTGACTTCTCCTTCTGGGAGGTTACTGCTCCCACTACAAAATGGGAACATGTTTCTGCACCTCAGCTGCATCAGCAAGAAATCTAAGGGCTTACGTCACCAGTGGCAGTGGGTTGATGCTAAGCAGCCAAACTACGTCAGCTTTGCCCATTTGCTGACTGTTTTTTGGGAAGAACGGACTGGTGGGGTACTAATATGTTAAGATTTTGCACAGCACAACTTGGAGCTTGTCTAGAACTGACTCTAGAAAAGGTCATGTGGGAAAAAAACACAATAAATAATTTTTGCATTGGAAAATGTTGTTAAGCTTTGCTGTTTAACTCTGACTGTGATACTTAAAGCTTACTTACATCAAACTTACTCTCATGACCTATGCCAGCCAGGAAGATTACAGTTTTGATGGCATTTTGATGTTTTTGCACTGGCAAAACAACTTTAGACAACAAGTATTTAAACCTAACATTGGACAGACTGAAAATATCCTCTTTCAGCTCCTGCATACACTCTTTACCCAACGGCATTGTGGGAATTTGTGTACAGGGGGAGCCCTTAGTGTATAGGAAGTATGAATGAAACAGCTGGCAAAAATAAGAAAGAAATCAAAAACTGGGTGAAAAAAGGGAAGTAGAAACCTGCTAATGCTTTAAGAAGGTTTTAGAAATGGTAGCTTGACCTAAGATAGAAAAGGAAGAGGGAAATTTGTGATATCAGAGATTTGCAATGCTGATTTATTCCTTACACTGAATATACACATACACTATATTTAAATAAGTCTTTACCTGAGCCCTAAAAGTGAATTTTAATTGTCTCTTTTATACAGATATGTTAGTTACTTCCTGAAGTCCTCCCTGGTGAATTAGCGGCCATCCAGAGTTGTCCTGCCCTGCTGGTTGTCTTGTTTTTCTAATCTTGACCTAATTGCTACCTGTTAATTACTGGCAGCATATCATCTGTTTTCTATGTGACTATTTTGCAACAGCTGTTGTTGCAACTTTTTCTTTGTTTCTCTTATACTCCTTTCTTTTATTTTATTACATATGCATACATTTCATTTAAAATTTGATTTTAATGGATAAAGTACATACTTAGCATGTAAAACTATTTTATTAAATGTTTGCAAGTAAGGATGTTTCATCAGTAGGTTAGAATACCTAAATATGCTATGGTATGCTGGCAAAAATACTTTTTCACTGCATCTGGAATGCTAGCTGATAGAAATTTTCAGCAAGCTACCAAATATCTTTACTACGACTAATAATTTAAGTGAGTTTGCCTTATGGTATGGTAATGGTTACATTTGCAAGTTACACTGTTTGAAGGATTTCAACCATCGAGAGCTTGCTATCTAGACGTCCTTTGAAATGTGTTTCTTTTCCTGGTATAGTTGTTATTGCCTTCAGTCAAAAGTATGTAATGTAAATTGCAATAGGGAAGGAAGAAAATATTGTGTACAATAAGAAAAAAAAAATGTTTATTTACAGATTTCTCAAGGGCCACTCAGGCAAGACAGTGGCAGGGGTTTTTTTGCTGGAGGCTGAGTTTGTAGCCTACGGTTTTTCAGCTTTGCTCCCCTTCCCTGCAAAGCTAGGATATCCTAAGACATGAAATAATATGTTGTCTTTTTTCTATAATTATGAAAATAATGTTCATATATCAAATATAGAATTCAAAATAATGGCTTTAGTAGTTAAACACTGTTACTGTTACTTGTTTTTTCTGATTTCTCGTAGTGAACTTGCATATAGATTAAAATAACCCACATCACCTTGTGATCTATATTTTGGTCTGGCCATTCCTGTACTAGTTAATTTTTTTAAGAAACTAGAAAAAATCCAAAAAACAAAACTAGTTTTAGAGACTAGAAAATTATTAGGACAGGACATCCTCAAGTCACTTATTTCTTTGCCAATTGACCACTCCTCTTTTTATATTTGAAATGAAAATTATTTTATAATACAGAGTTGTGCTAATTAGTGTGGGACAGAAAGAACTACTGTCTCTTCATAAGAGGTGAGAAGTAGATATTTGTTTTGTGAATCTCAAATATAGATACTATTAAAAACAAGAAAAAAACAAAGTTATTACAAGGATTTAAGTGAGCACGAACTATTGAAGAATGAATAAAATGAAGAACATTTACTAAGTTAATGCTCTTTCATCCATTTGCATTTTTCAGAGAAAAATAAGGGCTTAAGAGTTTTATTTCAGTTTATTTGGGGGAAGTTTCATTTATTACCTTCTAGGCAAGGGCTGACAAGAAATTTTCAATGTATTTGTAGTATTGTTAGAAATTAATAATTCATGTTGGTATTATTATTAAATTGCTGTCAACTAAGGATGACTGATAATCATTTTGCCTAAAGGAACACATCCTGGCAGTATATCTATTTGATATCAAGATGCCAATTGACTCTTAAATGAAATATTTGGACTCCTTTGACAATTCATGGACATTTAAGGATCTATAGTATTTCATGAAGATTTTGATTCATTTCTTGCACCCTCCCTCCCAAGAAAGTATGCATATAAGCAGACACATCACTATAGTCTAGTCACAAAACCTGGACAGTGTTGCCTGTCCATACATCAAGTTTTTTGTCTCTGTTAATGTCACTGAAAATTTCAGTCAAAGTGTGCTACTAAAATGCGCGCTGAAATGTGTACTAAACCTTTCAGAGTGATTTCTCTGTCTTTTCTTGCACAATACTGAATCTCTTCCAAGGTTACATACAGTAGAATAATAGGAACTATGCTGAACTCTGTGAAGAAATTATTGTGGAAATCATATAATGTTCTAACTTACAGCACTGTAAGTACAAAAAGTGTGTGAGTACATAAGGTTTTACTCCAACTGTGGCTCAAAACTAGAAATTGTTTTGACATAGATATGTTAGATTTTAGAATAACAATGTCAGTTAGTTAAAATAATATTTCCATGTTTGATATTGCCATTTGCGCTGTATAGTTGTTGCTGGGTTTTCTGCTGCTAGACCCAGGAAAAATTCTAGACTAGTGAATTAGAGGCAAAAGGTTTCTTGTTTTAAGCTCGTAGGATTAATCTTTCTTTCTTTACCTCATTCACCAATTTAATTCTAGGGAGGTGAATTGCAAAGCAGAGCATAAGATCTCTGTCTACTGCCACCTATGTTCAGATCATCTCACACAGGTGAAGTGCTGAGGATGAGCTATTGCAACATGGGTGGTACTCTGATCTCACAAGACGCTACAACAGCATCACGGATTAAGGTTTTCTTGAGCTCTATTTCTTACTGCTGACCTTGCCTTTATTTCTTAATAGTTGTGTTGTATTGAAAATATCAACATGTATTAACAGAAATTAAGCTTCACACCTTACAGAGATGGAGATCTTAACAATTCTGAGTGTTGGAGCACTAGTTTTTTTCACAGTTTGAAATGTAGTACTTTAGTTGCTAAGGTAGCACACGTGTGTTTGTGTGTCATTTCCAACATGCTACTTTCAGTTTTATGGTAAAGGCCTGGAAATCACAACACATCATTGTTACTGTTTGGAAATCATCCCCTATCCTGCAGGTGACACGCACCAAGATTTATTCTGTGAAACCTGTTTTGGAGGAGGTGAATGATGCTAAATAATTTTTTTCCAGAATTTTATTTACCAGCCTTAGGTGCTGCTCTGGAGGGAGACTTTCTACTGAACTGCAATAAAGTCCAATTAGCAGGTAGTAACATCCCGAATACCAAAGTCAGTATTACACACACTGCTGCTGATCTCTTGTCTAAATAATTTTGACCACTGGGGGCTAAGCCTAACCTCTTCATGTGGCATGCAAAAGAAAGAGGCATTTGTCATTCTGGTGTTTCAAAGAGTGTTTCTGAAAAGCTATCCTGCTTCAGTTTCTCCTTTTTAATACAGAAAAGCACTGCTAGGCAGAGTTAAATGGATTAATTACCTTTTCAGTGTAAGAGAAAAAAGAAATGAGTCTTGTCTTTATCTCCTCTGATTTCAGAGGCTGACTAGAGGCTTTTCAGATGCGCATATCCCTTTAATGACTTAATCATCTAATTAGATGACTTGCAAAAGCTATTGGCAAATGAGCAGAGGGTTATTTTCTAATTCCCATGTATCTGTTGATAGAGCAAAGGGTTCTGGTTTAGTCTCTGTCTTTTTCCCCCATTCAAGGTTCTAGAGATAAAGAGTTAAGATTAAAGATGAACAAGCTCTTTGAATAGGAAATGCAAACAGGCTAAGAATGTGTTATTTTTATTTTAAACCTCTGCAGCTTTTTAGCAGCAGAGTTGGCTTAGAGGATCTGTTTAAACCACTTAAAACAATCCCTAAGTTTTGAAGTTGCCTTTTCAATGCTCCCACTTGATACAAGTCAAACTGGCTCTAAGTCTTCAGTTGTGTTGAGCTCACACATTTCACTCTATGTTAGAATGGGCAATTAACAAATGTTCTTTACATGTGAATACTGACTTAAAATACAGAGTTCTGTGATCATGGGAAAGCAGTGCTGTCTAAAGCAAGTATCCAGGAAACATAGTTTGAGTTTTTATCTAACTCAAGCTCTGAGTTGACGCTACCTGTATTAGTTTAGGATGTGTGGGCTTCATTACATGTTGAGCCCTGTGTTTACTTGTGGCATTTCAAACATATCAATTTCACCTTTACAATAAATGCCAGGAAAGCACTGTGCCCTTTGCTGTTGTTTTGAAGTCACGCATTACTGTGAAAATAACACTTACTTAAAGGGGGCAGAGAAAGTTGTCTAAACCATGACTTGCAATACAGATGTTAAAATAATGCAGATGTTCATGATGCTACCATGTATGTGACAAACTCAAAACTGGACTATTTAGTACAACTTTTGGATATTAATGGTAGTTCAGCACAATACAAACCACTGTCACAAAAATAAATTTAAATTAATCAGAGTAAATGTAATTAGGGAATGAACTTTGCCTTGTGTCTGATATGATGACTAGAGTGTTATATGGGAAAGTTTGAGCTGAAGGCGTTGTCAAAATCATGGAGATACCAGTAACTGATTATGAATTGATACAGACAGCCTGTCCAGAAGATATATATAATTGTACCTTAATTGTTTCATATTATTCCACAAGCTTGTAGAGAGAGCAGCTATGACAAGTTTTAATGAGTTCTCACATCAAGGAACTCTTCAACTCATCCAGTATTCATCATCTCACCTTCTGGGAGAAGGTCTTCAGTCTTTGCTCTGCCACACTGTGCAGCAGTTATCCATCTTCATTCCTTCCCCTAGACTGTTAATGTGGTTTTAGCACTTTTACTGGGCAGTTGTTACTCCTTTTAGCACAATTTTCTCACTGTTTTCAACAGATTTCTCCTTCTTTAAGATATGGTGAACTTTTTAGAAACTATGGGTTATCAAGCCACTACAGACTACACTGAATATTAGCTTGCACCAGGAGAGCCAGTTGCCCACTAACACTGTTAAACATGTGATTTAGGCTTACTACTTGTACATTGTATTCACCCAGATTCCTTACCTCTGTCATAGTTTTAGACAGAGCATGGCCGTGGTGCAGTTTTATAACATAGATATCTATAATCTAACTAGGCCTCAGCTGCCAAGAGTGACTGTGGTGTCATCCAACTCCATTACTCCATCACTCTGATCAGGTTTGTATATGCTTTTGGTGGATGCATCTGAAAAAGAGTGCATTGTGGGAAGCCCAGAGTGGAGGTCCAATTTGAAGTGCAGTGATTTATATCTTCTGTGTTCAACTCTATATGTTTTACATGTTTGGATTTCTTTTCCTGACTGACAAACTACCAGAAAATAAATGTCTTTTTTTTTTTTCAGGTAAAACTTCTGGTTTTAGCAAATGTACTTTTTGTGTTAAGCCTAGTTTGTCATAAATTCCTGTAAAGTCTCTTTTAATATGCTTTTTCTACTGCTTTCTGTTCTTCTAGAGAATTATTATTTGTAAACTTGATATTTTATTGTTGTGACAAAAGCAGCCACTGGTTTGGAAACATCAAAATATGTTGTTCCAGTTCATGTTCATTAAAAAACATATCAAAAGACATGCATGAAAGAGAAATTCCTACTTTCGACTAAATTTAGTATAAGTAATGAGACTGTATACCAGTCAAATCTATTTTTCTTTTGTTAGGTAATGTAGGTCTGCAACACAACAAATAATTTAAAAACATTAAAAAAGCTTAGTTGATCTGTGCAGGCACATCTGTCGCTTCTCTTTCATTATTGACATCTGTGCCTTAACATACCATTAAAACAAACTCTATCTTAAAATATATATAAGACCTGAAACATGCAGTACACTGACTGATATCCTATGAATTCCAGCTCAGGCCTCACTAACCATATGGACTCATATTGCATTGTTCATTAATATTGAATCTAAAAGTTCTCAGTGAAAGCTTAGAGATTTCTGCCTCTCTTGGTACAGGACCACGCTGTATCTGTGTAGATATTGCCAGTCCTAGAGGCCTGTTGTTTGGAATAAATAACAGGGGTAATACTACATGAAGTTCTCTGATAAATACATCTGCAGAATTGTCTGGGAAGCAGTGATGTCCAGTAATTTTTATTTCAGATTTATCGTCAGCTGGTACCATCTACTCTTCCTCTCATCCTATCCTGATGATGCTCCCTGTCTGAAGTCTGCTTGCTACAAATGTTCCTCCATGCCCTTCTGTTGATCATGGTTGTGTTCTGGGCCTGCTTTTTGATGTAGAGTTACTCTGTGGCCTCCTGTCCACGTATGACATGAAAGAACAACTCTCATCTCATGCATTTCACACATAGAGATTGATACTGATAGGACAAGAGGAGAAATATTTTGACATGGATACTAGTGACCCTCGTCGCCAGCAGTTAACAGAAATACGTTTGTTTTGCCTGCATTTTTCCTGTAGGTTTATTAGTTTAAAACTTGTTGCTGATGAAAGCCTTGTTTTAGAACTATGTGTATATTTTTTAGCACCTGGAAGAAATTACTTCTCCTGAGATCTTGAATACCTGTTTAGAAGCACAGGTACTGAAATTCAGTTGTGACAGGGATGCAAGTGAACATGTGCTGGGAAGAAAAGTGTACCCAGGTGATCATCAGGCATGCATCTTCCTTGAGACTGGGAGGTGATCGGGGAAGGTGTTTTTAGATATTTTGTGCAACAAGGCCTGAGCGTGTCACTAATACCAAGATCGGTAAGAGAGAAGTCCATCCATTGCTATTAAATACTTTGGCTCACAAAGTCATTAAGCCACAAATCACTGCAAGTGGGGAGGGTATTCTAGGGAAGTACTTCTATGTATTTTTTGACAAGTATGCTGTGTTCTTGAGGGTTATTACTCTGTGTACCCACGCTTCTCCACAGCCATCCTCCATAGGCTGCCATTAGAGACCCAGTACTGAGTGCGATGCATCACTGATCTTATCAAATATGATAATTTTTGTGGGTGTTTTGTTTGTTTGTTTGATTGGTTGGGTTTTTAAAATATAAACCATACTGGAACATCTGCACAAGATCTGTAACATAATCTCTCTGCCTGTGGTAAACATACTTGATTTAATAAACTGTCATTACTGTACAATCCCAGAGCCAAGTATCATAGGGCCATCACATAGTTCTTGGTGACTATAAATTTACAAGCAGGTATGTCTGCAGTTAAGTGAAGTGGTAGAGGTATGTACATAACTAATTATTGGTGGGTAGAATAAAATATCAGCTCACTAATTACGTGTAGCAAACTGTTGCTCTCCAAACCATTTCCTGAGTCTCAGAAGATGATTGGAAAGTGGGAAAAAGAGTGAAGTGTGCCTTAAATAAAGATTTTCTTTTTGTGGGGTGCTGGGAGTGACACAGAAAAAGCCTGGTCTCCTTTGTTCCCTATTGAGGATCCTCCAAGCAGGAGTACTCAGACTTGTTTGGAGGATCTAATATCCAATGTGAAACAAGGAGCGCATGTATTGTGCCTGTTGCCAGTGGCTCTATTAGAAACAATTGGTCCTTTTCCAAGGCTACATGGTGCATGATGTAATTCCATTTTCTTCCTGACTGCAGAAAAGGAAAATCAAGTAATTAAATGTGAGAAATCACCGGCCAGGGGGGCCCTTTCTGCTTGGGTGGATTTCTCAACACAGTTGCCCATCTGCAAAAGCCAGAAACTGACCCGAGGAAAGTCAGCATGGTGCTGGACAAAAGCATGACACTGCCCATGAAAGCACTGCGTACCAAACACAGTTTGTTGTCAGGAACTGACAAGCCAGCCATGTCCAGCTCAAGTGACCCTACTTCCCATCAGCTTGAAAAGGCCTGCCGGTGAGGAGACTTCGGTCACACTGCTATGCTTTGTGCTCCTGGCCCCATTGTCCCAGGACCTCAGGTCCTGGGCGGGAGGCGTCACTAACCCCACCAGAAGGCAACCAGGGGTGGTGGGACTGGGGGATGGAAATGAGATGGGGGTTTGGAAGGAGGGGTCCTGAGGAAGAAGTGTCTTGCAGCCAGGACCAGCCTTGCTCACAATGACCTTGTCTCTCAGTTTTGGCTTCACGGTTTTTTTGCAGCTTGAAAACCCATATTTACAACACATCTCCCTCTTCTGCAGGCTACAGAACATCTTGGTTATGGCACGCATAAAATCTTACTGCTGAGAAGCATTTATTTGGGTTTTGTGAAAACCTATAGCAGAATTCAAATGTTTTGTGTGTGAGTAAAAAAGACTCTTGTCATACATAGCCTTAACTTTCAGAAAGCCTGCAGTGCCTAGAAGTGAATGAAACTCTGCAAACAGGCAATAAAGCTGTGGAGAATTTGAGCCACAAGTTTAGTGGCAGAAGTAAAGTCATTTTAGTTCAATTTGATTACTCTTTTTAATAGGTAGCTTACGAGGAGTCTATCACCTGTTTTTTATAAGTAACTATGTTTGACATTTCAATTTCATTCTTACAGCTTTTAATACATTTTTTATCTTGTACTCTTCTACAGATAATTTACTTCCCAGTGTTTCTTTGTAATAGCAACCAGGATGGAAAAAGTTCTCATTTATGTGTAAATTTTGTTAATAAACTCATCTACATAAATCACATTTCTTCCCAGGGATTTTCTTGTGCAGTAGCTGCTTTTTCACTTAAGTTAGAACTTTAAAACAGCTTTCAAAATCAGCTAGAAAGTAAATTACAATGAAAATAAGATCAACACAAAAAACATTTTGATTTTGGCTTTTAAAAATAGAAGAGAAAGATCAAGACAATAAAGGGTATTAAGTCCAAGGAAATTGTTTAATACTTATGTGTTGTTTAGAAAGTTTATAAAGGGTTATAAAACATGTTACTCCATCCTTGTGTGTTTTTTAATAATTGAAATGTGTGACCTTTTGTATCTTGTTTGAGCATACTTGAAGAACATAATATGGAAAAAGATTAATCCTTGTATACTTTCATTCCTTGCGAATCTAGATACAAGATTAACATAGAACATGCTTTGTTGCCAGGTTGGCAAAGTTACAAAAATGATGTCTCAGGTTAGGACCTTTTGTTTCGTTCCTTTCAAAAAAAGTGTGGATATGAATCACAATGTGTGTATCTCAAAGTGTAAGCAAATTCGCAGGTATTGTACTGGTCTCTGGTACAAGTAACCAGTATAGTGCAAGGCTGCTTACTGGTGTTGCTGTTACTCTGACGTTCACTGGTTCAGATAGTAGACAAAGGATATAGAAATCTAAAATCATTTTGGTAATGACTTTTTTTTTTGACCTTAATTTTTGTGTTTCAGCAGTCTGGGATGGAAATACAGAACACATGTGACATCGCCACTCATTGCTTCAGGTTTCAGTTAATCCTCTACAGAGTGCTCTGAGTATTCAACAAAGAAGTTTGTTTAAAATCATTTCCCCAGATCTCTTAGAATTATCAGTAGATTAGCTTATGTGCTGATTTCGAAGAGGGCAGTATCATTTGTCCAATGCCTACTCAATGGTAGCAAAGATGGATAATTAGAGAAAGTCAGAGTTTCAGGTAGCTCTTCTGATCAATAAATAAATAATCCATCCCTGAGTGATAAAACCATTCCTTCATGGTAAATGTATCAGAATATGCCCTTTCATGTACAACTTTACCATGTCAAATATAAAATACTGATATATAATACTGTGGTGAAAGCTGCAATTTCATGTTATTTTCATGTATGCATAATACTGTTTAGCTCTTTTGAATGTCTTAGTATAGTAGCCAGTCTTTCCAGTCTAGAAAAGCACAAAATTCATAATTGGCTTGTAAATGCTTTATTAGAAAGTCCGCGCTCATTTCCTCTGTAGCCTTCAAAGATCTAGCATAATGACTATCTGGAATGAATTCTACTCCTTGTTTTAGCGGCAGCTGCATCTGTGCATGGTTAAACTTAGCTGTTAAGTGTTGCATAGTGGAATTATTTTTCAATAACATAAAAATAAAAGAATTTTAGCCAGTTCTGATTCAATGTCTCCTTCAGAAAGCAGTTGTCCAAAATGCTTGACCTGTAGAAAGTCAGGCCTATGTTTTTAAGAAAGAACTATTTCACCTTGGCAAACCAGTGACTCAAAGCATGTTGTGCAAAGCAAGGATCATGAAACTGGCCAACCTGGTAAAAAATTCCACAGTGTCAGTCCTGCCTTTAGGACTAAAAGTCATCAGAGGGTCACTAGGTTTACTGTAAACATCTTTTGGTTGCTGTAGGAAGTGCACAGTGGCTTTGTTGGTAATCTTTGTTGGTCTTTGGAATTCAGGCAACACTGTTCCCTGAGCTAGTACTTATATGTGCTACTGGATTTTGAAGTATGGTAGGAAATACTATATTATGGCTGTCTTTTTAAATGGCTTTCATTGCTTGTGGCTGTGACTCCATGAGCACTCACTGATTATTTGGCTGCATTTTTCATTTGCTGGATCAAAGGTGGAAAGCAGATGTAGGAATCAAATCTCTTCTGAAGCTGTCAAAGACAGTGGATGAGATGTTCAAATGTAAAAGCTAGGACTACAGTAAATGATTTAAAACAGAGAGGTTTCTGACTTTCGTTCTGTATTTTGCTAAACATGGTGTGATATTATAATGATTTTTTGTTACTATATATGTGATGTGAATATTGAATTGTTACCTGTGGGTCATCAAATGTGGTTTCTAAGCACTGTAGCATTTTGAAATTTTTAGAAATGAAAATGTCACCCAAGTGAAAACCAGAATATCTTTTTCTAAATTTTTAGTTTTCCTCTGTAGTTTTTGCCAGAAAATATTAGGTTACTGAATGATGCAAGGGAATTTAATGTTAATTAAGCTTATTTTATAATATACATATATGTGTATTGCACTGACTCAGATGGTTATATCCTTGAGAAAATATTTAAACAAATGGACAACACTGAAAGATCTGACAATGATGAACTGTAATTAATACAAAACTTTGACCATTAGGATGTGATTTTCGTCCCTCCATGGTTCATTATTACTATTGTTATTCCAGACTTCTAAGTGATTTTCATGAGTTTTCTCACAGTTTTATTTTTGTATTTTTTCCTTTCAAGTGCTTCAAACGCTCCATAACATTTTCTCATCTTCTCTATGCAAAAGTGCATATTGTTTCCATATCCAAAATGCACCTGAGTGAGAGGAATAATGTGTAGAAGTTCCAGCTTAAAACAAGTGCAAGTTTAAATCGAGTGGCTTAAGATTCTAAAGGGACAAATAGCAGTGGCAAGGTGAAAGATAGAATCTAGTTCCTAAAATCTGTATTAAGAATCTATTAGTAGCCAAGTGATGAGCTGTCACCGCTTTTTGTTAAAATTAGCACTTCTAGGGGAAAAAAAGATGCCTTATGTATACTTTTATTTTGAATTTTTACTTTAGAATCTGCATTTTTAAACAAGGATTCCTCCAGTCAGATTCTAAATCTTGTGTTAGGGCATTTGACTCTGAACGCGTGTCTTTTCCAAGAAATGTAAGAAATATATCCTAGGAAAAAGACAGTACACTACCCTTTTTTCCTTTTTTGCTGCCTGCATATGCATTGGTGGAAACAACTGTTGTTTTCCCCAGTTGTGAGCATAATGAGGAAGACCATTTTTGATGACCACAGAAAAATAAAGAGGCAACATTATTTAATCAGTTTTGGTTTCTAAATGCTGTCCTTTTAAAAAGTTGGAATGGAATTTATCTTTAGGACAAAGTGAAGCTTATGTTAGCTCTCTTGAAGCCACACTTCAAAACTGGATTCTCTGCCAATTGTCTGCTATTATCCACACTTAAGCAAAAGTGATTTAAACAGTGCTCAGCTCTGCGTCATTTATAGGAGCTGGTGTGTCATCTCTGAGCACAAAGAGCATTCAGTGCTGCACCAAGGTTTCAATGTCATGAGTGGTGACGAGCTAAAAGCCTTTGGAAGAGTGTGAAAGAATGAAGTAGAAAACCAGGCATGAGGAAATGGACTTCTACTTATTTTTATAAATGCATTGTTGAGTAACATATGTACAATGAAAGGAGAGAAAGGAAAGAATATCTGCTTTCTATATGTTGAGCATTGTTGCCTGAGCCAACTTTATGATTTCCTTTTGTTCCTCAGTATATGATCCAGCTTCTAAAAGACCTATAGTTTTTGATTTGCGATTGTCTGAGTTAAGATACAGTTAGAAAACGAAAGGCAGATGTCTCACACCTTAAGTCAGCCTCTAAGAGTATTTCAGAGCTGTTCAGCATATCCAGGGTTCTGACCTTCCTTGGCAAAGCTTCTTAATTTTCCCACACCTGCAGCTTTGCTGGTTTTTTTTCGGTCTCACAATAAGCATAGCTAAAACAAGCAATGTAGTGTGCATGAATAGAGCACACAGTAGGCAATTTGGGGACTCATTCATCACCGATCAATAGAACTGCTCAGACAGTGGATGAGATAGCAAACAATTTGATTTATTACATCCAATGTAATAAAACATGATTTTAAAAGAAATTAAAACCACAAAGCTAAAAACCTTTATCTTACTTATTAGCCACTGATAGAAGTAATAAATGCATATTGCCATTTCTTTAAAAAAAATCAGTTAGTTGAGTCTGTAAAATGTGATAAATTTTCTGGAGAAGCATGAAAATAATGGACTTTTAAAAGTCCTTATTTTTTTCTCTTTGAAAACAATGGTTCTTTACCTTTAGCGTAAACTTGTGTCCATAACATTTTTCCAAGAGTTCAAAAATTCCACAAAAGAGAAAGCATGACTTTGACACCACTCTTCCCTTCCCTTCCCTTCCCTTCCCTTCCCTTCCC